>NC_137870.1:37453013-37563013 GCF_963924005.1 Protomyctophum bolini | reverse complement strand
AGAGAGAGAGAGAGAGCAGGGACAGAATCACTGTAGTCTGTAAAATGAGGTGGAAAGTGCTGCAGTAGCGTTCTATATGCATACAGGCGAGCCCTCAGCCTCCTGCTCGGTACTTGAGGGAAGATTGAACTTGCTCTCACCCTGCGAGTCACCGCGGCGGCCTCGCAAATGACCTGTTTGATATGTAAACCTCGGCGAGCGCAGATTGGGGAACGTTGGCCCGCAGCTCTCCGTCAAAACAAATGTCAGTGAGGATTCAGATGCACATAATGACAGTGAGATTCCAGAATAGCATGAAGGAGGAATGAATTTCCGGGGCCGGGGCTGACTTTCTTTCCTCCCTGGAAGAAAAGCTTCTTCTTCTCTCTCTTTCATTTTGTTCTCAAACCTTTTCCTGTTTTCTGCCACTGTTATGTTATTACAGGGGGAGTATATACGAGGACAATGGGCTATACTCATGCAACGAGGGTCACATGTGATATTTGTGTAAATTCGTCACATACTTTTTCTCCATAACTCATGGTACTGTATACATGAAGAAATAATGTTAATAATCACGATAGGCATGATGGGATTTTCTGTAATATCTGTATTGGTATCAACCATTTTAGATTATTTTCCCACAGATTATTTAAAATTAAACAACTTGATGTTGTCCTTGCAGCATTTCATTAATCAGCGGTTAGAGAACTGATATCAAACACAGCCACTACCCAGTCCAACCACGGAAGTGTATCTTGAAGCAAACGACTTCTGTAGGTCGCAGTTAACTATGAAAACCTGCAAGACCTGGCTGTCAGTCACGCTAAAACATGTCAGTCAGTCCGTCAGTCACGCCTCGTGACACGCTCCATAATATATGGCCAATACAGAATTCATTCCACGTGTTGATCTGACCTCATCAAACTCTGTACACTCAAGACACTCATGCCACCCTTAGATTTCCATATATGGAGTGTGTCGGATGAGTTGTTGATCGTGTCAAATGATATGTTGATCTGACCTCATCTGACCTCATCAAACTCTGTACACACAGAGACATTGATGAGGCTGAATTCGAAAACATCTTCCCAAAAGTAACCTCGGCCAGTCATGTCTTTATAAACAGAGTCAAGCTGGTGCCAATCAAGTGGACACCGCAGTATATGGAAGAAAACAAACCTCTATTAGAGTAATATGTTAACTCCATAGACGCATACAAAACAGAAAAAGTACGAAACTATGGCAAAGCTACCCCCCAAATAGCTGCAAAAATACATTCTAGGTACATTTGACATTAACATTAACATTTTATAACATTTCTAATGAGAACTGCGCATCTCATTTTCATTCACCTTCATTTAGTGAATGTAACGTGATGTTTAGTTAAGTTATTATTGGGATTGTTTCAGCTCTTTCTATCACTGCTATATGGTGTTTGGCTGCTAACAACACTGCTATCGCACAAACCATGTAGCTTACATGTTTGGGACAGTACAGTATGCAGTTATCTGGGTTTTTTTGGTGACACGTTGTGAGCTTACAGATTGGCTATTTTCACCATCTATGAATACAGTCGAACCAAACGATCCATAATAACACCGACTGTACATCAAGACAATCCATTGTAAACAAAATGGCGCAAGCCTTACTTACTTGACATACTTTATAGCTCAAGATTGTATTAGTTGACAGGCAGCATACTCACTGATCTGCACAACCAATGACTTTGAGAATAACCAGTCTGCTAAACACAATAATAGGAAACGCAAGCACATTTTTCACACTGATTCAGACCAACTAAAATAACATTTTCGTGGAAAAGTTGATACTTATGAACTTTCATATCTCTGCTGTGGGGAAGGAACCACCCAATATTATTATATTTTGAAAAGAAAGCAATGCTGCCTCATCAAAGTTGGTGTTGTGACTTTATATATTTATTAGCAAAAGGCTGATGCACACCTCAGAAGGCTAGCAGACAGGTACGTAGGGCAATAAAGCATACTTAAAAAGGTTATCTTTGAAAAAGAAAGAAGGGTCCTGCACACTGTCAGAAACTTGCCAAAAATGTTGCTCTTTATTGGTGAACATTTCGGTCGATTAGACCTTCGTCTGTCCTGATGAAGGTCTAATCGACCGAAACATTTTTGGCAGGTTTCTGACAGTGTGCGGGAGTCGGGACCCTTCTTTGTTTTTCAAAGATAACCTTTTCAAGTGACTTTATATATTGTCAATCGCTTGCATGAGAGGGGGAGAGGTGGTGGGGTTCGCTGTTTTAGCAGACAGTTTGAGGCCGGGTCCAATGGAGTTAAGAGGTTTTGTCCAAAGCACCTTTTACTACTTTTCATTGGTTCAATATTGTTTTAACCAACACACCGACGAAAAGGGTGTTCAATAGCACTGATTTATGCGAAATAACCCTCAATAATGGAGTTAGGTGGTTTCCTCGCTACAGCATTCCTGCATTCCTATGCAAAATAGATGATTTATATATAAGTCAGTTACTGTTTTTATCTGGTTATGCTTATTTGTATGACATGAATTCCTCTCGTTTTTAGAATGTATCTATTTCAGATCGATAGTGTATTTTTCTGCACTTATTTTATGAATTTATGCTGCCTTTAACTATGGGAAATATTTATTTCCCTAAAGCTGCTTGTAGATGGAAAAACAAATGACAAATAAAGCAATCTTGTAATCTTATAACAAAAACTGCAGTATCCATCAAATTACCATGCATTTGAAAGGCTAAAAGGAATATAGGACAATCTACGGATCTGAAAAGCAGATTTAAGCCTGATATGTGGTAAGCTTTCCTGGGTTCTATAGCTCAATCGTCATTGGTGGAGTTAAGCGGCGACACGTGTGGCCAGATTTACCAATCAACACAGCAGGTCACTTGGCTGTTAATGAATGCCCATCTCATCAGTGTCAGCTGACTCTGCTCAACCAACACAAATCACACAGCAGTGGCGTAACTATAAGTACATTTACCCAAGTACTTTTTTTTCTGGAGTATTTCCAATTTTCTCTAGTTTTACTGATAATGCTATAGGCCTATACTCTCCACTACATCTCAGAGGTGAAAATTGTACTTTTATGTATTTGGTTAAAATGGGTAGGGTTTTAAAAAAAGGCAAGAGTTTGCTCTGGTGCACTGGCCTAAAAGTGGGTCCTTAAAAACTGCTAAAACTTCTGAAATGTATGTATGTATGTATGTATGTATGTATGTATGTATGTGTGTAGTATTTAAAAGGGGGGCTTACCTGTATGTATGTATGTATGTATGTATGTATGTATGTATACTTTTACTTGTGGTATAGGCTATACTTGAACTACACATTTTGCTGCCAATACTTTACTTTACTCAAGTAAATGTAGAATTCCAGACTTGTATACTCGTAACAGAGGATGTCTCTATTGCATGTATCCATACTTTATGGATGTATCCATACTTTTACTTAAAAAGTATAAAAGATGCGAGTATACTTTTTCCACCGCTGTCACACTGTACGCAGTCAGAGAGGAGAGAGACGGACGGAGACAGAGAGCAGGAGACAGAGAGAGAGAGAACAGAGGCGACTATATGCCATGGCCCCTCCACACCGCCACCCCTCTCCCCCTCCCCTCTGTCATTTATGACCCGCCTCCACCCCATACCCCACCCCCCCCCACCCCCCCCCGCCATCTATGGGTGCATTTTAATTTATGCCCGGCATACGAACCACTCAATACAGCCCAGTGTCTGCAGTGCAGCAGATAGCTGTTAATGAGAAGAGGTCCCCCCCTCTTTATCGCTTTTCTTTTGCCCCCCATTATCTGGGTGCAGTCTATAAGCGCGCAGTTACCTTACTGGGTCTGATAACGCCCCAATAGGCAACCAGCACTGATGAGCTTTCTATACAGTGTGGAGCGCACAATGCTCCTATCAGGAAAGCAGACCTCTAGCAAAAAAAAAGAAAAAGAAAAAGATGAGGGAAGGAGAGTGACTGGAGGAAAGAACGAGAGAAGAGAGACAGAGACAGAGAGAGAGAGAGAGAGAGAGAGAGAGAGAGAGAGAGGGGTGGAGAGAGAGAGAGAGAGAGAGAGAGGGGTGGAGAGAGAGAGAAAGAGAGAGAGAGAGAAGGTGGAATGGATGGACAGACAAGCTTGCTCTGAATATCCGGAGAATTTACAACCACGACCCCTCGAAACACGACTTCTCGCACGCTGACTTTCCCTCCTACCCTCTCTCTGTTCCCCTCTCTCTCCTTCTCTCTCTCTCTCTCTCTCTCTCTCTCGCCTCTCAGCTGCAGCAGTTTCTTATCTCACCCCTCTTCCCTCTTCTGCCTGGGAGATAACACTAATTCTTCTCCATGCTGTATCCCCCCACCTCATGCAAGCGCACATGTACACACACACACACACACACACACACACACACTTCCCTGCAAGCCTACTGCCTGCAGTACACGTACATAAGCGTGCGCACACACACACACACCTACTTTCAATCCAACACAACACATTCTGATCCAAGAGAAATGTATTTGCGCACGCGCGCACACACACACACACACACACACACACACACACACCATGAGCAGAACATAGAAAGCGACAGCGTCCGTCTTTCTGCTCCGTCAAGATAAAGGGTTAAGACTGAACTCGGACAGACGGGCGGGGGGGGGGGGTTTGGGGTGTTGGGGTGGTGGGGGGTGGGTGATGTTGGGGGGGGGTGGCTGGGGGGTGGCTGGTGTGGTTTAAGTCAAGTATTCAAGAAACAGATTCTAGTTTTTTTTTTAATCTGTCTATATACCATGTAAAGAAAAAGAAGGAAAGGCTGCATTTTAGCTGTCTTTAAGAATTTTGATTTATTTAATATATTCTTTATTATCAATCACTGGTTCTTCTTCGTCCTCCCCTGCTCTTCTGTCTTCCCCGTTCTTTCTGTTTTTTCCTCTATGAATGTGGCTGAAGCCCAGAGTGTTGCAGGCAGATAAAAGAATTAGTGCTTTGCACGCGGGGACCCGGACGCTAAGTACAGCCGCGAATTAGAATGTCTATCTCTGTCGCTCTGGGCTCATCCGCTCCAGCTAACCGAGCTTCACACTCGTAAACAATTTAATCTTTTCTCTACAGTTTGGAAGAAGAAGAGAATGGATGGGGGAGAAAAAAGAACAGGAGAGAGAGAGAGGGGGAGAGAGAGAGAGAGAGATGAATAGGATGGGGAAAATAAGTGCCGTCCCACCGTCCCCCCACCCCTCACTGGACTCTCCTTTTAAACAAGAAACCTGATGCAAACATTTGTAAGGTCCTTGAAGATTGAATCGGCTCGCTTCCGTTTCTTTTCTCTCTCTCTCTCTCTCTCTCTCTCTCCCTTCCCCCTTTCGTCATCCTGTTCATTTTATCCCCTTCTCTTCTCTTTCTCCTCTTCACCATCGTTTTGAAATTGAAGATGTGTAGAGGCTTGGGTTTTGGGGCCGGGGTCTATTTTGGAGCTGTAATATAATTCATAGCCTGAGACACACGCACACGCGCACACGCACACACACACACACGCACACGCACACACGCACACACACACACACACACACACACACACACACACACACACACACACACACACACACACACACACACACACACACACACACACACACACACACACACACACGCTCCTACAGTATACTCAAAACACACACGCACACTCGCGCCTGGTCAAGGCAATCCTTCTATATAGCAGTCTTGTTATATTGCCTTTAAACCATCCTTCATATGTGGAGCACTTCGGCGGGTGGACCATATTTTGCAGCTCTCAGCCGGGCCAACACTGTACTGTCTTTATCCTAACTAAACCATCAATTCACCGGGAATATATACTTCACTGTATAGAAGGCATGCACCCAGGCCTATATAGGCCTGTAGTATATACACAATGGAAAAGAAGACTTTGGATCAAATACATTCTCACTTTTGCATTATACAGCAGTGACAATTCCCACTGAACTGTGCATGAAAATGGGTTGTTCTTGAGTCATTTTGTTTACAGTCACATGGATACACTCACTCACGCACACACACACACACACACACACACACACACACACACACACACACACACACACACACACACACACACACACACACACACACACACACACACGGTTTAACACTTTATGTCCACACACAGGGAAAGCATATACATACAGGAACACAAATATTTTAGGTGCAGTAAAGGTCACATTCACAAACTCATGGATATGTCCTCGTCATGATACAACACACATGTCACTTAGCACTCCATGGGCACAAGCAGTGGCAGCTCCACCATATAGGGCAGCAGAGATGGCACACTTTGCCCAGCCTTTCTGGAAAAGTGGCACACACACACACACACACACACACACTCGCACGCACACACAAAAAGGCAGCGTAATCAGCCCCATGCTTCAGTACTGTGGTCTGTCTGTCCGTCCGTCCTGCTCGCGATATGTAGCTCAGTAAACAACGAGAAGCGGTGGCTACAAGCTCATAGCACGACACGTGACACATTCTCACAATGGCAACGCACATCAATCGCCTCCCCGTTTGAATGAAGCTGCATGTGAAAAGCACGTGCTGCTCACAGCTCTCACTCCGCCTACATACTGCTGCTGCTCCACTGCTCAGATTGCAACCGTCGCTGCAACAATTATTTGCTGCTGCGTTACTCTTTCTGCATTTCATCAACCCCTCCTTCACCCCGGCATCCACCTGTGTGTAGGCTCACATTCTACATTTCCCCTGGGGGATGATGTGCATGCACGGCCACTCCCCGCTCTCTCGTTCGATAGTGGTATAAATAGCACAGTGTTTTACAATTGACAACTTTTCAAATGCAAATGTAGGTTATCCTTGTAGTCATGGAGAAATCACACAAGACATTTTTTTCTGTTTGATTTCTGGAGAACATCCACTGAGAATTGCTTGAACCCATATAAAAAAAGGCCAGGTCAGGTTTTGGTTGTGGCCTCCTGGTTCCGCTATAGAACAGGCCAGGTCAGGTTTTGGTTGTGGCCTCCTGGTGCCGCTAGAACAGGCCAATTGTGAAAAGTGTGCCATTTCTCTTAACGCCAAAAATTCCAAAAATGTGTTCAGCAAAAATCCACCTGTTGGTGGCGCTCTAACAGGCCAATGTGAAAAGGGTTGGATTTTGTTCCTCAGCCTAGCAGGAAAGTGCGTGAAATTTTTCACGTAAATTGCATGCTGCGTTCATGATTTGACGCTTTTCGCTGAAAACGGGCCAATCCTGAATAAACTTTGGAAGCCAATGTTAGCCAATTAGGATGGAATATGAAATATCGGACAGATTTTCAAATGTGAAAATCTGCCTCATGGTGGCGCTACAACAAGCCGTTCTGGGAAATTTGGGGCAGAGGTTCGTCGTTGGCATCCAGGCAGGGAGTATAGTGCGTGTGCAAAGTGTGCAGCATGGACCGGGTTAACGATTAGCTGTTAACGGACGGACGGACGGAAGGCAAAACATACTCTCCCCCGATGCCTTCGGCTGGTGGAGACAATAAGACCTAAGATATGTAGACAATTTTAACCAAACTCGAAGAAGAGCAGCTGAGGAGAGAGAGAGAGGAGGAGGAGGGGGGGGGGGGGGGGCAGGAGAAGGTATAGAGAATTTGAATGAGAGATGGGGAAGAGGGGGACACGGCGCGCAACGCTAAGATAGGAATCAGAGAGTGGTGGGGTAAGGCCCTGAGCACCCTGGGTAAGGAGATAACAACCTCATTTGAATGCACACAGTGACACATACACAGTGACACACAGTGACATGCAGACACAAACATGCACACGCGCGCGCACGCACACACACACACACACACACACACACACACACACACACACACACACACACACACACACACACACACACACACACACAGTCGCATGCAAACAGTCACAGCACACATGTATGCACACACAGATATAATGTTGGAACGCATAGAAAGAGGGAAACCTAGAGCTCAGATCAGAACGCACAGACACATACTGTATGCACATACCGTACGTGATGCTGGATATACATTCATTTGTTGTGTTTTTGTGTTAACGTTTCTTGGTTAGATGACTATGAGAAACTTGAATTATGTTTCAGGAAAGGTATTTTGAGGGGGGGGTTTTCCAGCAGATTTCTTATGCAAGGCTTAGGGGAAAAAAAGGCAGAATTTTCTGTTTGTTTTAAATTGAGTGTGAAAAACAGAGTTTAAATGTATTGTATTGTACACCCATGCAATACTGATGCAGTGATTTGTGTCCTATACGTCCATGTTTGGCATGGGACACATAAATAACACTATCTATCTGTACTGGGCCATTTGAATCAGTTCACTATATATATGGATAAATAAAACACCAAATTAGTTTGAGTGGAGCTCCGCATGCATGGTCTGGTCTCACTCACTGAACCGCAACGCAGGTTGAACGTTACAGTTCAACCTGTTCAGCAGAGGAATTTAGCAGACGCTCGTATCTGGAGCGACTTAGAATAAGCATGCAAGATGAATAATAACATACATAGAATGCAAAGGGACAGTGCAGTGCCTAAAGAAACCTACTGTAATTTAATGTATTACTGTATACTGTAACGCTGCGTTACTCGTTACAATGACAGAGCGCTTTCTATTCGCTGTAGCATTGTCTATGAGCCAGCGACGCGACATGTGTTCTGTCTGTATGCAGCAGTCACCTCCAGGTCCATGAAGCAGCCCACGTAAACGGCAGAGTGGACTCTTGTCACATGCCAATGCAAATAACAGATTTACAAGCTCAACACTGTGCGATGGTATACAGGATGTTAGTTTGTAGATCTGTTATTTCTAAGCATGTCCCATCATCGCACAAGCGCCGGGGTCTGGCGGAATACAATAATGTGCGCTCCCAAAACAGGACAAATGCGCCGACCTCGCAACGGTCACCACGAGGTATTCCTAAATAAAAAAAAGGGGGCGAGTGCGTTTGTGGGCGAGCGTTCCAGTTATCGCCTGGCATGGATCCGTGTTTATTCAATTTTACAGACAGGAACTCTTCATTCTATCAAAATGTTGCAACTGCGGAAGCTCAGCTGTTATGAATTACCTTAATCTGCTTAACCCAGTGCACACATGTGGTGAATCACTCATCTGCGTGAGTATAATTGATATGATACGATGACCATCAACTCCTTTATCAGATAGACTGACATATGCACAATGATACGAGATGCATGTTCTATTCCTATCCATTCTGTTTCATATCTTCATGTGTCATGTGTCCACTATCCATTACATTCTCTATGTGTGTGTATTAAACTTCAGAATGTGTTGTGTGATACTGCCTGGAAACAGAACACACGCACACGCGCGCACATGTCACACACACACACACAAACAAACGTTCACACAATTCTTGTTCAAAAGAAAAGAAAAGAAAAGAAAAGAAAAGAAAATCGATTGTGTCAGTGTGTGTGCATGCTTGCACCCGAGCGTGTGTGTGTGCACGCGTGCGTGTGTCCAACCACTCAGGTGGTGTTCTGTCCAATTCACTCACTCATTAGAAACAGAGGGGCCTGGGCAGCAAGGATATTGGAACCTGCTTGATTACACACACACACACACACACACACACACACACACAGACACAGACACACAGACACACAGACACACAGAATCAGCCCTCCTGTGTGGCCCCATCTACTCCAACACTCCCCTATAGTAGAGAGGGGAAGTGAACCAATTAGGAACCCTGCAGGACTAGATATGACACCATACAACCAGCGGAACCAGGAGAGGAAGCAATGCAGGTGACCAAAGAAGAGAGGGCTGTGTCGATGGCAGTGTTCGAAAGGGTTCAACTATGAGGTGGCGGAGACACAGAATAGGTGAGATGAGATGAGATTAGATGAGGTTCATTTGTCCCAGAGTTAAAGGACCACTTCACCACTTTTCAACCTATCTTCATATAATAGGTCCTCACTAATAATCATGAAAAAAATGGCGCATTATTTTCTTCTACTCTGTCTGTGTCTCATAGGAGGGCTGTGGGCAGTGCCGCGCTACGTCACATCATCTGGAGCGACGCCCAACCCGGAAGGGTTGACTCCCACTTCTAGCCCAGAGCGGCCAATGCGTTCCTCCAGGCGAAAATGAAAGCCTGGAACCGAGGCTATAGTATAAAAGCAATCTGGGAACCCATCTGCAAAATAAAATCACACCCGTGTGAAGTGGGCGGTGCAGACTGCTCAGCCTCACCGCTGGCTGGCTGCAGTCATACTGTAGTTATTAGCCACTCCCATTTCACCTGGCAGTATTTATAGCACATTAGTACTTAATATACTTAAACTTAATATACTGAAAGTTTATACTTGTATTGTATTTATAATGTATTAAAAATACAATCTACAAATATATTTACTTAAAATATGCTAAGAGTGCATTTAAAAAATACAATCTACAAATATATTTTTAATTATTATATTAAAGTATATCTTACAATAAATGCATGTTCAGGATAACTTGCTATGAATATATTGATAAAGTGCTTAAAATATAATAATCACAAATTTATTTTTAATTATTATATTAAAGTACATCTTACAATAAATGCATGTTCAGGTGAACTTGCTATGAATATATTGCTAATGGACTTAAAATATAATAATCACAAATATATTTTTAAATTATTATAATTAAAGTACATCTTACAATAAATGCATGTTCAGGAGAACTTGTTGTGAATATATTGATAAAGTACTTAAAATATAATCATCACAAATGTATTTGTGATTATATGTATTTAAGTTAGACAAAAGTAAACATAAAATGAATGCACTCATGAAAAGCATATTTTCATACTATTTGAAATATATTTCTCATTATTACACTTATCACAAATGTGCAAATCACAAATTAATTTATGTTCACTTATATTATATTTAGCAAAAATGTACTATTAATATGATTAGAGACACTACAAGTATACATTTAACATACTTTCTGTGCTAGAAGTGTACTTAAGTATGGAATAAATACATTTATTTTTCGCCTGGGACACCACTCTCCATATCCACAACTCTTCTCCCATTCTCTAATCACAGATCTCTTTTTCTCTCTCTCACCCCCATTGCTCACATGTTCAAAACCCACCCTTCTCCCCTATTCGCTCTCTCTCTCTGTCTCTCCCTATCTCACGCTCTCTCTCTCTCTCTCTGAGCTGTCACTGTAGGCCTCAGTGAGATTCAGGTCAGCAACGGGGAGGCGAAGAGAATGTGATTCAAGCTCCCCCGCTGTCCGGACATGTAAAGGGTGACAGATTTGAGGGGAGGCGGGTGGAGCTGATGGGTTGGGGGGAGCTTGGGGGATGGGGATATCGGAAGAAAACAGGAAGAGAGAGGAAAATAACTCCAGCATCGCCTTTAAAATGTGCAAATGTTAACGATGGATGGAAGTAGGCCTATGTTCCTTTTGGGGAAGGACACATGATCAATTGAGCAGTTGAGACGAAGAACCATCTATGTCTATCATTTATTCTGACCCCTCCCCGAAAAGGCCTTATCGGTCCTGACCCCTTATCCATAATTTATACATAACACTAGAGCGGTTGGGCACTGGCCTACTTGGAACGATGCAAGTTGGAAATGCATGCCCCAGCCCATGCCCATATATGGATTTATTTGTCAGGCATGTCCAAATATGGAGTCTATATGCAGATGTCAGAATGATGTCAGAACAGGCCAGCTCCATAGGAGTACCCATCTGTCTGTGTCCCTTTCATAAGTCCATATAATATGGAGATGTCTCTCTGTGTCCCTATATTCCTATATGGAGTTCTGTGTTAGGCATGCCCAAATATGGAGTGTTGTGATGTCAGAACAGGCCAGCATGCCCACATATGGAGTGTTGTGATGTCAGAACAGGCCAGCTCCATATATGGAGCCTGGGCAGAGGCCTTTTGTGGTTGTTCTGGACAACGTAACTCAAGAACCGTTCGCCCCACCGACTTCAAATTCGTCACACGCGTTCCACACCCCAACAGTGTCCATAATAGGGCATGCCTGACACATGAACCTCAGATACTGTATAGTAATAAAGAGACACAGAGATACAGTCTGTCTCTCTGGAACCAGTGTATTAGTATATGGTTATTCCTCTCAACTACTCAATTAGTCTTTGTATAGTTTTTGTACTATGCACATGCAAACATGCACACAGACATACTCTGCAGAGACTAGTGAATTGACAGAGAAAACACACGTCCCCGCACGCACGCACACACGCACGCACGCACGCAGTGTTTTCAGTTGACCGTCACTCGGTGGCTTCTAACAGTGGCAGGCAGGTGCTGAAAATAGCACACCACATCACAGTCACAACTACCCAACGAGTCTGCCACGCAACTCAGCCCCCTCACCTCACAGCAAACACATTCACTTCTTAACCGCCAACAAATCTGTGCCTGTCTGGCCCCTTTTGGCCCGTTAGACCGCCTTTAAAATGAGCCCTCTCTGTGAGCGAGCCGCTATATTACACTCCCTCACAGCCTGTAACCCCATATAACCGACCCGGGCGCAAGCTTAAAGGGCCAAAGGGTAAATGCAAGTCATCATGGCGGCCCATCCCAGCCCCCCGGTAATGGGCGACCCACAAGACAGGTGCCATCAGCACGCCCAATCTCTCAGGTCAGCGCCTCTCCCTGGCTAATCCACCTCTACGCTGATGACAGCACGATTTAAAGGTAAAGAGGGAGGTCCAAGAAGAGGTGAAGATGAGGAGGGGGGTGGGGGGGGGGGGGGGGTGGATGGAGGGGGGCTGCAAGGTTGTTGGAAGAGACAGAGAGAGTTAGAGATAGAGGGATCTACGGGGGGTGAGAGAGAAAGAGAGAGAGAGAGAGAGAGAGAGAGAGACAGAGACAGAGCCTTGACAGCCACACTGTATATAAGACTCAATTGAAAAGCCCTGTAGAGGGAAATAACAGTTTTTGGCTCCATCATGTCATACAGCAAGGGCACTTACTGGCCAGCCCACTGGCTACAGACTGGAAGGTAGGTACTGTAGCTGCACGTGTGTGTGTGCGCGGGCGTTTGTGTGTGTGTGTGTGTGTGTGTGTGTGTGTGTGTGTGTGTGCATGCTTATGTGCTCGTGTATGTGTGTGTGTGTGTGTGTGTGTGTGTGTGTGTGTGGTAAGCAGGGGGAGTTGGGCAATTTGTACAGTCGGCCCCCTTTTTCCTGGATGTGGGATTTACTGGGTCTGCACTTAATAGTTGATCCAGTTCAGGGGTGGGGGGAGACAGCGGGGATTAAAGACGGGAGTGCTGGGATGAGGGGTGGAGAGGTGGTGGAGAGGGGCTGGGGTATTTTGAAGGGACGGAGGGGAGGAGGATTTATTCACCCAAGGACAGGGAGACGACAGGGACAGACAGAAACACAAGATGGGCGGGGGCAGTGGTAGGGGGATTGTTGGTGGACTTTATATACCAGTCCTGGGGATGAAGCATCATGCAGTGTGTGTGTGTGCATGCGTGAGTGCATATATATATACGCAGTATACCGTATTGTATTTCCCAAAGATTCCACATGAATTCACATCTTCTCCTTTTCTTTGCCTTCCCAACATAGTCCCTCTCACACTGCTCTCATCCATCCATCCATCCAGTCTTATTCCAATGACTTTTGGGACCAGGCCTGCATGTGGCATGGAGCCATGGAGCCATAGCATCCAATCCAATCCACTTTATGTATACGCCACATTTAAAACAACAGTGTTGGACCAAAGTGCTGTGCACAGTAACCAAAACAACACTAACATACCAAGAGAAACAAAGCAAAAATCACAAAGCCTGTGAAGTGAGGGGCACTCTTAAACATCATCATGACGTTGACCATTAAGCTCAGACACTATGACGTAAAATGTAAAACAGGACAACATGAGGGCCCTATTTCCGTTAGTGCTACACCCCTTATCCCTAAACTTCTTTGCCTTTTATACTATTTTGAAAAACATTAAAATTGCATGTTCAATTATAGCCAATGTTTTTGTTGGTAGGACTTTAAAGGGACATTTCACCGCTGGAAGAAACTGCAGTCCCTCAATGATAATAGTATTTGTAGTAGATAACAGTAGCACGATTTGAAAATGTGCACGCTATGGCCAGAAAAATAACAAAGTCTGTGTGTTTGACTGGAGTGTTGAATGCTTTGGTGCACTGCTCCTCTTTGTGGAGAGAGGGGAGGTTGCGTGGAGGAGGGACTTTTTCCTAACTGTGTCCAGTTAGGAAGTGAGACCACATTTTCGTGACACATTTTGGTCATGAACATGGCCTCAGGAACAGTGGCCCGTTAAGAAGTGACGGTCAGGGGCACGGAGGCACAGTCGTTATAGTGCTGTCGCCTCACAGCTAGAAGGTCCTGGGTTCGATTCCCGCTGGGGACGCTGTGGGCACTGGGGGTGTGTTCTCTCCTCAGTGTCATCAGTGTCTATACCCGAGGTGGGGTTGGCGAAAGGGCCTTTCTGTGTGGAGTTTGCATGACCCTAGGGGACCCGCGGGTCCTATAGGGTAGGTACCCTCACAAAAACATGCAGTAATCCATGTCTCTAAACTGCCTCCCCCTGGCCAGCGAGGGCGCCTGATGGAAGGGAAAAGAACTGGTCGGAATAACATGTTCCTTCCACACGCTACGTCCGGCCAGGGAAATTCCCCCCCCTGTCAGGTGAAAAGAAGCAGCTTGGACTCCTCATGCATAGAAGGAGGCATGAGGTCAGTCCGCAGCCCCCCCCAGGTTGGCAGAGGAAGTGTAGCGCCCAGGATTACATTAGACAATTGGCACTGGGTGAAAAAACGGTGGGATAGAAAATAGTAAAAAAAAGAAGTGACGGTATATAGACCTCAAGACCGTAACGTATAGAGTTATTGGGAGGTATAGAAAGCCCAATCCTGTGTTATTGTAATGAAGAGAGGCCATGTTTGGCTCCAGCTCTATATATGCTGCTGTTGCTGCTTCTGTATAGCACTCGCCTCCTCCGCTGGGGATGAGACCGGTGTGTCATTGGCTCTGGCAAACCTCTCCAAACATCACAGGGAGGCTGGAAATTAAACAGAGCCTCCCATCCCTGTCTGTGGTCCAAGGAAGTGTGTGCGTGTGTGTGTGTGTGTGTGCGTGCGTGCGTGCGTGTGTGTGTGTGTGTGCGTGCAGAGGTCAATATACACTTACTGTTACTGAACACCACTAATCTGTAGTATTGTGTTTTTTAAGGGATTTATGTCAATTTGATGTGAAACCGAGATTTTGATTCATACTCCAAAATAAAACCGGGGTGGACATGGAGGTTGGACTGTGCAGCAATCTGGGAACCCATCGTCAAAAAAAAGGATGAACAGCGCCCTCTGCCGTTTCTTTTTCACCGTGCCTCTGGGTTAGGGTTATAGCCTCAGCCCTCCTCTTCCGGTGGGGCGCCCGCCTACGTTTTCATCCCACTGATCCCCAATGCACACGCATTCTGAATGCCCCCGCCGACAGGTTCAGTAGTGCAGCTCGGAATCTGTTCTCGAGAGATTAGACTGTATGGGTCTGTGGCCTTGTACAGTAAATGTACATTTTTCACAGGTTTTTCATTTGTGACGTTACCTTCAACCTGTATTCATCTGTGTGCAGGCCAGGGAATGGTAGTTGTGTGCACACGTCTTCTTGGGAAAACAGTGGCATGGCGTGTGTATTCGTGTATAGGCCCTATATATACCATTGCTGTCTTGGGGAAAAAACCGCAAGGACGGGAGCGGCGCATATTCGACAAACATGCAGCGCATGTTCGACAACCAGCAGATGTTCGACAACCTTTCCACATGTTCGGACTAACTAACAATGCATCCAATATATTTATTCCACAATCTCTTCATTTTTAAAACTTCATATTGGTTCAATAGTAAACTCACCGACAGACGTATTGTAAACACTTTCACTGGTTTACTCAAAAACTATGTGCCGATCTACAAGCTCATAACACGTGACACTGTGACGTGCTGTGAGCTTGGAGGCTGGCTATTTCCGCCATACTTTGGTGCTACTGTATACATTTTTGTACAGCGAAGTTACACAACGTAAAACATTGAAATGTGAAGATACAACGAGGTTTCTGCCTATAACAGCAACGAAACGTATTTGTGAATTCAGGTCTCGGCAGCTCTCGCTCTCTCTCTCCTCTGACCTCCCTTTACCGGATTAAGGGAACACTTCACTGTAGATCGTCAAAACACCACCAAGCTGTCAAGGTACACCAGTGCTATCACTTTTACACACACACACACACACACACACACACGGGTGCGTGCAGCCACGCACGCACGCGCGCACACACACACACACACACACACACACACACGCGCAGCTTGCCAAAGCCACACTTCACACCTGATCTGGCGGGCGTTTATTGGGTAAGGTCCCACCCAGTGGGAGGGAAGGGAGGAACAAACACCTCAGTGCTGCTACAACCACCTCACAGCTCCGTTGGTCAAGGCACGGAGCAAAGCTGCCGCTAAACACACACAAAGAAACGCCAGCCGTTTGCCAACTCGTGACTAGTAGCTGGACGGGAGAGTTTGAGAACGGCTGTGGGGAATGTTGCAGGTCAGTGCATCTGCACAGCACAATGAAAAGAACCAGTGTATCACCATCCAGAGCAATATATATATATACAGTATTGCTTTATATCCAAAGCGCTTTACGTAGATTGTGAATAGCTGAGTGTAATGCACACACACATTTATACGCGGAGGAACGTGGAGGAAACCATGCAAGGCTCCAACCTGCACATCGGGAGCAATTAGGGGTTCAGAGACACTTCGACACTAACCCTTGGGGCAGGCCGGGTTCGAACCGGGATTTCCATCCGGACACTCTACCGGCCGCTCTACCCCTGAGCCAGTGTTTCATTGCATATACCATATATAGCTATACTGTAGTATCAAATTCAAGCCCAAAGCTTAATAGCCCCTGCTTGTGTTGTTGAGTCCATCAGGGCTCTCTATACTAGTGTATTTTCTGTGAAAGTTTCACCCCGAATACAAATACCATGCATGACTCAGGAATATGATTTCAAGCCTATAGTTTTAAACTGGGCGTCGGACTTAATGAAGATTGACCTTTTATGTTCACACTGTTGAGGTCGAAGCACCTTTTTCCCCCTATTACAGTGGGAACACGCACGTCTCTGCAGCTAAGACCTTGCACTATACATTATCCCCTATAGTGCCAAGACACCACACTGCACTTCTTCAAAAATGGATCCAATCTATACTCTCTGCTCTGGCTCCTTATTTTTTATGCCCGGCCCTTGAGAAGACAACGTAGAGCTGTATTGGAAATCTTGTTTTATGCACAATTCAACATGTCCCAACGACGGTATGGAGCGTGTGAGTTGTCAAAAACCCTTATAAAACACTTGCCCTGATGGCGAATTAGCCAATAACCACGGCGAGCACTTTGAAGGTGACCCGTATTTTATCTATCTTCGTTTTTATATATATATATATATATATATATATATATATATATACTGCTGGCGTATTGAAAATGAAATATGGCCGGGAGGGAGTGAGGGGGCGTGTGAAGGGCAGGACTTTAAAGGGCCAGTAGAGCAAGGACAGGAGTCTAAACAAACCAAAGGGTTGGAGGGCCAATGGAGGGGGGGAGGGGCAGTGAGCCTGTACATTCACTCACACAAACAGAGACAGAGGTCATGATGGAGGCCATCACTGGGTGAGATGTTTAGCCACTTAAGCCCCATTTTATATACCAAATCAACCCATCACGATGGAATGCGTTGTGAGTTTGCACATTCTGGCTACTTAAAAATAAAAAATAAAGATGGTTGATGAAAAAAAGTTACCAGAGAATAGAGAACGTTAAACTGGCATACATGATACGTTGCTACACAAGCTGAAATTACATGCTGTAACATTTCAATAATAATTTTATCAGATGTATGGGAGTATTAATTTGTCCACCAGTGTTTTAAGGAGTAACTTGGAATGGCATCTTAGTTGATGCAAAGTGAATATGTCCATGTTGTATAAGGTGATTGGCCTGCTCAGAAAAAAAGAGTTGGAGTGGACGACACTCCATTGTTAGTTTAAAATAAATCTGGTTAACCCATTTAGACACTGGCACTAGATTCTACAAATGTCTTCTAAATTCTGACAGTTTTCTGAGAAAACCTGTTTCTATTTCAGTGGTGCTCAACCTTTATCTGTATTTGGCTGCGGACCCCCCATCTGAAAATATGTTGTTCCAGGGACTCCCCCAGAAGCAAAAACGTTCGCTGTGAAAGAATATATATTCAAAGAGTTGTGCCACATTTTCCCGATTAAAAAGAAAAAAAAAATATATTTTTTAAACAATAGCCTGGAAAGCATTTGGGGACTTTGCATTAGTTCCGACATCCCGTTAGTCCGACTACGTGGCCAGTTAAGACTCACCCCGTGGCTTCCGCGTGCGGTTATGGTTAGCGGTCGGTTAACGATTACACGTTGCATGACCAAGCATTTGTGGAAGAAGATGTTCTGTACTGTTACTGTAGCACTTCTGAAAGACAGTAAACGTACAGTAAAGGCCACATCTTAACAAGACATTTTCCCAACACGACCAGCAGACTATAGGAGAGAGAGAGTATACTTAACATCTGAAGCTGGGCTGCTCTCTCTCCCCCAAACACCTTGACTCCAAAGCTCCATCGCAATTAGAACCAAAATGAGGCGCACTGTGGCAGGACACACAGATTGACCCACTTAAGTACAGTCAACAACAAGTAGCTTCACTTTACCTTTTCATTTCTTCATTTTCTTTTCTTTCTTTCTTTCGTTTTTTTTTATTTTTTCATTTTTTTTAACCTTTTGTTGTCTTCGTTCGTTCTCTCTCCCTCCTTTGTTATGTGGGCTAGAGGGGGGAGGGGGGGCGTCTCAGAGCTCTATAAAATGACTGTCGTTGTTGTTGTGCGATGTTTACAGTGGCCTCAAAAGAACGGGCAAACAAATTACTCTGTCAGGGTCACATCCATGCAGGATTGAAGAGTAGTGCAGGAGTGTTTGCAATGATTGTCGCTGAACACCTATAATAGCTGGTAATACGAGAGGTGTGGCCACTCCTATTAAAACGTGTGCCCGAATCAATACGAGGCATAATTAGAGTTGTTAGAGCAAATTATAACATAGCTATTATGTGGCTGTGCAAGGCTGCTCAGTAAACTGTTATTACAAAAGGGAGACGCTCGTCCGTGCATGTAGGCCTATGCTGTATGAGAGCGTGCACATGTGTGCGCACGCATGTGTGTGTGTGTGTGTGTGTGTGTGTGTGTGTGTGTGTGTGTGTGTGTGTGTAAAAGAGAGCAGGGAGAGAACACTAGAAGAGACAAGGAGAGAGACAGAATTTGGGCAGTGGGTTATGGGGGGGGTGGGGGGGGGATTATTATGCAGTAGTTGCCTCTGTCTACTACTGTAATCACCACTCCCCCTTATCGACAGAATGCTGTCTTTTCTCTCTGCTTTTTGTCTACACTACAATTTTCCCCCATTGTACTATAGTCATTTTGCAGTTTCAACAGCAACGGCGAGTGCCTTTTATTCCCACTGTCAAAGATTGCTGCTGTCCTCCAACTCAGACAAGCTCCAACACGTGTCACCTCACCTCACCGGCCATCCGCCGAGACAGCAATTCAGATTTCCCATGTTGTGCATTTTACTGTACATGCTATTATGTACTGAAAATACAAGAGGATCCAACCAGTGTCCAACTGATACATATAGGATATGCTCTCGTTCTCTCATTCTCTGTTCTCCGTCTCGATGGCCTGAGTGCTCAACTGGCAGCAAACAACGCTAAGTCTCAACTTGACCTTGTGTATTTGTGCCGCGTTGTGCCGTGCGTGCAAGGATAACACTCACAACATCATCGTGGTATCGGCTATAGAATGCATGGCCTGTCATGGAAAAGCACAACAAACCTCACATATGTGGATGACTATATATTATATAGCATAGCACAGAATCTTTATTTTCTCCGTGAGCTTTTCAGATGTCTATACCAATAAAAGCCCGTTCTCCTATATTTCCTGCAGCTTTTATTTTCTTGTAAGTGTCCAATGACAACAAAGGCCAGTAGCGTCAGTTAAAAATATGACGCAGAAGTGCTGTATACATGTGCAGCATAATTGTATACAGTGCTCACTGACAGAAATCAATTTGAGGCGCGTCAATGGGTCGAGTCCTTCAGTCAAGAGCCCTCTCATTGACTGTACAGTTTCCTATCAGGTGGGGACCAAAGTTGGACCAATTGTGGTAATCACCGTTGGCTCTGATGGTCCTCCACGTTGGAGTGGAATTTAGGTGAATGGTGCGCAGACTGTGTGATCATGACAAAAGGGACACGTTCGGCAGAGTAAAGCACATTCTGAAGTGCATGATGGGATGTTTCACGGGGACTTATGGATTCAACAGTATAGCCTGCAGCGCAATCACATTTTGGAAATCTAAAATAAAAAATAAAAAAATCCTGGTCTGGTTTTGATTGACAGTATAATGATAGCCAGTGTCCACAAAGTACCTATACTGTAACAATAGTTAATTGTCTCATGAGATGTGAATATATACAGTAGGCCTACTCTTTATTATCATAAAGTTGTAGGCTATAACAATGTCCACCAATGTGGATATTCCTGAAGAGAAGCCATCCTGCAGTAGAGCATAAGTCGTTGCTTGACCTAGAAATGCTACTGGAGCATTTCCCCCATTGTGCCTTCCTGTCTGTGGTCCTGTTTGAAGGAGGACCTCCACCACCGCATGCACAGGGCTCAGCGTGTATATAGGATAAACAATGCACTGTCAAACCCTTTACTTGGCTGCATTCCCGAATCAATTTCCCACACACTTTCTGGATTAGCCATGGATGACTTAATTGATTCAGCACAGTCAAACTGATCTTCAGACAAACAGGCTTTTTCAAACTTGAAAAGGGAGAGTGACAGCTAGCAAAACCTGAACTCACTCATAGATGATGAATCGCGCTACCCTCTGGCGACAGACGTTTATTCTTAACAATGAGTGGCTGCTAGTGGAAAGATAACTCCTCGCATGTCCTAAATTCCTATAGGCCACTACATAAAAATGGACGAATAGTGAGGCAGAACCGCCTGACGGGTCATTGCCGACATTCGCTAATCAAGAAGTCTCGGAGATGAATTTGCTTGATAAGCACAGTGCGCAGAGGGTTGGCATGTGCCTCCCGGCTGCCGCAGAGAGTGAGACAGAGAGTCTTTTTAGGGTTTTTCCTGACTTTGCTTCCACACAACAGTTTAATCTTGCCTAGAAGCAACGGGATGACAGACAGAGCGATTAGCACTGCTTCCTATCAGAGTCCAGTTAAGCAGCAGCGCTCAATAGACTCACTGTGCCAGAGCCCTACAGAAACATCATTTCCATTGTCATATAAATGTAACTCATGCCCAGGAATACTTCTAAGCTCTGCTTTGCCAAAGCGGCATGGCTCTGCCATCTCTTCTCTCAGCCCACATCTGATGTTCTACATTCAATGGAACATTGTACTAGAATGCTGTATCATGACAAGTTTCGGCGTATCACCATACTAACAATCATCCCATTCACGTCCTCTTCTTGTCAAAGAGAGAACCTTTTTCAAACAGAAAGAGAGAGTGTAGCAGAAAGTTATGTGAAATGTGATCAGTGGTGGGAATTATATTTTATTTAACACATTTAATTTAGTATCCTGAAAAACAAATTGTGTATTATTTTAAATTTAGAGTAGCCAAATGTTAACCCTTTTTTTTTACTTCCAATTTTGTACAAAGTGATACTCCTTACACATTTTATAGCAAAAGTCAAAAGTCATGCTTGTTGTAGGCCTATACCGGTATGTGGAATTTACAGCATGAACTGAATTCCACTTCCCTGTGTATGTCCAATACATTCCTTTTACTATCATTGTCTTAAAGATATTTTTAGCCAACAATAACCATACTACTTTTGTGAGGCACTCTCGATGTGAAGTAGGCCATTCATGTACGTAAAAACGTAAAAAGTTGAAATACGGAGATACAAGGTTTGTGTCTGCAAAGATAAAAGGGAACCAGAAGGCAGGCTGGGATCCGGAGTCCTTTCAGCTGAGCCAAGGACATGATGTATAACAAAAGGAGGACTGGGCCTTTGCAATCAGGGATGGCAGAAAGGCTCTGGCCAATTGTCTCTATATTTATCTTTATTATCTGTATTTTATTTTCTGTTTTGTTTCCTTAACCCATTTTAGGCCTGACATCGAAATAAATAAAAAGTCTTCACGATTTTTTCTTTCAATAGCTAAAATATAACATAATGCTTAGTTAAAACACCAAAAGGGGTTCCCGTTCAGAATGGGTTAAATCACCACCATTATTAAGTTGGGTGCCTGTGACACAGAACCACACATTATTTCATACAACTATACATGAAAGTTACGATGCATTTATTTTTAATTTACTATGTCAGTTCTTTGTGTGAACCATAGTATAACAATATTCTGTCTATAGGGCCTATACCCTGTGGCCTCAACCACAACCAATCTTGTGGGGTGCCATTATCTTAGGGACGTCAATTTCAGATTGAAATGTTTTCACATATTTTCAAAAATAGGCTTTTAGGTCGGCTAATTGAAATTGTTTTAGTAGCAGAAAATAAATTGGGAAATTGACTCCAGAGTCCACCAGAGTTAACAGAGTTCGTAGTTATACTATATACTAATGCAACCACCTGTATTTCTACTGTTTGTCATTTCATTAGAGTTTTTTGTGTTTTGTGATCTTATTTTCTAGTCATTTTGTAAATTAGTACTTTTTACCTTGAGGTTTTGACTTGTCCATTGGTGTGCCTTGGGCACAACACGTTTGAAAAGCACAATACAGAAAGAGGAAAAGACAGATGATAGAGAAGGTTGTGCACAGAGACAGAAGGAACTAGAAACAGGTCTCTGCCAGGTCAGGTAGAGTATTGTGGTCCAGCAATGTTCGGAATTCACCAGTCAGGATGGAATATGAAATATCAAACAGATCTGTCTTGATCACATGACTCTAGCCCATTTTGGGCGGAAACTCCTTTTGGTGTTATAGCATTATGTTATGCTTTAGCTATTGAAAAATAGCAGATCTACGGTGGCGCGCATACGAGCTTGTAGGTCTGCTATTTTCTTTTTAAATCGAAGAACGACTGACATAGAAACATAGCTTTTTCGGAAAACTGTCAGGATGTAGAAGACCTTTTTAGAATCTGATCTCAGGTCAGAATGAAAACTGTCAGGATGTAGAAGACATTTTTAGAATGATCTGATCTGATCTTGTTATGGGCTAGAGATCATGTGTACCGGATTACGTGAAATTTGCATAGAATCTTAAGGAGTAATATATATTTTCTTGTTTTACATACGTCTGTCTGCCCTGCTTGTGGCACAATAAAAAGCAGATCCTCCCTTCTTTCCTTGGCCTCTAGGGATTGCACATAATAAAGTTATATCGGTGCAGTTATAGGTAAAAACACGAATCAGCCCGTTATGGGGCCACCATGAGGCTGATTTTGAACAGTTTCAAGTGAAGTGGCATATCTTCCTCTGGCCTGGTGGGAATGCTGCGTGCAAAGTCTCACTGAAATTGCACGCTGTGTTCATGATCTGAGGCATTTTGTTTAATACGGAGCACCACCTGTTTAAATCTTAGCCAATCAGGGTGGAATATGAATATGAATATAATAATATATATGAAAGACACATTTCATTTAATGACTATAGAGATACTGTGTACCGATTTGCGACAAAATATGTATAGTATACAGTCAACAAATGTGTTTTGCCAAAAAACGGCCCATGTGAAAAACGTTGGTCCCTGGTTTCTGATCTGGCATCCAGTGAGTGTGTGCACAGTTTGGCTGTGATCAAGCCAGTGGTCCCGGAGATGAGCCGTTCACTAGCTGGTCGGGAACTGCAAAACGTATAATATTATATAGCCTCGGCCACGGAGAAAACAACAGTAACAATCCTCAGCGTAATTTAAAATAACTCTCAACCTAAATCCCATTCGGAGATCAATAATAATATAGCGTGGCAAAATAAAATACCCATATATGTCTTCTGCGTATTTCTCCACTAAAAAATGTTGATGTTGCAAAAATGATGACCCAAATCCAGCCAAAGTTTTGTTTTAACTCGAGTAGGAGTTGTGTATACGAGTAGGAACAGGCGTGAAGTATGGAGCTAGAAGGAATGACAGATGGAGAAATTGAAAAAGAAGTTGAGTAATGGCGAAGAGAACTGAAGACAGAATAAAGTGTACGTGAAGAGGAGTTGTGTGAAGGACAGTGATAACAAAGAGTGAACAAGATGTGTCTAAATACACGATATAACGGTATACAAACTCCCAACAACAGGCCTAGATTTATACTACTGAAACTCAGAAATGAATATAGAATCTGAGTATTTATTGCAAGAAGCCTCGAGGCTGCACTGGGAGCTCAAGCGGTTAAAGCAGATATATACAGCAATAGCGTAATTGTAATATCTTTAAATCTTGTCTCAGGGCGGTCTGAGTTTGCATGGCATCCCACGATTTACTATTAAATCAAGTCCTTGAATAATCAGGGGGAAAAAAAGCTAATTCCAATGAATTATTTGTCGAAATATAAGCTACATTTCTTTATCCTAAACCCTGTACCGTGTGTTCTCTGTGTACTGGGGGACTATTTCAGTCTCCCTGTGCATAGCATAATGCTGTGTATCTAATCTAATCTCATTTAGATTAAGCCATTTAGGGCGGGAACCCCTTTTGGTGTTCTAAGCATTATGTTATGGTTTAGCTATTGAAAAATAGCAGATCTACAAGCTCATAGCGCGCCACCAAGTGGCGCGCTATGAGCTTGTAGATCTGCTATTTTTTTTGCAAATCTTTGAATATATATTTCAGAGCGAACATCTTTAACTAAAATATTGGCTTCTGTGGGGTCCCTGGAACTACATATTTTGAGATGGGGTTCCGTGGCCCAATAGAGATAATTCTGGGGGTCCTTGACATTAAAAAGGTTGAGCACAACTGACATAATAGAAACACGGGTTTCTCAGAAAACTATTAGGATTTAGAAGTCTTTTTTTTTTTGTAACGACCTCAGTCCAAAATGGGTTAAAGCACACAAATACAACAACAGATATTTATATAGCAATAATGTGATACAGAGTGAGAGAGAGAGAGCAGGCCTCCAATAATAATAAGTGAAATCGTCAGGGAAAGATGTGCATGTAGAGAGAGAGAGAGGAGAGAGAGTGAGACTTTACCAAAAGCACGGGTAAAAGAAAAACAACAAAACAGTATACAGACAGATTGAGGGAGGGATGAAGAGAGAGTGTGTGTGTGTGTGTGTGTGTGTGTGTGTGTGTGTGTGTGTGTGTGTGTGCGCGTGTCACGTGCGCGTGAAAGGGGTTAATAGCGGTGTGGAGGCACATAGCTGATCAGAATGCAGAGCGCGTCCCTCAGCCTCAGCGCTCAGTGATGAGCTGGAGCCCAGATCTGGATCCAGCTATAAAGGAGCTCATTGAAAATAATTCAGAGTGACGGCTGTGCAGGCAGGGAAACAGGGGAGGGGAGGAGGTGTGGAGGGGAGGAGGTGGGGGGGGGGGGGGGGGGCGGAGTGGAGTGGAGAGGGGAGGAGGGGAGGGGCGGGGGGGAGATATAGAGAAAGGGAGAGAGGGAGAAGGCGGCGCTCAGAGAGAGAGAGAGAGGAGAGAAAGTGAGAGAGCTTGAAAGACGGAGCCGCGGACGAGGGTTGATAAGGTGAGAGAGAAGGAGAGAAGGGTCAGCATTGTTGGAGGAGGCAGGGAGGTAAGACCTATACCGTACAGAAAGAGGAGAGGGAAATGTTCTGGACATGCTACTGTATATAGGCTGCAGGCAGCGCCAGGCACTATACAATACATTCAAATACACTACAGTATTGCCACCACCACACTACAAATACAATACACTAAAATACACTACAATGTCCCATTTTGGGTCTTCTAAATCCTAACATTTTTGAGAAATACCCATATTTCTATGTCAGTGGTGCTCAACCTTTTTCATGTCAAGGACCCCCAGAATTATCTCTATTGGGCCACGGACCCCCATCTCAAAATATGTAGTTCCAGGGACCCCCCCGAGAAGCCAATATTTTAGTTTAAAATGTTCGCTCTGAAATATATATTCAAAGATTTGCATCACACTTTCACGACTTTTCAAAAATAGCAGACCCACAAGCTCGTAGCGCGCCACTCGGTGGCTCGCTATGAGCTTGTAGGTCTGCTATTTTTCAATAGCTAAATCATGACATAATGCTTGAAACACCAAAAGGGGTTCCCACCCAAAATGGGATAAACTGCATGCAGGTCTACCACACTACAATACACAACAATGCACTGCATGTATAGCACTATACCGCACTAAAAACAAAAACAAAGAATACTACTATACAACTTGTTCCATGTCCTAGCACCTTGAATAATGTCCTCAAGTACTGTATATAATGCACAGTACACAGCGGCTGCTATGCTCACGCACCTTATCTCAGCTATACGATGTGTAAATATGTTTTATTCATTCTTCGGTTAAGAGACCCTCTTTGGTTGTACAATTTGTAGCAAAGCTTGCGAATAAGGTAAGAGACCTTTAGGTTGTGTATACCGTTTGTGGCAAAAGTTGTGAAGTATAAATATCTAAGACCCACACAGAAGAAAACCCCTTACCATGTGTACGTTTTGTGGCAAAAAGCGCTCAAACTTTCTTTATTTTTCCTGCTTGATATCCTTACCCCCCCCCCCTCTCTCTCTTCCCTTTCTTTGCTTTTCTTCATGGAGGAAAAAAAATGACACTATATGGGAACTATGCACAAAAACAATGTTATACCTGTAAAACTGTGATGAGGCAATAAAGCTTCTGATTCTATAAAACAAAACAACACACCGTACCACCACACTGAAACACAAACAGTACCAAACAGTTATTTTGATCAGATAAGGTGATATGAAACATGCTTTTAAATAACAACAAAACAAAAGTCGCAAACCATATGAAGCTTTCCATGGACTGCACTAAAAAAACAAACCAAAAAACAGCAGAGGACTTCCAGTTGGAAGCTCCCACGCGTAAACGCAAGTGGACACGAGTCGTCATATCACTGCGACTGCTCGACCGTTCCCGTCAACACACAGAGACGAGAGGAGGAGGAGCAGCAGCAGTAGGGGTTTTTGACCCAGCTGTGGGGTCAAAGTTCACGCCGTACGTATACCGTCAGCAAAGGGGGCTGGAACGTGTCACCACACCGCCAAATGAGAAAAGAATAGGATAAAAAAATAAATATAAAATGTGTATAGGGGCGAGGGAGGGAGGGAGAGAGAGAGAGAGAGAGAGAGAAGCGAGGCACGGGCGGCCTCCTCCTCGCTGTGGCCTTACTATATTAATGTGGACCCCTCCAGGACCTCTATTAAACTGTGCAAAGCTCATCTGGGGCAACGCCTGCACATCTTTTATGGTAACGCCACAGTGTTAAGCACACAGCCCTGCCTGCAGAGGAGCGGGCGGGCGGAGGGGGGGTTAATGGGGCTTGATGCACACCGGGAGGGAGGGTGGGTGGGGGGAGGGGAGAGGAGGGGGGTACGTATGATGAGGCTATGCGGGGATGGGTGAAGGCACACAGGGTGGAGTGATGGTGCGTCAGTGCAGGAAAGCACCCAGCTGGGACTTGAACCCCTGTACCAGATTTCTTAACCCATTCTGACCTGAGATCAGATTCTAAAAGTGTCTTCTATACATCCTGACAGTTTTCATTCTGACCTGAGATCAGATTCTAAAAGTGTCTTCTACATCCTGACAGTTTTCATTCTGACCTGAGATCAGATTCTAAAAGTGTCTTCTACATCCTGACAGTTTTCATTCTGACCTGAGATCAGATTCTAAAAGTGTCTTCTATACATCCTGACAGTTTTCATTCTGACCTGAGATCAGATTCTAAAAGTGTCTTCTGCATCCGGACAGTTTTCTGAAAAAGCCATGTTTCTATGTCAGTGGTTCTTCGATTTTTCAAAAACAGCAGACCTACAAGCTCGTAGCGTGCCACCGAGTGGCACGCTATGAGCTTGTACGTAGATCTGCTATTTTTCAATAGCTAAAGCATAACATAATGCTAACACCTAAAAGGGGTTCGCGCCCAAAATGGGATAAGTGCTATACGGTGTTGATAGGGCGAGGGGGTGGGGGGGTATAGTCTACTCTCTACTGCATCACCATGCTTCTTTTTTTTTTTGCGCCCGGTGAGTTCACAGGTGCATTTTAGCGAGTGTTCATTCAGCTGCTATGCGCCCTCACGCCGCTGACAAATGAGCGTGCCGTCGCTAAACCGTGAATGCATAAAAGCATGCAGTACTCATAAAAGCACGGAGTCATAAATCAGCGCACGACGGAACATTCACTGGTCAATAGACGCACCACCACGCATACACGCACGCACGCACACGCACACACACACACACACGCACGCACACACACACACACACACACAAATAGATAGTTGAGCCTTGGCTCATTGCTCAGGCCACGTTCTGAACACTACACCACATCTATGATGAGATATCGAGCCGGCGCTTCACAGTGCACTCACTGATTTATAAAAGACCGTCTGAGAGGAGCTTCCATAGTGTCCCGGCTCTGTATTTCACTGGGCCAAGCCTTTCAACTTCGACCAAGCATGGGGAAAATCCCACAAGGAGTGAGTGGGATAGGAGAGGAGAGGAGTGGGATAGGAGAGGAGTGCAAGGAGTGCAGGGAGAGATGGAGAGGATGTGTGGGGGTGGGTGCTTGGAAGTTTTCAAACTACTTCTTTTTTAACCCATTTTGATCTGAGATCAGATTCTAAAATTCTCTTCTAAATCCTGACAGTTTTCTGAAAAAGCTGTTTCTATGTCAGTCGTTCTTCGATTTTTCAAAAAATAGCAGACCTATACAGGCTCGTATAGCGCGCCACTCGGTGGCGCGCTATACGAGCTTGTAGATCTGCTATTTTTCAATAGCTAAAGCATAACATAATGCTAACACCAAAAGGGGCTCCCGCCAAGAATGTGTTAACTTGGAAGAAAATCTAATTAATTCCAGAATCAGCCTAACAAATCAAATCAAACATGCTTCCCCTCGAATACACTAAGCAGCTGAAAAGCAGCGTTTGGAAGGAGATGAAGAAGGGTAGGTGGGGGGTCGGCGCCGGGTGCCGTGCGGTGCGGTCGGTATGCTGCATGGGGTTTTTTAGGGAAGGGAATCTGAAACACCACCTTATCTCCGAGATGGAATCAAATCACGGCGGCGGCGGCGGCGGGCACCGCGTGCTGCTTTTTCAATAGCCGATCAATTTAGCGTGCCCGGGAACATCGCGGTAAACATCGACAGAGTCATTTTCTGGCATATTAATGTTTACATCCAATCAGCGGGATGCAGGGGCAGCCTAATTAACTCAATCAGCTGGCAGAATGTGCCGGCAAATGAGAGCCCCACCTAGAGACCGAACACAATTGATCACTTCAGCCGCCTCTCCACTCAATTGTTTCTTGACAGCACTTCAGAGCACCTGAATTAGCGAGGCTGCCGCTACACATATGGTGATTAAAGCAGGGCGTTGGGGTTTTTTTCTGACTTTTTTTCCCCCCCACTGTCTTCTTCCTTTCTCTCTCTCTCTGTCTTTCTCATAACGGTGTTTGAAAGAGGTTTCCATGCAGAACAAAAAAGAGATGCTTGTTGTTCACAAAGCAACATGATAAGACGGGTCAGCGTCGTTATTCCGACGTTCCGCGTTGGTTCCGACTCAGTCCGTTACTAACCCCGTCTTGTCCCTGAAGCTCCACTCGGCAGCCATCGGGGGGCGTCGCGTCAGCGTCGACGCAGCTGCGAACGTTCCCTTTTTAATCAATGAAGGCCGGGTTGCTCCACTGCCAACATTGCGTTGATATTTATGGCGGCGTCCAACCTCATAATTCGCCCTGGTTATAATGATTTGACACTGCAGGACACAATGCAACACAGTGGGTGGAGCTTTGGCGTATAAACCGTAACCTTGCATGCGTGTGTGTATTTATGTGTGAGTGGCCGGGGGGGGGGGTTATGATTCCAGACAATCAGTGAATTATAAAGTAATGCCATTCTACTAGTCTGAGTTCACATATCTGTTTCCCTCTCGGTATACCAGACTCATTTTACAGCGTGTGTGTGTGCGTGCGTGCGTGCGTGTGCACATTTGTGTGTGTGTGTGTACGTACGTGCACTTGCACGCACCCGTACGTGTTCCTGTGTTGTGGTGGGGGTCGAAGACTAGACGGCTGACAATATCAGACCACGGCACGAGGAGAGAAAAAAAACAGTCTGAACCCAAACACAATAATAAAAAACCCGGCGTTATCTTCCTCCCCTCCTAACACACACACACACACACACACACACACTACCTCCATCCCTCTCTCCCTGCCCATCTCTCTCTCTCTCTCTCTCTCTCTGTGTCTTCCTCTCTCTGTCTTCCTCTCTCGCCCTCTTCTTTATTTTTTATTTTTTCAAACTATAGCCCCCTCCCCCTCCACCCCCCCCCCCCCCCCCACCCCCCCCCTCCCACCGCCGCCGCCTATGAAAAATCAGCAAATAAAAAGTTACATTAACCCCGCGGTGACCTTTCCCACGTAATACACTGCGGTCCATGATGGGGCCCGGCCCGCGAGCTTCATCGAAAAGCTGTCATTCTCCCGCCATCCCAAGCACAGCCTGGGGAACATTTACCGGATAATTAATATATTAAATGCATGAAAAATAGTTACACAGGGGCCCCTTCGTCAGCTCTTCCACTGCACGTGGGGTGGGGCGGGGGAGGGAGAGAGAGAGAGAGAGAGAGAGAGAGAGAGAGAGAGAGAGAGAGGGGATACAGCCTGTGAACCATCAATATACAAGCATCCTCCTTCAATGGGCCGTCATAAAAACTGCTCATAATTTTATGGCTTCATTCACGGCCCCGGCTGTAAAGGAAAGCCATATTTCCTCGTAATTCACTGGAAGCTCGCCGTGGCTTTTTTATGATTTGGCGGTTTTAACCCACTTTGGCCGGGAGACCCCTTTTTGGTGTTTTAAACATTAAGTCATGATTTAGCTAATGAAAAATAGCAGATCTACAAGCTCGTAGCGCTACGAGCTTGTATGTAGGGTCTGCTATTTTAGAATAATCGTGACAAATGTGGCTCAAATCTTTGAATGTATATTCTTTCAGAGCGAATGTTTTTAACTCAAAACTTGGAGAACATATTTTCAGATGGGGGTCGGCGGCCAATTACATATCATTTGACATTACACAAATATTGAGGACCACTGATACAGAAACATGAGGTATTTCGGGAAACCGTCAGGATTTAGAAGACTACATTTTTTTAAAACTTCGACGTCAGGCCTAAATGGGTTAAGCCGTCACTCCGGTCACAATTATGGAGGTTGCTCCTGGCCCGGCGTGAAGGACGCACAGGGGTCAGCGGCGCCATGAGCGGAAGGCGTGTGTGGTGGTTGGTGCGTCGCCTCACCACGCAGCCCCGGCTCCAAATACTAGGGGCTAAAAATACACACTGACACACGTGGACACACACGCAGACGGGACAGCACCTCCGGCTTTACTGCATCACTCTGCAAAGCACATTCCCAGACACACTGACACCCCCCCCACCCCCCCCCCCCCCGACACCGGCATCATCACAGCCTTAAATAACTTTCATTTCAACCCGTTTCAGGGCATCATGTCATTATAGGCCAATATATTATATATATACTGTGTGTGTATATATATATATATATATATACATAATATATATATATATATATATACACACACCGTATATATATATATATATAATTGTTTTGTTTTTTTTAAACCAAATGTTCATTTATTTTCATTAACCACGAAATAGAATCAAAACCAAACAGGACATGATAATATTACACATAGTGTATATGGTGCATTATCATACTGTACAAAGGAAGTCAAACAATATAACTGACCAACATTCAACACATTTCCATTCAGGTGTAGATTTTAGGAATCAAATGTCGAATGTACTGTACAGTCTTTGTACAAAGATCAATTGGTATAGCTGTACAGTATTCTAGAACGGACACTGGACAAATGAACACATTTGAATGAATGCAGATTCAGAGACATGTGCAGGGGGACAAAAGCAAGGTATAAAAAGGTACAATTAAAATAATAGACACTCAGCCCTCGTTGACTGCATGGGGCCCCTTAGGGGTCTATTACTCGGCCCCTTCCGTTTTTCCCTCTACACCAAATCTCTTCAATGAAAATATAGCCGCTGGGATACATGTGGTCAAGATCAACAGAGGAGAAATCGTACAGTATACGATGGTCTGGATGAAGGGAGCGCGGTACTGTAGTTTGCAGCGAATGGCAAATTATTGTCTTTGCTGCCGTATAAGGCGCAGCAAACAAAATTAATAAGTGGAAGATATAGTGTCCCTATTCTGGGTCATATTACTGTAGGTGAAAATTCACGGTAAACGTCCAGTCTACAGTAAAGCTCACAATAGATTGCAATGTGATGATTTATGAAAGAGGGCACTAAGTATTTAGGTCCCACAGGAACCTCGGTCAAATAAGGAACAACTCGTAAGCCACCATCCTCCAAAAGATGTGAAAAATCAGGAAATAATGTAACAAATGTAAAATGTTCACAGATTTGACAGATCCTAGTATGTCCGCAGCAAGTTTGAAACTATGTATTTGTAAAACAACATCAGAGGGTATAGTTGTGATGTTGTGTGTGTGTACACGTCACGTCCCCCGGTGTGTTGGGACAAGCCGTGGGCCAGACACCCGACTGTGGGATTTCACAGCACTTTGTGGACTGTTGTCTCAGCGAGGTGAGGGTGAGTGCACACAGTGAATCTGCTCTCACCTCCTCCTCTGCATTCCTCGTACGCCGCGGAGAAGAATCACAGAATGCAGAATCAGCAGCGGGAATTTTTCTCTTTGTCCGGGATAAACATGCCGCGTTTGATTTACAAAATGAGAAATTCTTCATTCGCACAAACACAGAAGTATAGCGTTCCCATTTTCTTTTTTCTCCACCCCTCTTCCACTATAGTTGGTAATTAAACTGCAGCCTGCTATTTTCATGGAACATTAACTTGAAACCACGTGATGATTATTATCGTCATACAGACAGACAGATGAACCAACACACAGACACGCATGCATAGACAGGCGTGTGCGCGCGCGTACGTGCACCTATAGGCAAATAAAAGGACGCATGTGCTCGCCTCGCAGCCTAGGCCACACAGTGTACAAACACACACAGTATGCTCACACACGCAGTGCATATTTGCACCCACTTATTGAAAAGTGACAAGCATAGGCCTACTCACCCACAAATTATACTATATTACAGACACTTTAAGTGAAGGTGCACAGTCCTAAATATGTTAATGTATAAGCATGCACTCTTCTGCAAAAAAAAAAAAAAAAAAAAGCAACATATAAATAGATAATAATAATAATAATGGTCACTTGCAGCCGCAGAGGAGAAAATCAGTCTTGGTATAATGGACATAATGGTGTATGGTGATCTCACTATGGTGTGCACAAGTCCCCAAATCAATAGACATGCTATTGCCTATAGGACAAGCTCTTCTCCCTAGACACAGTGAATACCCAGAGAGCATTGCAACGCACGAATCAGGGGAACCATTTTAAAAGCGCTCGAAATGAGCGCATGAGACTGAGCTGTCCTCTCGTTCCTTTTGGCACGGTGAAACTGCATTTCACACAATGCACTCCCACATATGCGTAATCGTGTCTGCGCGCCTATCCGTTACCGAGAAATATCCCCCGAGACCCAGGCGTTATTAATAGTGCTATTCATTAAATATTACTCTTGTCAGAGCGGGGTGCTGCTGGGTGTTGGGGGCGGGGTTGGTGGCATAATACAAGCCTGAAGACAGAGCCAGAGATCCTGGAGTAAGCGGAATTAATTTTTCCGGAGCAAACGCCCCGATTCCGCCAAATGACATCCTGTACCGTTAGCAGTTTATAATGTGACACGAGTGGCGCTGAGGCACAATTTTGAAACCTATAAACTACTGAATCAGGAGTGGCCCGCCCGGTCCGGCCCTTTTCCAGGCTACAGCGACGGTAAACAACTCACTGCAAGGTCAGGCCAATGCAGATGGCCTGACCTGTGCTTTTAACACATTTAGGCCTGACCTCAAAATAAAAAATCTTCAGTTTTCTGAAATAAATATTTTCACAATTAAAAAGAAAAAATAGCAGACCTACAAGCTCATGATCTTGGAGATCTGCTATTTTTCAATAGCTAAATTATAACAAAAGGGGTTCCCGCCCAAAATGGATTAAGGAAGCGGCAGCAACATTTTCAGCCCTGTAGCAAAGTCAAAATTGGAGTGACCAGCGTTTAACCACTTTGAACATGGTGTGCCTATTTTGGGCATTTATAGAGCGTCGCAGTCCCGCCCCCCTCAAGAGACCCGGGAAATAAATCCCCGTTCATTTTCCTCATAGACTTTTCAGAAAGTGTTTATTTAAAGACGTTTACGCCGCGGACAAAGCCAACTCTTGTCGTGACAAATCAGGACAACAAACACAATTAGAAAGTAGAAAAAAACAGCAGGTTAAAACACTTTTTTTTTTTCTTCTTTGTAATTATTTGTTTGGTCCAAAGTATTGTGTGTGTTGTCATGATTTGTCACGACAAGAGTTGGCTTCGTACGACGCTTAAAATGTCTTTAAATAAATACGTTTTGAAATGTCTATGTGAAAAATGCATTGGGATTCATTTCCATGGGCCTGGCGTCGTTATGAAAGGGGGTGGGACTCTATATACGCTCTATATAGCAGATAGGCTCACATGCGCCCACGTATAGCGATGTGTTGTTGTGAGCACCAGCTTGTAGCTATTTCCATGGAACATCTTCATATACAACGTTGCCTCACTCAGTTCTGCACAGCACCGCTGAACTGTATTCCATGCAGTGAAGGCTGGGTAATGTAGTAGACTATTCTAAAAATAAAATGTAATCCTTAATATACAGAGAAACCAGGTGCTATATCTCATATATTTTTTCAATTTCCAGCAATGGGAGAGAATGAGAAACCGATTTTTAGTAATAAGTTCAAAACACCATCACATTTCCATAATGTAAACATCCCAAAGCAATGTACGGGTGATAGTGTTTTAAATTGAAGCGTGTAATGAAAAGCAAATGGAGAGGGATATACAACTGGACTGTAGTGTTGTTTAAGACAGTGTGTTTTCCAGATACAATGGGAAATAGGTTGCCAGTTAATTTAATGCTGCACTACAACTTAAGGAACTTGCTGCAATCCAACAGTCACTGTCCCTTCCTCGCCTGTTTCCCGTACAACAAAATGTCCTCATTTAACACCAAACATGGGCAAATAAATAACATGGTGTGTGTGTGTGTGTGTGTGTGTGTGTGTGTGTGTGTGTGTGTGTGTGAGCGCGCTTGATACACCAGCGGGAGAATCTAATCAAGCAGTGCAATGTTTACACGATCAAACAAAACAAAACTCATTTTGCTACTAATCACGTCATCCACACTGACACTACCGTACGAGCTGTGGCATTCATTTGGTATCACAGGATTGCCAGCTTCTGCCTGATTTATTGAGCATCAGTATCGCGCACCAGCAATAGCTGATCTACACGGCCAGAGCGCGAGGGGGCATGCCCCGCATACAGTACGTTAGTCCGACATACGTGGCCGGTTAAGACACATACGTATACGTGGCTGGGATAAGAGTCACCCGTCGCAATGTGACACGTTGTGAACTTGTAGATTGGCTATTTGTTGACGCGCGGCACCAGCGCCAACTATAGGTATCAGACTTTAGAGTTTGGCTGCAGGGGGCATCCTTGCACCCCCCCCCCCCCCCCCCCCGGCTGGCACACACACACACACACACACACACACACACACACGCACACACCACGCCGACTCAAACATAAGGCCACATCAGCCAAAGACTGTATAACAGCAACCCAACAGTTGTTGGTTTTTTTTGTGCTCTGTTCAAATTAATCCCAATTTATAACTAGCATGGCAAATTAGCTCAAATCTCCCATTTAGGGCCCAGATGCGATTGGCCTCTGCCACCTCTCTATCCCCCTCGTTCTGCTCGAGGGAAACGCGTTTCAAATGCTATACGATTTGAAGGGGGGGGGGGGGGGGAATGGAAGAGGAGGGTAAACGAAAACAAGCGGTCGTAGCCAAAGTGGGGAGCCAACATTGTGAGCGTACAATATGGTGTATAAGGTGATCCCGGAGAGCTCACACTAAGCAAGCCTAATCCTGTTGACTAAGAATGGGCACAGGGAGCCATGCCAACCAAGCACTGAACACTGTCTATGAACAACACGACAGGGGAATTACTCTCCATGGCAAGGGTGGTCCTCAAAAAGCACAAGTTACTGCCACCGATGGCTGCCAGTGGGCTCTGGCTCTGGGGGGGGCGGGCAACGTCAGCCAGCTTGTTCCCTCTGCCACCAATCCCCATCCTGACTGACTCCTGAGCGAGCGCTGCGGGCCAAGGCTTTCACAGCATTAACTCATTCTGGGCGGTAAACCCTTTGGGTGTTCATTATGTTATACTTTAGCATTATGTTGTGTTTTAGTTATTGAAAAAAATAGCAGATCTACAAGCTCATAGTAGCGTGCCACCGAGTGGCGCGCTACGAGCTTGTATGGTCTGCTATTTTTGTGAAGAATCGTGAAAATGTGCCTCAAATCTTTGAATACATATTATTACAGAGTGAACATTTTAACTCAAATCTTTGAGTATATATATATTTTTTCAGATGGGGGTCGGAGGCATATTACATATTATTTTTGGGGTCTTTGACATGAAATATTGAGCACCACTGATACAGAAACATGAGGTTTTTCAGAAAACTGGAAAAAAAAATTAAGATTTTTTTTTTCTGGCCTAAATGGGTTAACTCATGAGATGTTGCATTTCAACAGTGAGTTGGAACGATCCAGGCAGTGGTACCTCATTATAATATCACCAATAGAGAACTTGGGAAGCAGAGAGGCTTTTGCTCACTGAATGTCATGTTGTCTGTTAAACAGAGATGACACACACATGGTAACTATACTCCCGGGGGGTTTCCAAACCTTTCCACGCCAAGGACCCCCCCCCCCCCCCCGTCGGCCAACTGGCAGCTGCGACCCTTCTTTTGCGAAGTGGCAAAATTGAATTATATAAAATAACCAATCTACAAGCTCATAACTGGTTGCTCACAACATGGGTGGACATTAATAGTGACAAGAATGGCATGCCCAAATTAAATTGACTTTTTCTCTCTATAGTACTTCTCAACTGGTTGCATGCTCCGACATGAATTTTGCCCTCAGCCATGAAGTCAGCTATAGGGCTTGTACTTTTTTATTGTGTTTGACCTTGTCAGGATATCTCCCAAAGCACATTCAGGCACCAAACTGGTGGACGAGGGCCACTGGCTGAGGGCCACTATTCTACACTGCAGTAGAATATCCACAGCGAGTTATCAATAGGAAATATTGCTGACTATAGGTAGACTGGTGATAGCCAAACAATGAGGCATTTCACTATAGCTCAGCATGTATACTGTAAACAAAACTCAGGTCCAAAGCGCTCCTGGGTCAGATTCAGATCCATCCATTCAGACAAAAACAACCTGAAACTCCACATTCTAATTCAGCATTCAGTCCGATTCTGAATGTTGACCAAAATGTGCATTAAAAAATAAATCACAAGTGCTCAAAAGTCAAAGGCAAAAACCAGAGTCACTGTAAAGGCAACGGAGGGCTGCAGGAACCAGCGTCTTCAGCTTAGTGTCGTCTAACTGATTAGCAGATTCTCCCACGTGGAGGGGAGCCTTACACCGAAGACTATACAGCGGTCGCTCCACTTCCAAGAGCTATAGTCACATTGTTCCACAGAGTGATCGTCTCAATCCTAATTCCTTTTAGCCGCCACTAACAACCCGTCATCAGCGAGAGACGTGGCGGTCTCACGCCGAGCACCGTTAGCCCTCCTCAGCTCCCTTCCTTATTCTCTCAGCTGAGATCTTCCCACAGGCGTTATACACCAGAGTGTCGTCCCCTTAATACCATGATCTAGATTAAGGGGCAAACTAGGGGAGAATACACAAAGGAAGGCATTATTAATCCATTTTGGACTGGAGCCCCTTTTGGTGTTGGCATCATGTTATGCTTTAGCTATTGAAAAATATCAGATCTACAAGCTCATAGCGCGCCACCGAGTGGCGTGCTACGAGCTTGCAGGTCTGCTATTTTTGAAAAATCTTTTTCAGAAAACTGTCAGGATGTACAGTAGAAGACATTTTTAGAATCTGATCTCAGGTCAGAATGGCTTAAAGACATTATTAGCCTCTTTTCCTCTCCTCTTTAGCTCTCTGTGTCTCTTCTCCCATCAAGCGACCCCCCCCCCCTCCCCCGCCAGAACCCCCCCCCCCTCCGGCTCCACTTCTTTTTCCCAACCCTTAAACGTCTGAATATGTGCCGCCGGTTAATCAGCGCCGGTGGAGGTTAGTGAGGTTATGTAGTAGAACGCCTTCCGCCACCTCCACCGCGGGGACCTCGCCTCGCCCATCAGGACGGACGGAGAGCCGCGGCAACGAGATGGGAGGTACTCCTTGGGGGGCAGTAAGAGGGAGATCACCTCCACCCCTCCATTAAATCATCCCTCCCTCCCTATATACCTCCCTCCCTCCCTCTCTCTTCCCCTCGCTCCCTCCCTCCATCCATCCGAGGGGTTGTTCTTTATGAGGTGTGTCCTGATGGCCAACGCAGACGGCCAGCTAAAGGCCAGCCGTGACACTTGGATGCCCGCAAACGGAGAGCAAGCAAAGCGAGAGGGACACTTAGTGCGTTTGGCCCTCCCCCAACACTGACAGATACATGTACACACACAAACAGATGCACGCACACACGCGCACACACACACGCGCGCGCGCACACGCACACACACACGCGCGCATATACCTGAGTATCAACACATATATACAATATGGTCAAGCCAAGGCAGCATATGGGATATTCTATGCATATACAGTATGTTTGTGTGAGTGGGTGTGTGTGGGTGTGTGTGTGTGGGGGGGAGGGGGGGGGGAGGGCTTAAGAGACATGCTGCGTGTTTCCACATTACGGTCTTCCAGTCACAACCGGAGCCATCCGGGCCAAGTACTGTACGGGCAGGGGCATCCGGAGAGGACTTGGCCATGCATGGGAATGCCGGGATGCAAAGACTGACAAATCCCATTTCCTAGCGCGTTGTCAAACGTTTCATAGGTTTAAGTCTGGCCCTGAAATAGGCAGGGAAATTGCAGGTTGCATTTCCAATGCCATCTGCATTGGTTATAGCTCGGGCCTCATGGCAGGATATCTGGTACACAAACCCATGGCAGAGGCAGACTTCAAACAGGAAAGGAATGGAGGCCTCGGCCTATAGCTATAATGCCCTCAATTCATAGGGCGGGGCTTAAATCCACATCACAAGATGTGCCGGGTTTGTGAACGCTGCGATAAAGAGAAGTTTAAACCACTCTGCAATGGGCGAGGTGAAAGAACACAAAAAAGGTTGGGGAAAATGCTGGACGACACACATTTCAGATTAATTCATGTCATTCTATATATATGGTGGTCAATTGCGTTAGAGATGAATGCAACATTTTGATACAATAACGTGAGAACGGGTGTGCGTGCGTGCGCGCGTGCATGCGTGCGTGCGTGTGCGTGCATGTGTACAGGGGACAGCCCCAGGCCCAGCAGCTGTGAGCAGATGTCAGTGTAAGTGAGCGGGGGACTTGGGAGAGAGAGAAATGTGGCTGGGCCAACCCTCTAATTTACGCATGAGTGGCGCTGCACCACCGATATTTACATTTAAATTGATGTTTCAGATACTTAATTAAAGACGAGGACTGGGCTCTTCTGGTCGACGGCGGCCCCTTCCTCATCCTCGTCCTCCTCGGCAAAGCGTACACAGACTGCTCAGCGGAACCCCCAGCACTTCCCCGCATCCAGCCCCGTCACAATATTTCACTGGAGGCCAGCGAGTGACAATGCACCCCGTTTGCCTCTATGGTAATTCTTTTTTTTTTTTTTCCCCCTCCTCTTCTTCAGACTGCATTACTGAACTCACAATGCCCCCTGGTGGATTGCCATTCCAAAGGCGAGCATATATACACACAAATGCACACAATGTGCAACCATAACCGTTCTCTTCTGTATAAAAGCCTTGGAAACAATGACAGGCACATGATTTGGACACACATGTCAAGTGCATGTTCTGTCCCAGAAGGTTTTGGTTCAACCCCACTGTCTGGGATAGGACAGCTGAGACCATGTGGAACCACCACCATAGGCATATGCAGGGGGATGAGAATAGGAGATAAAAAGGGTATACATAATGAAACCAGCAACAGTTTAAAAAAGCATCACAATTGTGTCCCAGACCTCTGAATGCACTGTACATTATGTGTCTAATTGTCTATATTTGTATCGCGTGTGTGTGTGTGTGTGTGTGTGTGTGTGTGTGTGTGTGTGTGTGTGTGTGTGTGTGTGTGTGCGTGCGTGTGTGTGTGTGTGACACCGTGTGTGACCGTGCATGCCCTGTGATGCTCTGTGAAGAGATGCACTACACTAAATTAGCGGGGTCTCCAATGAGGCCAGAGTTCTAATGCAGTGGTACTCCTCTGCTGATGAACCTCACTCCCAACATGCTCTCCTCTCCCCTGCCAGGGGCCCCAGAGGGGGGCCCCCCTGGCCCGCTGGCCGCCCACAGACCAACTCGTCTTCGCCACTTGCTCCCAAACAGCCTTTTAATAGGTTTTAAAAGAGGGTTATTAACATCACCTGCTAATTATGTTAAGGACCTAATTAGGGAATGAGGGAAAAAAAGGGCCTTTTTGTCTAATTAGGTTTTCTTTCTAAGTACACTGATAACCAAGGGAATGCAAGATCTCCGCAGAAATGAGAGTGCAATGAGCCAGTGAGAGGATGCTTGGGAAGAAGGAGTTAACCCTTTCATCGACGACTCAACTCTATTAACCGGCCGCCAGCGGAGTGCAATTACCACCCAAATCGTTTATTTGGGATGTGTTTATCTGGGCCGGGAGTCTGCATCATTTAGCGCGTTATAAACTCAATAGTAGCTTCATTAGCGATTACAGTCAGTGGGTGGCATTACCTGCCTGATAGCCGACCGCGGCCTGATGTTATCAGCTCCCACCGCCGAATTACAAGGCAAGGGACCTAATTTTTCAGCCCTATGCTGCTCATTCCCCGCTGTTTCCTCCACTCAAGCGCTACACTGCCTGTTGTACCGCTAGCGCACACTTTAGTGAGTCCTCAGCCGCACTGTGGACACAGGAAGAGACAACACACACACACCCATTTAACCACTGAACACAGAACTCGCAGCGGAGAAAGGCTGTTGTTGTGTCAAATTTGTGTTAACTGCAGCAAAAAACAATTTAATGAAAAAGGGGAGACACGATGGAGAGGACTCTCCATCATTATAACAGACAGTGGACGTGAAAACGATTCCTTGCAGAAAAAATGCACCTGTGTGGTAAGCAAGAAGCAACAACACAGCACACTAAAACATAATTCATGAATCATGAGTGAACTATTTTACATTATTCTTTAAACCTTCAAAGTAGCTCATTGTATATAGTATAGTTAGTATAGTATAGTATAGTAAAGTATACCATCAAACTTTCAGATGCTGTTTTTCTCCCAGTGTGGAGGAAGAATGATTAGGATTTGTCTCTTGCCCTTGAAATATATAATCCTTGGTTTCTGTTGCGTTTGAACAATAATAGCAATTCAAATCAGTTGTCCTCAAAACCACACCTCCAGTCGCTGTCATAAGAACGGGAGGTGCGCTGCATGACCACGGCAGCAGAGCCTGTTTGTCCATCGCTGCACGCGCACCTGCAACCCATCAAGTGTCATTTATTTATGCTTCGCCCCGGGATGGTGTCACGCACGCAGACCTCTACGCTCACAACAGTCGCATCCGCGATGCGATGTGAGCTTGTATATCAGCTGTTCTCTGTGCGCAATACTGTTGCGCAATGAAGTATAAACGTCTCCTATAGGGTGCACCTACTATAGCCAACACACAAGAGGAGGTCGAATGAACTGAAACCAGTGCTTCCCAAAACAACAGGTTTGGAGATATGTTGGGAATTGATTACGTGAAACATGTCACCCTTAGATCTCCATATATGTTCTGACATTCCATATGTTGATCTGACCTCATCAAACCCTCTACACTCAAGACACTGCTCGCCCAGCAGTCTGCTGTCACCCAGGCGGATGGGTGCACGTGACTCGCCCTCAGGTCGTCTTACTGATATAGCATAGTATAGTATAGTATAGCATAGTATTGTATCAGAGACTATTGTTTTCATGCAAAACCGTTGCCTTTTTTCCACCAAAATAATATTATTCATCACCACTTCACAAGTAGGCCTACAAGTACATTATAGTAAGCATTGTACTTTGGCTTATGTTTGGCTTATCTAGAGTGACTTACAAAGTGCCAGGTCAGAACAAGTGCCGTGTATATGGATCTTATATATGGATATATGCATATGTGTTGTTTGCCAATGAATTATTTTCTTTTCACTGTCAACCTGGCAATCGCCATTTGGGGAATTTCATTACAAGAAAAAAAATGTCCCAAAACTTTCAAAGTACTATTTCAAAAATGTAATTAGCAGTTCTAAAAGCTCTCAATCATTCGAGGTCACATTGGGCTATTTTTGCATGACACCGACGACGTACAACAATGTATAAAACAAGTGGTTAAAAGTAATATTGAGGTGTGTTGAGCTGTTTGTGTGGACTTGAAAACATCACAGATGGTGATTCTGCGGTCCACCACTTCCTTCATTCGATCTCTCTTACCTTGTTTCACACGACTCAAAGTGAAACTCTGTAGACGGAGACCACAGTTCCAGTGAAGTTGTTTAGATAATCACGGCCCAGCAGATGGAGATTAGGGTCCTGTTCCTACCAAGCACAAAAACAAATTCACTTGCTTTTACAAATGCTGATAATATTTTTGTGAAACTTATCAAACTGTTTTACGAAGGCTAGCAATGTCATAATTGTCTTGACACACCAGGCTGGAGGCATGGGGAGAGAGTATGTTTTGCACGTTTGCCTCACATGTTCAATGATTTGTTTGTCCTGATTACATATTTATTATTGTCTGTTTAACTACAAATTACCAGTCATTTATGTCACAGTATACTCAGTACTCGCCATTTCCTTTTGCTATAGCCTCACGGGTCACCACCAAACAATTTGAATGCTACAATACTATAGTTATGTTTGTATTCAGAGAGTTTGTGTTCACATCTTGAGTTTCTTGACCCAATTTGATCGTACATATTTCATTACATATTTTGGCAAAAAGTAGTAAAATAAATCTGCATAATTGAAATCTTTGGTTTGGCTATATAGCCCTCACCTAAACAAACCCTTTTACAGCATGTATTGCATATACTGCATGCACATTCCTCAGAAGTAGAAATACTCTAACAATGTATCCTCTCAGGGAATTGAAAGTAGAGTAAAGGTGCATGCATGTGTAAACTTGTATGTTAGCTGCTTCTCTATGGAGTGAACCAGTGCCGCCATGTACAACCATGGGGTTTCTCTATAGTTCTCTCCGTGTCCAACAAGCTACAATGTCACTACAACAAGCTACATTCTCACGACATGCTCTACAAGCTCACTACAATCTCCACAAGCTCACAGTGCATGCTGTTGCGATGTGTTGTGAGCTTGTAGATCTGCGTTTTCTTTGACTGCAGGGTCAAGGACTGTAAGGTTAATAATAAGAAGACCCTCACAAAACCTGTTGAATGTCAGAGTCATGCACTTTTGACCTGGGCTGTTGTTTACAGGTTTCATGCTTGCATGCAGGCCTTCTGGGGTTAACAACGAGATCAGGGGGCGTCACCTCGTCCGGCAGCCAAGAGAGAGAGCCGGCACACAACGAGGTATCTCGTTCCATTAACAAATGTGACATTTAACAAAGACGATGAGATGGAGGTGAAGATAAGGGGGGATGAAAGAAGGGCTTGGCTGTATGTATAGGCGCCTCTGGCCGGCGTGTAACGGAGTCGAGTGAGGAAGAGGCTGCGCCGGCGCTTTCCCTGCGTGATTACATGTTTAATTTACTTCACATCTCAAAAATTGTCCACTATGACAGAGCCAATTTACCAGCGATCCCTTGCGCGAGTGTCAGGCAAACTAAGGGAAAGGCACGGCCCACCTAATGGAATCTCAACGAACCCACCCCCCCACCCCCCCACGCCCCCCAAGCCAGAGCAGACAGACCCGCCATTATAGGCAAAAAGGGCCCTCCTTCACCCCAACTGCTCTCGTATCCTGTCTGTTATTATCGTTTCATGTTCCCCGGGATGAAAGAAAAAAAGCAAGGAATAGGCATCGCAGAAGAAGGGCGGTTACCGTCACTTAGAAAGCATGTACCCTGACACTTCTGTACTGTAGATCCAGTTCAGATAGGGGCGAGGGCCGAGAAATAGCAGGTTTCCAAATTGACGGTGCCGGACACCGTGTTTAACCCATTCTGACCTGAGATCAGATTCATACGAGGTTTCCACTGGACACACACACTGGTCTGATGAACCCATTCTGACCTGAGATCAGATTCTAAAAATGTCAGTCGCTCTTCGATTTTTCAAAAAAATAGCAGACCTACAAGCTCGTAGCGCGCCACTCGGTGGCGCGCTATGAGCTTGCAGAGCTGCTATTTTTCAATAGCTAAAGCATGCTAACACCAAAGTGGGTTCCCGTTCAGAATGGGTTAAAGTGATAGCTGAGTGATCGTAGACCAGCGCTGATGTCCAATCTAATTCTGAAAACCCCCATGCCAAAACAGACAGGCAGACCATATATACCATAGGTATCTATCTGGCTGTCATATTTAAAGTACCACTTTCACCCCACAAGGAGGCATGCAGGGTAAAAAAAAGAAGAAAAAAAAGAAAATCTGCCTCTGAGTCTGAAAGCGACATTATTCAAATTATTTTAACGTTCTCTGGAAATTGCATGATGGTGAAAATTGGCACGCTGAAATTGAAGGCTGTATGCTTATCTCCAGGCATAAACATTATTGTCTCATCCCCCCCCCCCCTGTTCAAATCAAACATAAAATATGCAAATAAAGGACTATCGTGAGAGGAGCAGCAATATGTACATTAATTCAGTGATATCTAAACAAATGTTTAACATCCAAATTGAGCCAGCCTTTAAAATATCTATAGTACTATGATTTTCCCATTAAAACATATTGGTTGAGCAGCTACAGTATGTATCTCTCAACATACATAAAACTATTCAAGTGCATTCATTAAACCATTTGCACCTTCAAACATGTGCTTCTGTACAGTGTGTGTGTGTGTGTGTGTGTGTGTGTGTGTGTGTGTGTGTGTGTGTGTGTGTGTGTGCGTGCGTGCGCATATAGCTTTCATGCATAAGCACTTACTGTATTATGTGCATGTTGTCATTATAGTGCCATGTAGAACTGTGCAACCCTATAGTGTCCCTATTCTGGGATAAAAAATAGCAGATCTACAAGCTGACAACACATAACTTTGGACGACGACGAGTAGATCTGCTACATTCGTCAAAGAGATTTGCTTATTTGAAATCTGTGGACCATGTACAGAGCCATATATATATAGGGGACTGCAAGTAATGTAGGGCTTAAAGGGCCACTTCACCCTTTTTGTAACCAGATCTTATTTTAATGATGTTTGGGAGACAAGAAACACTTTCCTGGGGGTTTTTTTTAACGTGTTTTTAGATATTAAATATTTCAAAGTGTCTGTGATGTCATGGATACTGGTCTCACTTCCTTGCTGGACTACATGTTGCTCTCAGTAAGACATCCCTCCCTTAGAGTATATATTAATAGAGACAGCACCCGGAGGATTAACCCTGAGGCGAAATGGAAATAGTTGCCGGATTTGGTACTGCAGCGCTGGCCCAAACACATGCACGCGCTGGTCCGTTGACTAATATACTCCCCCATATAGACATAATGGTAGACACCTCTTCCGGCTCTGGGCCGTGTGTTTTTTGTGAAAATTTCCCCGAGATTCCTTACGAAGCATATAGCGGAAGCATGAGCGGAAGCATGCCAAGCTTCCACGTGCGTTAACGTGAGTCCCGGAAAAGACGCACTGTGATTGGCCAGTAGTCACTTGAGTGACAGCGAGAGACATGCGGAGCAGTTGCATGAGTGACTTCACTTGGGCGTGCCTTCAGCACTTCCGCCCCTTTTGCACAAACATCGCTCCAATGATCTGCAGCATTTTTTTAAAATATCTATGCTCCCCCTCTCCACAAGGTGGGGTGAGTGCAGTAAAGCATTATGGTAATTGTAGTAATCCAGCAGTGAGACCAGTGTCCGTGACATGACAGACACTAAAATATCTATAAACACATATTACCCACATAAAAACCCAAGGAAATTGTTTCTTGTCTCCCAAACATCATTAAAATAAGATCTGGTTGCAAAAGGTGGTGAAGTGGCCCTTTAAGTAAAGTGCAGATGCATTTTCTAAAAGTGACACCACAATTAACCGCCAGAAGCGTAGATTAACTTTTGTCTGGCAGCCCGCCAACAGTGTAGCCTACGTTTTCTAGGCTTTATATTCCTTAAACCATGTTTTGATCGGATCGCATCGATAGCTGTCTCTCGTTTGCGTCACAGTGTAAGTGGGACAGTGGCCATTTTGAAGATGCGCGCGCATCCACTTTTCAATGGCCTGCATCTCCAAATCCGCGCTCTGAATGTCGTTTCTGGTCAAAACAAGCCGACAGCAGGCACTGAGATACTCGCGGTCAGGTTTTTTTCTGCACCGAGCGAGAGAACAACAACCGGTCAAGACACCACACACACACACACACAGCATTATGTCATCGAAACATCCGGTTTACGGATATTTGGCTCTTCAAAATAAGGGTTGAAAGCGGAAAAACCTTGGCAATGCGCGATAAATAAAAATAAAAGATTAATTAATCCTGGCTGGGCAGTGGCAGCTAAGTGCTGTGCAACCCTGAACCCTCTTAAAAGTGTGCGTTCTCCTCGTCCAACAGCGGACCATAACGTTTACATGACGTGCCATCACGCCAGCCCAGCCTCCTGTATCCCTACTTGTCTCCCAAATGGCAGCTACTCACACAGACAGTCCTCACCGACCGATGCTGCGACTTTAGCGGGTCGGGTGTGTATCCGCCATGCGCTGCATGTGGTTCTTTATGGATATAACGAAGACCATTCCCAGGGGGGGTGGAAGGGGGGTGGAAGGGGGGTGGAAGGGGGGGGCATGCAGGGTGAGAATGTTTACTGTTTGCCGAGCTCGACCCCGGCCGGGGAGAGACAAGATGAATTTGACAGCTAATGTAAAAATAACAGACAATCATAAATCAAGGAAGCAGGCGTTGTGAGTCGATGATGAGAGTTAATCAATACGGGCCTGACTTTGCCATTGTGCGAAATGGCACTCCATTTATTACAGGGGGACTTGGAGGAGAAACATTATTCACATTAGAGTATGCACACGGTGGAGGGAGAGAGAGAGAGAGAGCGGGGGAGAGAGAGAGAGAGAGAGAGAGAGAGCATTGGGAGAAGGAGGGGTGCTTAGTCATTGCAGCAGCGGTATGCTGAGGGGCCTGTGCACTTGCAAAAGACCGGTAGAGCAATACCACACCCCGCCACATGAATCAACTCCGCGAACAGAGAAAATGGTACACATGCATATACAAGAAGGATGGTAATGTCCCCGAGAACTGTTGCTGCATGTTCATTTCACGAGATAAAAACATACTTACTTATATACTGGCATGCATGCTGTCAAAATGCCAGTGGCCATTTTGTTTCCACTATAGGAAATGCATGTTGAACTCAACTCATTCAGCTACTCTGATTGGCTATACGGACAGAATTGAATCTTGATTTGAGTCGAGGTTTTTGACAGAGCTATGCCGGGTACTGTTGGTGCTATTTCCCTGTCCATCGAGGACATCACTCCCAATCACCAATCACTCTCTCCTCAAAGTCTGGATGTTATGCAAATGCAGCATCTATAAACGCCCAACAAAACATTATGCTGCCGGTTTGGGGGGGAAATGTTGCACGTCATTAGCATCTGAAGCCAACGCACACGCGTTCGGGCCTGCACACGTCTTAAGTGTGCAGGGATATTTTTTTAAGTTGAGTGAAATTGCTCTTTTTGGAGTGGCAACAACAAGGCATGCCGCAGTGGAGTAGAGAGACAGCTCTTTGGGGCGCGCACCGGGCTGATTTGAGTGCCTGTGGCTGTGGGGCTCCTCTGGGGAAATCGGGGCCCTAGGAGTGGGCTTCTGATTTACTCCGGGCCTGGCTGGCATGTCTGGCTGATGAGCTCCAGGCACTGTGGCCCCATGTGGGGATTGGCTCCGACCAATATGTTCCCTTCCACTCAAAAGGACAGGGCTAATACGCTGGAACCCCAGCCTCGCCCACCCCCCCCCCACACACACACACACACACACACACACACCACCTCCCCTCAGCAAACCCCCCTTCTAGCTTCATTTAACCCATTTTGGACTGATGTCGATAAAAAAAAGGCTTCTAAATAGTTTTCTGAAAAAAACCCATGTTTCTATGTCAGTTGTGCTCAACCTTTTTCATGTCAAGGACCCCCAGAATTATCTCTATTGGGCAACGGACCCCCCATCTCAAAATATGTAGTTCCAGGGACCCCCCCTCTCAAAATATGTAGTTCCAGGGACCCCCCCTCCCCCCAGAAGCCAATATTTTAGTTAAAAATGTTCGCTCTGAAATATACATTCAAAAGATTTGCACCACATTTTCATGACTTTTCAAAAATAGCAGACCTATACAAGCTCGTATAGCTTGTAGATCTGCTATTTTTCAATAGCTAAAGCATAGCATAATGCTATATAACAACCAAAAGGGGTTCCCGCCCGGAATGGGTTAAGACTCTCTCTATCTCTACCCGACTCTCCTGCTCTCCCATTGCCTCTCCGTCATATCAGACGCTCTCTATCTGCCGGCTGCCTCGCTACTCAGGCTCGGCTCCTTCCCCTCTCTCTCATATCAGAGCCTCTTTTTCCATCTTGCTGCTTCTTCCTCTTCCTCTTCTCTCGCTCCCTCTCTCCCCCCCCCCTCCCCCCCTCCTCTCTCTCTCGTTCCTCTTCTCCGCTCCTCGGCGTTCCGTCATCCCTCTCTCTCTCTCTCTGCTGCTACTTCCCGGTGCTGCAGTCATTTTTCCTCACCTGAGGCTCATTCCCAGGTCCGGGGCAGGAATGTATGGCTTTATTTGTACGGCGCTGCCGTTTTATTGGATTCCTATTGCTTTGGAACAGGGCGACCACATTCCAAATTCATCAAGAGCCAATTTAATTCAAAATTCATGAAGTGGGTATCCGTCATTGTGCCGGCTCCAATGTGCCCGTTGTGTTCTCTGGGTTGTGCCTGGGCTCTCCCACACACACACACACACACGGAAGGAAGACCATCAGTAACTTCAGGTCCCATTTCCCCTCCCTGATTAAACCCCACAGGGTAGTCTCCTGTGGCTCAATGCCTGGCGTTTAACTATAAAAGGAATAATACATAAAAGAAGAGATCGCTGTGTCTTTATTGTCAGCACAATTATGTGTGTTTTGGGGGGCTTGGACAAGGTACAGTACGTCATTGTGTTGATCCTGGCAGACCCGTGTCTTATAACTTTCTCTTAACTTGGGTTTTACTTACAGTAGTATAGTCGTGTTGTTTCTCTCAGACAGAAAACAAATACGGATACACAAAATATACTGTATGTATAAACACAGTTTGTTTATGCTCAGATTATTTTGGAATCAAAACAGATCTTTGAAGATATGTTGGACCCTTTTTTTCCCTCTCTCGGGGCGGTATAATATATCTGAGCTGTGATTTGGTGCCTCCAAATATTGTTTTCTTTATTACATCTATGTTTTGCCATTTGTTGTGAGCTTTGATTGAAGTTTGCAGTCTTATTGTAAACAGGAATGCTCCTGACAGTATATACTGTACTTCTGCCCATTTCCCCTCGTCTGTTATAAACCTTTTGGTTTTATATGATATCTGTTCATTCTCAGAGAGTTATTGTGTTAATGAGCTTCCAAGACTTTGACAAACTATTCTCCATTTCTTATTTGAAATGTGTGCATACGTATATAAGCCATCAGTATTCAGTAGGTGACCGCCGGGGTGCTTACAAGGTGAAAGTCCTCATTTCCACAAGCCCTGATGGTTTCCTGATGCAGATTTGTCAGACAAATATTTTAAACGTGACTTTAAAAAAAAAAGCATTATCACATTATTGGGTGGCACCTGGCTGGTCTCCCGAGGTGCAAATTGCAGAACACGTTCAGGTGAAATGGAATAAATGCAATTTTAATCTTATTTGGATCTTAATAGCGCAACATGACTGACACACATATATGATTGCTAAGTTCCAAATTCATGTGGAGTTTACGGATGGTTAAATATGGTGGATTGCATGAAATTAAGCATTATCATGGTATACCAAACAATGTTGGTATTCAGGGCTTGTAGAGCTGGAAACCAATGAATAACTGATTACCAAACAACTACAGTATCACTGTAATACATTTTTGCGAAAACGACACTGATAATTAAAATGATAAAAATTGTGAAATAATTTTGCCTCAGTTTTGTTATAGAATAGAATAGAATAGAAATATAATATAGATTTGGCTTCACTGCAGGTCATGGGATTGAATTATAAACTGAAAGAGGAACAATATGCAAAATCACCACAAACGCCAGAGGAGAAATAATACATGCTACATGTTAGGAATTCAATAAGGTATGATGACATATTATTATAAAACACTGTGGTGACTCCCAGCAGGCTAACTCAGTACAAAGGGGACTTAACATTACGTACATCCTGTACTAGATCTACTGCATGTTCATTGTATTTAAATAGTAGTAGGGGTAATTCTTGTTGTTGTTGTTATTACACTTATTATTAATATTGATGTTATTAGACAGTCTTTGTTAATTACTTATTAGATTCAGCTTGCATGCTTCACGCAGTTCTTTTCAGTCCGAGGAGCTGTGTGGTTTTCCCTTTCCTGATCACAGAAAAGTGTTTATTGTTAACATACTTGAATCTTTATATGTTTTCATCATTGGTTTACATTGGTCATCTTCGGTTAAACATTCAGTAATTGTGATGAAGTGTTTTCTTTTACATTTTTGAGGGGCCTCCTATGTCCAGCTTTGAGGGTTTGTGTGAACACAAACATTGTCCTAACACAAACATTAAATGACATTGACAATGAATGGCCAGCATTGAGTGTTTTGTGCATACATAGGCCTACTGTGTTTATGACTGAATAGTGAATGAACATTTCCTGAAATAAGGTTTGTGGTGAATAATTGGTGTGACAGCTGTGCTGTATCTTAATTGGTTGGGAGACTGATATTGGGTTTAAAAGTGTTTAAACTGGTCAGCCAAATGAGATATTATCGGCAAATATGTGATATTACACTAATTGTAATGGTCTGTATATGGTCTTAAGGTAAAAAAAAAGAAATATCCCCAAAGGCTAATTGACCTTTGGGATACACAAATAGGTCGGTGTGTCCAAAAACGTAGTTTATTGCACTTAGGCTTTGTAGGGTAGCTTTAAAACTATAGACCTGTAGTAGTAGTAATAGTAGTAGTAGTAGTAGTAGTAGTATTACTATAACTACTACTACTACTACGTCCGTTGGATCGCCGGTTGTCCAGAACCAGGCTATAGGATCTCCATATATGGAGCTGTCCTGTTCTGACATCACAATGATCACGATGACCTCGCCCTTTAATAGCCAATTGATCACACCTGATCACCCAACCCCCCCCCCCCCCCCCCCCCCAACGGCACTGTTCTAGTATAAATGCACCACGTCTCTGTATGTGTGTCTGTACGTCTGTAATCCACGTAACTCGAGAACCGTTCTCCTCACCAACTTCAAATTTCACACACACGTTCCACACAGGGAGTGAGTCCAGAACCAGAACCGGCACAAAAGCCTCCGCACAGACTCTGGACAGGGCCCAAATTAGCCAATAATTGATGTCCGCATATCTGCAGCTGGCAGCTGGCCTGCTTGACAAATAACAAATAAATAAAAGGGACACAGACATAATAACTGGGCGGGGCATTCATTTCCAACTTGCATCCTTCCAAGTATAGGCCAGTGCCCAACGGGCACCGCTCTAGTAATAACAAACTCTAAGTGATTAACAGTTGGCATGTAACAGTACGTGACTCACAGTAAGACTCCCAACAATACCATACAAAAGGTTTTGCTGTTGGAAGTGACATGTGTTTATATTATTGTACCGTCCCCACATAATCAAAGAGCCATATCTTCTGCCCTGTGCTGGCAACACACTATCACAGTGTCTGTCTAAATCTACAAGAGAATCCAAGGATATTAATGGTGAATAAAATAGAGCCAATTATAGGGAGCAGAAGAGAGCGAATCTCCAGGTGACAGCACAGGAGAATCAATATGCATTTATCACCTGACAGAGGTGTCTCACAGACAGACAGCGAGGAAGCTTTTATTCGCTATAGGAGTCATTGGCACCTCCACACTCGAACAGTGACGAGTGACGACTTTAACCCATTCTGAACGGGAACCCGTTTTGGTGTCAGCATCATGTTATGCTTTAGCTATTGAAAAATAGCAGACCTACAAGCTCATAGCGCGCAACCGAGTGGCGCGCTACGAGCTTGTAGGTCTGCTATTTTTGAAAAATCGAAGAGCGACTGACATTTTTTAGAATCTGATCTCAGGTCAGAATGGGTTCATCAGACCAGTGTGTGTCCAGTGGAAACCTCGTATGAATCTGATCTCAGGTCAGAATGGGTTATACAACTCATGATGCAGGCAGAAGATCATTTGATTTTGTTAGACGTCACGCAGGAAAAAACAAGTTACATCATGTTCATCGAGGAAGCGTCAAGGATATATATACACAAGAAAGTGATGCAGTCAGTCTCATTCGCAGCAGTAACCAATAGCAGCAGAGCCACATGTGAGGGCTATAGGGTATTCTATGATTCATACACAGTGATAATGTACTGTGATGCCTTGTAATTTTGTGGAAATTCAATAAAATACTTTAAAAGTAAAGTCCTCTGTGTTAAATCCATTTGTCATAAGCTGTTCAAATGGAACCACACATTTCCTTATGGGTCCATCAGGTTACATTTGTACACTCAGGCCCCTTTTCCACCGGTTGGTTCCCAATGGGAACCGATTCAGTTGTTAGTCCAAAATTGGAACGTTAATTATGAATTGAGTGGGCAAAACTATCCCTATATTAAATTATTCATATAGGATCAATATACGTAAATGAATATATGATAACCCTTCCACAGTAGAAGCTTTTTCCCATTTTTTGCACATTTTCCTATATAATGCCTCATTTGCATATTCAGGTATATGGTTCTGCCCGCTCAATTCAGAAATTAACATTCCAATTTTGGAGCTCTGGCTCATGGACTATGAGAACCACAAAGAACTGAACCAGTGGAAAAGGGGTCTCGGAGGTCAAGCAGTCAAACTGCTTCACTACAGGCCCCATGCACGCACGCACGCACGCCCGCAGTACTTCCACCGACGACCCAGGCAGCTCTTTATTCCAGTCCCCCTCCCACCCCCCACACCCACCACCACCACCACCCCCGTCCTGACCTCCAATGCCGGTCCTGAAAATTTCACACAATCTCCCTGCACAGCGGTGGTTGTGCCAGCACTGGGAGCCAATATGTTGCCATAATTGGGCCTGTAGCGGGGGCAGAGTCCAAGGCAATTAATCCTTTCCTCCTGTTGTTTGCGCCCGGATGGCAGTGACAGGGTACAGCGTAATTGGACGGGAGCGGCCTTGTCCCCTCCGCTTTACATTAATACCCCTCCGACCGACGGACTCTAATCCCAGCCAGGTCGGGGAATCAAGCAGCACTTCTGCCACCAATATCCACTCTCTCTCTCTCCCGGTCTCTCTCTCTCTCTCCTGTTTTCCCCCCCGTTTCCTGAACTGTCAGCTCTCGTCCATCGCCACGCCGACCTAATCTACAGTTCAGATGAAGAGAGCGGTATATCGCCAGGGTTTGAAGCCGGGGTGAGATGGGATGAGGGGAGGGAGGGAGGGGTGATGGTTGGTGAGTGTTTGGGGGGAGGGGGGCCTCAGAGGGGGAAAAAAACCAAACAAAAAAAAACCCAACACCACCGGATGTTTGGTAATATTTGTTAACTCGGTTGAGATTTTCATCTGTACAATGAGCACATTCGAGACAAATGAGATCGTGAGATAAAACAGATGGAAAGGCATGCAGAGAGCAAACATACTTAGAAAACCAGCTGCTCTCCCGTCCCCACAGTCAAATATATAGGCATATACCGATTAGTAAGACATGCTTAATTATAGCCCCGATCTATACGCAAACGTCATATCGTTCGTTATATTGTAAAGCGTTATATTTGTGGCCATGATTTTCTAGTGATGAATATGTGTCCCTTTTCTCCCCCAATTCACCCTTTGTCAAGTCCCCGCCTGTGGTTGTGTCGCTCTTCGCACCCATTGGTTGCCGTTTCGTGGTTGGACAAAAATCCTCTCTCTCCATCCACTACCATTGAAATATGGTAGTGGATGGAGAGAGAGGATTTTTCAGTTGCTTCATATTCATATTCTGTGCGTTCAATTCTTATTTTAAACTTGATGTCAGTAAAAAAAAAAAAGGAACATCACAGGTGCAGCACGGTGACTGGGCATATCATGTTTGTTTTCAGTTTTTTTCCAAAAGTGACGTTTTAGCAAATTCAACGTAAACAAGGCGGAACCAGGGCGGAACAAGGCATAAAGAGCCTGCTGGTTGGTTAGTCAGTCAGGGACCAATCAGAGGGCTGACAAAGGGTGAATTTGTCAATTCCCCTGCCTGCGTGCGTGCGTGCGTGCGCGGTGGTCCGTGCGGCTGTGGTGGAGGGTGTCGACAGCCTCCGAGACACATGGAGTCGCAGGCTGCTCGTTTTCAACCCGACAACGAGGAGTTTTGCTGGGAGAGAGCATGACCCATGTTCTCCCCCCAGATCGCCTCCCATGCATGCTTCATGTGCCAAAGCAGGAGCTGTGCTCCTCCTCCGGCAGGAGACGCTATAGTAGCGCAGTGAAGTTGTTTTTGGCAGCACATTTCTATTTGAGTTTTTTAGTCATATAGGGCTCCATTTTCGTCACCGCTAAACCCCTTATCCCTAAACTTCTTTGCCTTTTTTTTTACTATTTTGAAAAACATTTTTGAACTATAGCCAATCTACATTGACAAGTTGTGAGCTTGTAGACTGGCCATTTTAACTATATTAAAAAATGTTTAGCAAAATAGTAAAAAAAAAGGCAAAGAAGTTTAGGGATAAGGGGTTTAGCGGTGACGAAAATGGAGCCCATATAGTCTCTTGAATAGTTTTCACTTACAGTTTTAGTCACATTTTAGTCAACTGGAATGTGTTGGTGTTAGTTTAGTTTTAGTAGACTAAATGTCTACAGGTGATTTAGTCGACTAAAATGTATTTTGGCGGGCCTTGATGCCGTCTTTAACTCGTTTTCATGTAGTTTCCATTTAGTTTTAGTCGGCGAAAACAACACTGGTGCAGTGACAGGGACATGCATTCCTCACCGAGCTTCAGGCGACCGAACCACTGCTGGGAATTGAACCTGCGAGGTCTTTGCAGCGGCGGCGGGCATAGTGTTTTACCTTTGCCTGCACCACACAGACACACACCCTCCTCTTTGGTACATTTTGACTCAGAGTTTTGACACTGTCCGTTTACAGCTAAATCTAGCATCTGTTGGCCGACCGGGGGAGAGGTCATTGCAAGGTCTGGATTTAAAGTTTATGGATCACAAAACACGGCAAAAAAAAAAGGTCTGGCCTCAGCGGGCACATGAGCAATGTGCCGCTATAGTTGAAAAGTCTGTTATACAGGATATACAGGATATATAAACATTCGGTTTTCTGGGAACACAGAATAGTTAAAGGGCCACATCACCATTACCTGAATTATATTATTCTGCTGTATAAACAAAAACAATCTGACCATTTTATGTTTGTTTGTTTGTTTGTTCATCAGTGCCTCAGAGACCACGCTCTTGAGTCAAACAATGCATTGGGAAGTGCATGCATTTACAAGTGGACGAAGCCCGCTTCACCATGGCTTTCCACCCTCGGACGAAAGCCTGGTCTGTGTTTCTAAATCGCTCTGTGTTCCGTTTTGTGTTCTGCTGCCTGATATAGTACAAAATAATCAGCGACTATACAACATGACGTAAATTACCAAAATACCAACCGCTCCTGACCGGATCATGAACCCGAAAGGAAATGCTTCCCAGGCTACAACTGGATTATACTGCTTCATACAATATAGCATGACATACATAATGGCAGTGTTGTTTTTGGCAGCACATTTAGATTTTAGTTTTAGTCATATAGTCTCTTGAATAGCTTTCATTTAGTTTTAGTCACATTTTAGTCGACTAAACATCATAAGATTTTGGTCGACTAAATCTGCAGTAGATTTAGTCGACTAAAATGTATTTTGGCGGGCCTTGATGCCGTCGTAGTGACTGTTTTTTTCACTTGCTGAAAATAGCGGATCTACAAGCCCAAACGCGTCGCAGCGCAACACGTTGTGAGCTTGTAGATCTGCTATTTTCAGCATGAAACTAATTGGAAAATGACTTATACTGGATCTTTTGTCCACTAGTCCCTTCCTAACATTTTAGTCTAGTTTTTATTTGTTGACGAAATTTGTCAATATATTTAGTCTTAGTTTTAGTCATCATAACTTAGTTTTCATTTAGTTTCCGTCAGTGAAAAAAAGGTAGCTTCCCACTAGTGAGCATTGTTAGTTGTGTGTTCATTGCAGTGTTGTTTTTGACAGCAAATTTCGATTTAGTTTTAGTCATATAGTCTTTTGAATAAATTGACATTTAGTTTTAATCACATTTTAGTCACCTGAAACATTTTAGTGTCTATTTTATAGTCGAGTGTAAATCTACACTTTACTCCACTAAAATGTATTTTGGCTGGCCTTGATGGCATCGTATAATGGCTGATTTTAGACTTGGTTGCATGCTGAAAATGGCAGATCTACAAGCTCAACAGAGCGTTGCGCTGCAAAGCTCTGTGAGCTTGTAGACTGGCTATATGTTCAGTATGCAACCAAGCATAAAATGACTTGTCTTTTAGGACAAGTGCATCTCGCACAAATAAACCTTTAGACGTGGTCCAAAAACTCCAAATCAAAGGCACCTGACAGGTACAGCCTGCAGCATGCACTTTGGGTCTATTTTCCCACGCACCAGAGGAAGAAACATTATAGGCTTTCAGTTTAGAAACTAAACTCAGTTTAGGTAAATGTATTTTGATTCGAACTCGACATGACAGAAAGGGCGAGGATTGATCTTGTGTATATATACAGTAGGTCTCCAGAGGACTCAACACATCTGCACTATATAAACAATGCACTGTACGTCTGTACTGCTTGTCATTATCTCTTTCCTATAGACATGGAAGATCTCTCTTCCTTAATTCGCATTCCTTTTCTCCTCAATTCTCATTTTTCATATTTTTCACTGCATTTTCTTGCAGGGTAATAACACCATTATCATCACCTCCTCTCCTCTCCTCTCCTCTCCTCTCCTCTCCCTCTCCTCTCCTCTCCTCTCCTCTCCTCTCCTCTCCTCTCCTCTCCTCTCCTCTCCTCTCCCCATCCCCTCCCCTCCCCTCCCCTCCCCTCCCCTCGCCACACCACGTTTTGTGGGCCATTTCTAATCTCCTCCAGCGACTCCTCTAAGCCTAGGTGCGCTTCAAAAACAAATCAATAGCAGTATAATAGCGCGGCGCACGCTTTGTAATTTTTATATCATTAGTTTCTCTCTGGTTCTTTCTTTCTGTTCTTCCCCAACGCCGACGCTTACTTCTCATGCATCAAGAGAGGGGGAGGACGTGGAAGGGAGGGGAGGGGAGGGGGTGCTGTACAGTGAAGACCCTCCCCCCCCACACACACACACACACACACCCCTGCACCCTGTAAAATGTATTTAGTATTCTATGAATATCAGATCAGTTATACATTTCATAATGACACAGCAATGTGGTCAGTCAGGTGGGTGCTGGGGGGGGGGGGGGGCAAGAGTGGAAGCAGGTGGAGAGACGATGGGGAAGGCAAGGAGAGAGAGAGAGAGAGAGAGAGAGGGGGGGGTGGGTTGGATAGAGAGAGAGGGGGAGAGAGTGAGCAAGCGAGAGAGAGAGAGAGAAAGGGAAAAATCAATACGGGTAGCAGACTTTTTCCCCGGCCCGCTGTGTGTGCGCGCGCGTGTGTGTGTGTGTGTGTGTGTGTGTGCGTGCGTGGGGCGCAGGGCTGGGAGGGGATGCATTGTGGGGGAATGATGATTTATGTCAGGGGGGTGGAGGGCCGTCAGGGGCCGTCGGGACGAAGGTGCGAGCCAATAATGATTAATGCCCTCCTCTCCGTCCCGGAGACAACCCAGCCAGCACCTCCTACACCTCCTCATCTATACAGCACCTCCTACACCTCCTCCTCCTCCTCTATACAGGACCTCCTCCTCCACTATACAGCACCTCCTACACCTCTATACAGCACCTCCTACACCTCCTCCTCCTCCTCTATACAGCACCTCCTACACCTCCTCCTCCTCCACTATACAGCACCTCCTACACCTCCTCCTCCACTATACAGCACCTCCTACACCTCCTCCTCCTCCACTATACAGCACCTCCTACACCTCCTCCTCCTCCACTATACAGCACCTCCTACACCTCCTCCTCCACTATACAGCACCTCCTACACCTCCTCCTCCTCCACTATACAGCACCTCCTACACCTCCTCCACTATACAGCACCTCCTACACCTCCTCCTCCTCCACTATATAGCACCTCCTACACCTCCTCCTCCTCCACTATACAGCACCTCCTACACCTCCTCCTCCTCCACTATACAGCACCTCCTCCTCCTCCACTATACAGCACCTCCTACACCTCCTCCTCCTCCACTATACAGCACCTCCTACACCTCCTCCTCCACTATACAGCACCTCCTACACCTCCTCCTCCACTATACAGCACCTCCTACACCTCCTCCTCCTCCACTATACAGCACCTCCAACACCTCCTCCTCCTCCACTATACAGCACCTCCTACACCTCCTCCTCCTCCTCCACTATACAGCACCTCCTACAACCCCTCCTCCTCCTCCACTATACAGCACCTCCTAACACCTCCTCCTCCTCCTCCACTATACAGCACCTCCTCCTCCTCCTCCACTATACAGCACCTCCTACACCTCCTCCTCCTCCACTATACAGCACCTCCTACACCTCCTCCACTATACAGCACCTCCTACACCTCCTCCTCCTCCACTATACAGCACCTCCTACACCTCCTCCTCCACTATACAGCACCTCCTCCTCCTCCTCCACTATACAGCACCTCCTACACCTCCTCCTCCTCCACTATACAGCACCTCCTACACCTCCTCCTCCACTATACAGCACCTCCTAACACCTCCTCCTCCTCCTCCACTATTCAGCACCTCCTCCTCCTCCTCCACTATACAGCACCTCCTCCTCCTCCTCCACTATACAGCACCTCCTACACCTCCTCCTCCTCCTCCACTATACAGCACCTCCTACACCTCCTCCTCCTCCACTATACAGCACCTCCTAACACCTCCTCCTCCTCCTCCACTATACAGCACCTCCTCCTCCTCCTCCACTATACAGCACCTCCTACACCTCCTCCTCCTCCACTATACAGCACCTCCTCCTCCTCCTCCACTATACAGCACCTCCTAACACCTCCTCCTCCACTATACAGCACCTCCTACACCTCCTCCTCCTCCACTATACAGCACCTCCTCCTCCTCCTCCACTATACAGCACCTCCTAACACCTCCTCCTCCTCTATACAGCACCTCCTACACCTCCTCCTCCTCCACTATACAGCACCTCCTCCTCCACTATACAGCACCTCCTACACCTCCTCCTCCTCCACTATACAGCACCTCCTCCTCCTCCACTATACAACACCTCCTCCTCCTCCTCCACTATACAGCACCTCCTACACCTCCTCCTCCTCCACTATACAGCACCTCCTCCACTATACAGCACCTCCTACACCTCCTCCTCCTCCACTATACAGCACCTCCTACACCTCCTCCTCCACTATACAGCACCTCCTACACCTCCTCCTCCACTATACAGCACCTCCTAACACCTCCTCCTCCTCCTCCACTATACAGCACCTCCTCCTCCTCCTCCACTATACAGCACCTCCTCCTCCACTATACAGCACCTCCTACACCTCCTCCACTATACAGCACCTCCTCCTCCACTATACAGCACCTCCACTATACAGCACCTCCACTATACAGCACCTCCACTATACAGCACCTCCTCCTCCACTATACAGCACCTCCACTATACAGCACCTCCTCCTCCACTATACAGCACCTCCTAACACCTCCTCCTCCTCCTCCACTATACAGCACCTCCTACACCTCCTCCTCCTCCACTATACAGCACCTCCTACACCTCCTCCTCCTCCACTATACAGCACCTCCTACACCTCCTCCTCCTCCACTATACAGCACCTCCTCCTCCACTATACAGCACCTCCTACACCTCCTCCTCCTCCACTATACAGCACCTCCTCCTCCACTATACAGCACCTCCTACACCTCCTCCTCCACTATACAGCACCTCCTCCTCCACTATACAGCACCTCCACTATACAGCACCTCCTCCTCCACTATACAGCACCTCCTACACCTCCTCCACTATACAGCACCTCCTCCTCCACTATACAGCACCTCCACTATACAGCACCTCCTCCTCCACTATACAGCACCTCCTCCTCCACTATACAGCACCTCCTCCTCCACTATACAGCACCTCCTACACCTCCTCCACTATACAGCACCTCCTACTGGCGGCCACATGCGGCCCCACCATCACTTAATGTGGCCCTCAGGTTAATATCACAATACTGACAGCTGTTACAATTATAAACGTGCAAACATGACCTGCTTTAATTACTTCAGTCTAAATTAGTAGCTTAATGACTAGTATTAAAATGTTAGTTCATAAAGTTAACATAACTAACTATAACTAAATGTACTTGAAATTAAATAAAAAGGTTGCTTTTCAGGATTCCAATTGAAAAATAACAAAAACATATTCAGGATTTCAATTCAAATATAGCAAAAAATTGCTGATCTACGAGCTCAAAATGCGTCGCAGTGCGATGCGTTTTGATATACATAGTGTATAGTGGGTCTTAGTGGCCCTCACCATCTTCAAAGTTGCCCGTGCATTATTTGTCTATGGGACCCGGCGACTATACCGGCGATAGCAGGCGAACAGGCGATGGTCGAAAAGTGGGCGGAGCAACGTTGCCCGAAAAGATACAAATAATTCGTCTTTTCGGGCGATTAGGCGATGTGTCGGCCCGATGCTCGCCCGCTGTTAAAACGTACTGTGAGGCTTCTATAGGAAACCGAGGCTCAATGAAATAGAACTAAATGGTATGGGCACTAAAAAGTGCTATATAATAATAATAATAATATTAAATAAATAAAGTTGTTAATATTGGGTTCCTAACTATCAACAATGCAGATGAGAACCCCCCGGAAAACCCCTCAAGATCAAGGCAGGACAAAGAAAGTTTGAGGGCTTTTGGTTTTCTTCTGGGTGGTTCTTAAATCTTTACAAAGCTTTTGCCACAAACAGTACAACCAAGAGGTCCCTTAGACTTAGCTTATTTACAAGCTTTGCTTCAAACTGCACAACCAAAGGCTCTCTTAGCCTTTTCCACACAAAAAACGATATATTTTACACACCTGAGATAAGATATAATATGGTGCGTGAGCATAGCATCCGCTGTACTGTGCAGTATATGGACAAGGTGCTAAGTGACATCTATGTCGCATCATGCATACAGTACTTGCACGCACACACAAACACCCTCTCCCACCTCCCAGCCACAACCCCACCGCCGTCTCCCCCACCCGGATCCCTTTCCCACTGGGGGCTGCTCAGCTATAATGCCACCAATCAAATAGTCTGACATATAGCGTCCTGAAAACGAGGTCAAATGGCCAAATAACACTAACCCCAGAACTCCCCTGAAGACTCATGCACTCTGACTCTGAGTCTTCAGTCCTATATTTAGCTTCAGGGAGGAGTTCCATTGTCTAAAGTCTAAGAACAGTGCACTGTTCTTACAGGTAATGCAAAGTCAGAAAATGCTTATGGTACATTCAGGCTAAATCCAACCACATCGCAGCAGGTTTTCCGGGAACAGAAAACTGCCACGCCCCCGCCTGTTTGCCCCAAAATAGGGCCATGCCGAAATGTTTGTCCTCACTTTTGTTCCTGCAGTGCAAAGTTATACCTAAATTGCCTAAAAGTCTGGACACCTTAAGACTTAAGTTCAGGAAAGACACCCTGGGGTCTGCATATAAACCCGTATATAAAATGTAAAAACATAATATAATCATTATTACAGCTAGGGGTTCTCAACCTGTGAATGGATTGGATGCTGTATTGAAATAACATTACTGTAGCTATACTCTGGGTCTGTCTGTTCCAGCATGAGCATAAATACACCAACAATTAACATTCGTGGTGAATGTGGTGAATATATACTGTATCTAAAATTCTGTAGCCTATACAGAACACAGCAGGTCATCAACAAGTTATCCATCAAGTGCATTGACTTGTTGATTTGACCTTCAAAAAACTGCTGTAGACAAATTGAACGACAGCTCTTGAATCCAGGTTTTTATGCGATCTCTATGCTGATTATGAATGGTTGCAAGAATGACACGCGTATCGTTGACTGCCAGGTGAAAGAAGCGCTCTCCGTTGTGCATCTGTCCCCGTTTTCTTTGTTCCCCTATTATTAGTCTGGCTCTGAGTTAACGCTTCTGTGTTGCGGCCTTTCAGGGTTTAGGAGGCACTACCATTAGGCTTAGGCGACGTTTCAGAGTATGGGTTCAGACTCGAGGCAGCCAATCATGACTATATACGTCGTCAAAGCCAAGCCGAGCGAAAATAGGTCCAGGTTCCGTGCACCGGCATGACAAAAATCGTATTGTAATCTCAACAGTGTGAGTGCATTTATTAGGCAGCATCCGTCGCCAACAACGGTGGGGTTGTTCACCCAGCATGTCACCATCTCCTCGGAAAATGAAGCCATTAGTGGAAGTTATTTTACAACCACTCGAGGAGAGACGGCGAGATCAAAATGCCGCCCGGGCCTAACCACATCCCGCGGGACCGACCAACATATCGCGAGACCGACCGACTCCTCCTGGACTCTGGGTGTTAGGTGTAACCTCTCTCTCTCTCTCTCTGTTTGTGTGTGTGTGCGTGCGGTTGTCATTGCCAGTGTGCCAGGGGGTGATGGATCCTCGGCTCCCCAGCTGTGTGTCTGCAGGACAGGGGCCCTCACTTTGAAACCGGCCGTCAGCACTTTGTCTCTGCCAGACCTGTCAGCACAGAGAGCAGCGCAGGGGGAGAGAGAGAGAGAGAGAGAGAGAGAGGGTGGAAAGCGAGAGGGTGGAGAAAGGGGCTAGACTCCGAACAAGCCAGAAAGAGAGAAATATGAAAGAGAAACGTGAGGGAGGGAGTCAGGGGAAAAAGTGACATAAAAGAGAGAACGGGAGAATAGAAGGAGGGGACGGAGAGATGGACAGAGAGAGAGATGGCTGTCTGTCTGGTCTAGGAAATGACTGGATGGAAGAGGCTCAGACGACAGGGGAAGGGAAAAGGAATGGAGGAGAGGAGACAAAGCCTCGTCTCTGCTGTCACACCCCAACCAGGACAGAGCTCACAGACAAAAGGTGCGTGCGTGCGTGCGCATGTGCGTGCACATGTGCGTGTGTGTGTGTGTGCCCAAGCAAATTTGAAGCTATAGCAAGCCAGACATATCAGACACAGATGTGTATTATTCACACACATAACACAGAAAATGCAAGCACAAAAATGCAGGCACGAAAATACACACACAGACACACACACACACACACACACACACACACACACTATATGTCAGCATTTATAGGACTTTATTTTACCCCTAAGCCGAAAATATCAGTTCTAAAAGCACACAATGTGTCGCAAACACCTAACTCATGTCCTAACCATGAATCCAACTTAAATCTCTTCTTAACATATTGAATGCCAAGTAATAATTAATTAATTAATTAATTAATTCTCACACCCCTGCCGAGATATCTTTTCAGCCGTGTCTTTGACAAGGGGGAAAAATACCCCAAGTGAAAGCCACCTACAGTATGTTAAATCTATGGCATTGCATATCTAAGTCACCCGAAACCTTTTTTTTAAAAACCACGATCATCGACATGGCCGCAATCTGTCGTAAATTAAGCTAGATTATAATGGGCACGGCCACCTTGTCCATCATCGCCTGTTCACATCGTGCTATAGCATTCTGGAGCTAACCAGATGTAGGTTATGACCGTGACTAGCTCTGGTCCATATACCCTTCTACTGCTTCTACGATTCTGCCCTGCGCAGTAAGGCTATGGGACTTTCAGTTTTAAATCTCAAATCGAAATCAGACCAGCCTCTCCTCTTTGGCGTAAATAAAAAGAACGTTTTTGCTACTCACCAAAACAAAGGCGGGTTGTGTCATTAGAAAGCCTACTTTCCTTAGTGGACGCACTCTGAGCCACCCACCACAAGTATAAACGGTACTTTTTGGCCAGAAAGAGATTTCTTTTCACTGGAGGAAAAATGTTCTCTATGAGGCAGTTCTCTGGGCAATATCAGTAGAGGGCGCAGCGGAGTAACTAAAAATATATTTTTTCCGGTGGAAACAAAATCCCCTTTTGGCCAAAAAGTACAGTTTATATGTGTGGTGGGGGGCTCAGAGTGCGTCCACTAAGGAAAGTAGGCTTTCTAATGACACAACTCGCCTTTTTATTTACGCCAAAGAGTAGAGGCTGGTCTGCATTCATGCGAGCGGCGGAAGTTGAGAGTAACATAGCTCTAAATGAAAGCATTAGAGCTATGGACCAGAGCTAGACCGTGACCAACCTTAATCAATGTAAAACATTAATAGTAAGCCTAACTCCAAAAAAAACTTTGTTTAACCTGCATAAAACAACCATTTATCTTGTGAGGACCAGGACATTTTCTCAAATGCTACTATCCCTTATTATGTTACGTATAATGGAGACTTCCCCTCATGTGGTCATCACAGCAACATCGTCAGTTGCCCTGACCCTGGGCCTCCCTGCATGTTGGCTGAAAAGGAACTTTAAACAGTTCAGCGCTATATAAAAATCACGATAAAGGCCTATAATGCCGTACGTGTGGAAGGGAAACCACACAATGGATGCGGTGGTTATACACACCCAAGGGTTACAAATGCATAAATTAACACTTTATATGTAGAGAGGTTGCACACGTACTCCAACAGCCAAGGCTATGGACAGGAAAAAACAATGCGCTGCATATGAGCCCTTGACCTTGTGATGATGCATACAGTGAGCCCTTGACCTTGTGAGGATGCATACAGTGTAAACACTTGAATCACATTCACCGGAATCAATAATGCTGCACTATCACTTCAGAAAATAAATAATCTCCATGATACGTCCTTTTCCCCCCCGACTTAAACAGCACATGAATGAATGAATGAATGAATGAATGAATGAATGAATGAATATAGTTTATTTCAGTCTTAAAATGTAAAAAAAAAAAAAGTTTCTTACATGTTTATTGGACCGAAAAGGAGTATAGGCTATACCCTTTTTATCTTGAATTATAAAATACAAAAAAAAATAACAAAACAAACACTTGCAGCCCTAAATGAAGGCCTAACCCTAACCCATCCATCATCACCAACACTTATTGAGCTTATTGAGATAGAAGCATAGTACTTCTTTCTACCATAAAAAAAAAACTTTTTCGACAACACTTTAGAGATGTGCCAATGAGATTGGACTTGAGTCAGCGATGCGACACTCCACGGGCACATTCATACCCGTTCGCTACTCTGAAGAACCGCAGCATGAGAGGCAGTCTTTTGGAACAAGCCTCATTATTACCTGTGAGGTGGGCAGCGCTCTGTGGACTGTATTAATGCCTGAATGGGACTGGGGGGGGGATGAATATAGTATAGTCCCCCATCCTCTAATAATCTATTGTGTTTGTTTACTGGGTCGGGACCCATTTGTGGCTCACGGACCAATCTTTGTGGGTTATGACTCGAGTAAAGATTCCATTTATTTTACCTATACACGTAATTTTACATAATTGTTTTATTATGTTAGAACAAACAAACAAATCTAAGAAATAAAAAATATATATATATGAATTAAGTAGTAGTGGAAAAAGTAGTGAAGAAGTACAGTATATATATGCCATCCGCTGCAGTGAGCCGTTTCAGCCTTTGGGGGGCGAGCCGGGGTTGATTGTTAGTTGGTTGTTGATCGAACCAAAATTGTAAAAAAGAAAAAAAGATCAAAACTTTGACAAAAGGAGGAGCCGACACAGACAAAGGGGTGCAGATGAAACAAATGATCTCGCGTTTCTTATTTGCTCTGTGGATTCGGAAGACGCTGATTTCACAGGTAGGAGGACTGCATGAACAGAGAGAGAGAGAGAGAGAGAGAGAGAGAGAGAGAGAGAGAGAGAGAGAGAGAGAGAGAGAATAGATGTGGAGCGCACAAGGGGCACTGGGTACAAAGGCAAGGGTGGGTTGGGGGGGGGGGGGGGGGGGGGTAGGGGGGCGCCGAAAACCTCATTTCCACCCTCCACTGCCTCTCTCTGCCTCTGTGTAAGAGATTACCCTACAGCTCACCAGCACTGTGCGTGCGTGCGTGCGTGTGTGCGTGCGTGTGTGTGTGTGCGGTGTGTGCGTGCGTGCGGTGTGTGCGTGTGTGTGTGCGTGTGTGTGTGCGTGTGTGCGTGCGTGCGTGCGTGCGTGCGGTGTGTGCGTATGGGGTTTGGTGTAACCCTCACTGAAGTGTAGTTGTTGTCAGGGCAGGAAAATGTCAAAAACAAAATACATATATAGCTTACTATACTATACTGTGTGACTATATGTATTGCCTCTGGAGAACCGTGCAAAACCGACCCACTTCAAAATTGGTGCGTGCATCGGCCAGGAGTCTAGTGTCCGGTGTTGAGTTGGTCAGAGAGTCAATAGTTTAGTTAGTAGATTATAAAAAAATACATTCACGAAATGCCAATATTGTATGTTGCAGTATAGCTGAATCGCATGTACGGTATGGCGTGCATATATAATACTGCATGCAGAGCTGCTGAAGTCATTCTCAACCACATGTCTGCACCGCAGTGACTCATCCGATCAGCTTGGTTAATTCAACACGTTCGTGGAATTCCGGACCAGAGCTTTTCTTACTGTATTCTGATCTTATCCTATACTATGGATGCACCACATCTCTGCACTGCGTGTACTGTACGTGTGTGCAGGACTGCAGGTGTGTACGTGTGTAATCCACATAACTCGAGAACGCTCACACTCGAGAACGCTCACACTCACACGCTCCACACCACCACAGGCCCGGCCTTGAGTCAGTGGGATACACCGTTGTCCAGAAACACCACAAAAGGCTCTGGTCAGGCTCTGCCAGTGGACCCAATGAGCACAAGTCCCCTCACCTGTACAATCCCCAGCCTCTGGCTGGTCAGGCTACTACTTGGCCTCACTCCCCAAACCCACCTCACCCCTGCCCATTTTGATAGGCTGGCACGGCTTAGGGTTGACGACAGAGTATACAGCATCTTGCAATGGGCCTGGTCTACAAGATGTGCTACACCACCAAGATACCCATGTGTACTAAACACTTCCTTAATGTAGTCTACAGAGACTACACTCACAACACCAGAGGGAAACCCAGATTCGGTTCAAAGAAGGGATTCAATTCATCTCGCTCCTATGCCACTACTACTGTGGATTGCCCTACCAACAGCCACTAAGACATGCATGTGAATCCCTTCAAAACCGCTCTCAATGAGCACTTATACAGACGGCTGCAATTTGAAGCTGGCCCCTGTAAATTAAGTCTGAGTCCCCCTCCCCTTTCTCCCCATACTGTACATGCTTTTCCCTAATTTTATGTATGTATGTACAGTATGTATGTATGTGCTGTGCTGTGCTGTGCAGCACAGCACAGCACAGCACCACTCACTTCAGACTGGTCTGATTATTTTTATGTGATGATTTCCAGTTAATTTTTTATAGAAGTGTATATGGTTTGTCCACAAACTAAGACGGTCAAAACGGGTGCTATATGACGACAAGTTGGCAACGGGTATTGCACACTATAGGGCTCCATTTTCGTCACCGCTAAACGCCTTATTCCTAAAAAAAAAAAAAAGGCAAAGAAGTTTAGGGATAAGGGGTTTAGCGGTGATGAAAATGGAGCCCTATGGTTCCCCAACTAGCATGTTTCCCAAGTAGGCCGCTGGCCCACAGGCACAGGTCTAGTAATATCCAACCACTAGTGGACAGTAGAGAGACAAAACAATGAATAAAAACAACATTCAGAGAGGACTGCAGCTCAGAGCATGGGCTCATTCGCCTTGTTACAGAAGCCTAAAACACTGTGCAACATCTTATTATGAAAGACAGTGATACAAATATTCAAATAAAAGTAAAATAAATGTTGAAATAAAAATAGCACATTGTACAAGCGCAAGATGTGATGCATTGTGAGCTTGTAGGATCGTCTCTTATCGTTATACTCGCCGCTCACCGAAGTATTCAGTATAGAGCTTAAGTGGGTAAGAGTCAAGGAAAGAGAACTGGGCTAGTGTGTGTGTGCGTGTGTGCGCTCGCGTGCGTGCGTGTGTGTGTGTGTGTGTGTGTGTGTGTGTGTGTGTGCCCGTGTACGTATACATGTGAGCACGTGTGCATAAGGGCTTACACGCAAACTGTGTGTGAATGCCCGCTCGCTCGCGTGCTAGCCTTGAGCCTTGGCCTCTCCGAGCTCAGGCCCTACCTCGCCAATCAATAGTGAATCAGCCCGCAGTGGAGATGGAAGAATAGAGAGGAATGTGGGGGACGACAAAAAGCAATGTTCTGCTCCCTCCCATTCACTCTCTGCCGCGTCCCTCTGTCTGTCTGTCTGTCTGTCTGTCTGTCTGTCCCTCTGTTCACCTGTCTGTCTGTCTGTCCCTCTGTTCACCTGTCTGTCTGTCTGTCTGTCTGTCTGTCCCTCTGTTCACCTGTCTGTCTGTCTGTCTGTCTGTCTGTCTGTCTGTCTGTCTGTCTGTCTGTCTGTCTGTCTGTCTGTCTGTCCCTCTGTTCACCCGTCTGTCCCTCTGTTCACCTGTCTGTCCCTCTGTTCACCTGTCTGTCTGTCCCTCTGTTCACCTGTCTGTCTGTCGCTCTGTTCACCTGTCTGTCTGTCCCTCTGTTCACCTGTCTGTCTGTCGCTCTGTTCACCTGTCTGTCTGTCCCTCTGTTCACCTGTCTGTCTGTCCCTCTGTTCACCTGTCTGTCTGTCCCTCTGTTCACCTGTCTGTCTGTCCCTCTGTTCACCTGTCTGTCCCCCATGTAAACATAAGCCACTTGCTAGTCTCGGCCTCACTGATGTGTGCGTGCGTGCGTGCGTGCGTGCGTGCGTGGTTGCGTGCGTGCATGCTTTGCAGCCCACTTACATCCGGCGGTGTGATATCAACACTCAACATTCTCATTTCTCACAAACTTTCACCACCACCCGCCATTCAAGAAAACATAACGATATAGGTACTGGAGAGGATATAGAAGTAAGTTGTTTACACTCTGGTATTTAAATCATAATGCAGGGATTTAGCCCCCCCCCCCCCCCCCCCCACATCCCACATTAGAGGATTTATACCGAGTCAATAGTATCGGTTTACAATGACCGGGCGGCAGGCACAATGTGCATTGAAGGAGTTTGCTTTCAGATGCCGGGCAGCACTCGCATCACACTCTAAACATGCCTTCGAGCACCTCCTGCACGTGAATAGGAAAAACGGCATAAGGATAGCGTTCTTTTTTTGGCGCGCGTCAATGGGCCGGTCGACAGAAAATAATAGACTCTGACTGCGACCATATTGTAGCTCTTCATCAACAAAAGTGCTGCCGCAAAAGCAAGGACATCATGCACGCACCCGCGTTGAATGCGATAGTTCTCAAGCTAATCTCAGTCAGTGACACATAAGTGAATGGGGGGTTCAACATAAACGGTAGAAATCGGTAAAAAAGGAGAATGTCTTGTTCGCGCAAAGGGCGACCCCATACAGAAAGGTTACACCTAACCCCCAGAGTGGTCGGTAAAATAACCAACTTCCACTAATAAGTGGCTTCATTTACAGAGGAGATGGTGACACGCTGGGTGAACGACCCCACCGTTGTTATAGCGATGGATGCTAATAAATGCAACGCTCGTGAGAATACAATGTTTTTTTTACCATTCATCATCCGGCATAGAGATCGCATAAAAACCTGGATTCAAGAGCTGTCGTTCAATTTGTCTACAGCAGTTTTTTGAAGGTCAAGTCAACAAGTCAATACACTTGATGGGTGACCTGTTGATGACCTGTGTTCTGTATAGGCTACAGAATCTTAGATATATTCCACATTCAATCGCCAAAAGTTAATCGTCGGTGCAATTATGCTCATGCTGGAACAGACCTGCACGGTGCAGCTACAGTAATGCTATTTCAATTCAGTATACCCAATTGCTGCAATGAAGAATACCACATGGCCCTATTTTGGGGCAAACATGGCGGAAGGATTGTGGAGTACCCGCGGCAAAGTGACAAGAGGTTGGATTTAGGCTTGAATGTACCATAAGCGTATTCTGACCAATCAAATAATGTATTTCCATTACCTGTATGAACAGTGCACTGAGCTTAGCCAATGGAACTCCTCCCAGCAGCTATAAATATAGGACTGAAGACTCAGAGTCAGAGTGCATGAGTCTTCAGGGGAGTTCCTGGGCACAGCGTTTGGCAATTTGACCTCGTTTTCAGGACGCTATGTCAGACTATTTGATTGGTGGCATTATAGCTGAGCAGCCCCCAGTGGGAAAGGGATCCGGGTGGGGGAGACGGCGGTGGGGTTGTGGCTGGGAGGTGGGAGAGGGTGTTTGTGTGTGCGTGCAAGTACTGTATGCATGATGCGACATAGATGTCACTTACCAGGGCAGGACAGAGAGGAAGCAGCCCAACCATGGCAGGGGAGAGAGAGACGGAGAGAGAGACAGAGAGAGAGAGAGAGAGAGAGAGAGAGAGAGAGAGAGAGAGAGAGAGAGAGAGAGAGAGAGAGAGAGAGGGGCGTACAAGAAACTGGAGCGGATCCCAGCGGTGACACTATTAGAGCCTGCGAATTATAAAACTATTAACCAGAATGTAGCTTCCAATTAAAAGATGATTCAACATGGAGATGTGATGGCTGAATTTTGATTAAGCGGAGACCCCATTAGGAGCAAAGGGAGATGGACGCCGGTCGGCATTTGGGGCCTCTATACTTAAGAGGCGACGGTCTAATACAGATTTGTCTCTTTTTGGGCAAATTAAGGTTAATTACTTTAAATAACATGGCTGGGAGCATGCTGGAAAAAAGGAGACGTGTTTTCTTTATTCTCTGGACAGTAGGAGGGCAGGTTGGGAAGGTGGCCGCGCTCGTTCGCCTGGCTGATATTGTGGGGCGGGCGAGAGTATCCGTTACACATGGGTGAGTGGGGCAGACGCACACACTCGCGCGCACGCACGCAAGCATGCATGCACACACACACACACACACACACACACACACAACACATGCATACACTGCAACGGCACTAGTGCATAAACTGCATATACACTTAACAAAAACTACTTAACTACTTAAACTATGCACGATCTGTTTCAAAAGTTACAAATAAATAAGCAACCATCTCTAAGCTGTATGTATATACTGTTAATCTGGTGAGGACTGTGGAGCTCTGATGTCATAAAGCAAGCATCATCGCGATTATTTCCAACCATAGTGAAAATACTAGGGCTAAGCCAAGCCGTTGTTCGATGGCATGAAATTCGAACACGAAAAACATAATCGTTTCAGTCTAAAACAGAAGGCTGTGTGCTTCTGAACCAATCAGAGCGTTGTATCTCTTCGGGCTATGGGTCGTAAAGCTCTGCAACACATTGCAGCATGACATGTTGAGAGCTTGTAGATCTGCTACCCTTCAAAGCCATGTACTCCACGAGTCATGAATCACTGACTCAATATCTAACTCCCCCGGGGGGCCCGTTGTCGAGGCTTCCAATCCGGCTCATTTTTAGGACTACAAGCTTAGACGTTAAAAAGAAAACGATCGAAGGTCAGCCCTAGAAAATCTACGATTCAGCGTGCCGATCGAGAGCTTGTAGAATGGCTATTTTTGCCACTTGCACCTCACCACCGTTTTACAATGAAGTATAATATAGAGCTTAAGTGGTTAATAATCAGACAAATCGATCTAGTCCATTACACAGAATCTAGTCTTAATTGATCAAATAAAATACTTGAATAATTGACAAAACACTGGCTTCTTGATTATTCCATTTACATAACATGAACACGATTGTCAGTTACTGTATAGGTTCTAAATATTGGTTAACGTACATTTTTAGTTAACTGACCAGGACTAGTGTGTTTGTTTTCCATCTGTCTCCCTTCGCCTCGCCTCCCTGTCTCCCACTGTTGTGATAACTGATGATGTCTGGCATTGATTGGTCAAACACGGGCAGGAGGGAGACAGCTGGGAACTGCCGCAGAAACCTGTCAATTCACAAACACAACACTCACTCTCACACACACACACACACACAAAAACAAACACACACACACACATGCACACACAGTCTCACACACACAGTCACACAGTCACACACACACACACACACACACACACACACACACACACACACACACACACACACCTACAAACATATAGAGTAAGTACACACACGGGCATGTCCACACACATAGACAAACACATTATATGGTATTGGTGGACAATGGCATCCACCTATCCGCACGCTGTATAGGTCAACTTACAGCAGACCTGTCAAAGCAGGCAGTGAAGTTAAAAAAAAAATAATACGTACACATCTCCGTATGATTTGTCTTTTGGTGTTTTAAGCATTATGTTATACTTTAGCTGTTGAAAAATAGCATATCTACAAGCTCATAGCGTGGCACCGATGGCACAGATGGGGCTCGGCGGCCAAATACAGATAATTCTGGGGGTCCTTGACATGAAAAAGGTTGAGCACCACTGACATAGAAACATTGTTTTTTTTTCAGAAAACCGTCAGGATTTAGAAGCCTTTTTGTAGAATTCCCTCATTAACTGTAGTCTATACACAAGTTATGTTCATGCCAGGCAATGGTGTGGTGTTTGGTTTGGGACTAAAGCACATGCATACTGAACTGGTACCATCTCATTCCTGAGTAGGTGTCTCAGCAGTCTAGCACAGTGGTTTTCAACCAGTGGTCCTTGAGGGAGTTCCAGGTGGTTCCCAGCTAAATGAAGGGAGGGTTGGTAACAAAGTGGACCCTTATTAGATCATTTAACTCCTGAGAGCGTAGAATGAAACCAAATGGACCGGTCAGGGTCCATTTGGTTTCATTTTACGCTCTCAATTAAGAGCCAAGAGTTAAATACCTGCATTAGGCTTACAAGTAGTCTTCACAATTAGAGCGTGTAAAATAACGCCTTATCTATATAGTCTCCTATGGTACAAAATATTCTTTAGTTTTGGGTCTGCGAGGCTAAAACTCATCAAACGGTGGTCCGTGGCTCAAATGCTGAATGAATAATGGGCCTTTAAATGAAAAAGGGTTGAAAACCACTGCTCTAGTATATAGCAATGTGTCGAAGTGTCCCTGAGCAAGACACTTTCAAACTGGGTCCTTTAACCCTCTACTCTGGCTTATAATATAATATAATATAATATAATATTTTTTACTAATATACTTCACGATAATTCAATTCACTGGGGGAAAATAATCTATATAGAATAATCTGAGAAATGCGATTTGTATATTTATGCAGTCCAAATTGAAGTTGCAGTGTCTCTTTTAAACACATTTTCTTCTATAAAACAAAATGATAATGATCACGGACAGCTCCACCAGGCTGCTGCAGTGCTGCTATATAGCTCAGTGTAGCATTATAGGCCTGGCTCTCCTACAGTCAGCCTATACCTGTCAGGCAATCAATCTGCATTTCCCTGTCTGTCTGCAGCCTTTGTTTGTAAAGCTTGCAAAACACCGAGGCACAGGCTTGACCACTGAGCCATGGAAACAAAAAAACAGAGCATGCATGTAATACGCGCGCACGCACGCACGCATGCACGCACGCACACTGAACACACACGCCGCAAACACTAGATCCCACCGCAATGTCACTACCCTGTCATTCTCTCACACATTGCTACTTTTCAATTTACGGCTGAAGAAGTGGAGAATCTGCTCCGTGCCATGCCTTTCTCTGCAAGAGAGAGGAGAGGAGAGAGAGAGAGAGAGAGAGAGAGAGAGAGAGAGAGAGAGAGAGAGAGAGAGAGAGAGAGAGAGAGAGAGAGAGAGAGAGAGAGAGAGAGAGAGAGAGAGAGAGAGAGAGAGAGAGACGACGAGAGAGGACGAGAAGAAGATGGGGATGAGGTTGGAGATAGGGATGGGGAGGGCGGTGATGGCTGTGTGTAATTGACAGTGACACAGAGCAGTCAGCCCTGATTAGTTCAGCCTTGGTAAGCAGTTCATTACTGGGCCGGGTGGGTTGAAGGGCTGGGACGGAGGGACGGAGGGACGGAGCGGGAGCAAGAGAGTGGAAGATGAGGAGACACCGGCGGATGAGTCCACTGTATGTATCCCAGGCGTCGCCCGATAATGAAAGCAGTGGTTCTCAAACTTCTCAAACGGACGCAGAAAACATGCCGTGTACAGTACGTGCTCTATAGTGGCTAGCGGCTCTCAGCATGCCATGTCTGGACTCCAGTAGTAGACTGTACGTTTAACACTTTTTGACCTGAGATCAGATTCTAAAAATGTCTTCTATATCCTGACAATTTTCGGAAAAAGCTATGTTTCTATGTCAGTCGTTCTTCGATTTTTCAAAAATAGCAGACCTAACACATTATGATACGGTTGATGATGCTGCGTTTGGTCGTGTAAATAATATAAACTATTTAAAAAAATATTTTTTATTTTTCCTTTTTTTTGTTTATCTATCTTGTCGGTCCATGGATACGTACTCTGCTGTAGTTGCTTGTGTTTGTATTTTAGGTTTTCTGTTTTATGCGTTTGTAAAAAAATCTAAAATAAAGTACTGATCATTTAAAAAAAAATAGCAGACCTACAAGCTCGTAGCGCGCTATGAGCTTGTAGATCTGCTATTTTTCAATAGCTAAACCATAAGATGATGCTAACACCAAAAGGGGTTCACGCCAAAAATGGGTTAACACTTTGCAGCAGAATGGAGTTATGCACTCTTCATGGTGGCTCAGGAGAAGCGGAGAGAGAACTATATGCCCAGGGGGTCTTGTGTAATGGATATTTTAGAATGCCAAATAGATTGCCAAATATAATGTATTGTTAATTATTTGTCAATCTCAGTCAAATACTAGAGCCACTTTTCACAGCATCGATGCACTTATTACTGACTCCAACTGCAGCTGTCAATCCAACAGCTTACCTGACGTCTCCTTGCGTATACTATCACTATGTCAGTGAATGTGTACTTATGTGTAACTATTTGTGTGTCTAATTTGCCCTTATCTTTAGCGCAGATCCTTATATGACCATTTAGTCTCTGTTATAGTGGGCTATAAGAACTGTGTGTGGGATTGGGGTTGAGGAGGCTGGCGCTCGGAGGGGCTGCTGGAACAGGCGAGGAGGCCTGTTCCTCACTCTCCGTGTCACTCTGCTGAATCTTCTTAATTCATTCTCAACACTTCACCCTGAAAAACCTAGTCATCTTTGGAAGATCATTTAATCTACAGCAGTCATCAATGTGTCCACAAATTGGTCCATGGCAAGACTTGCCCACGTGATCATGTCCAGAAGGGCAAATGTTTTATTACAAAATAAATACAAATTATGTTGTATTAGTATTAGTGTTATTTCCCATTATAATGTTCTTGTTTTGTTCCTGTAATGTGTGATGAAAGCACTGCCTTTATACTGATAATTATTGAAATAGAAAACACAGAATAGACTTGGACCATGCTGCCTTGATGCCTGACGTGTATTAATGTATTAATTAACGCAGCAATACTACCATCTCAAAATGTGTAGCACATTGTAATAAGACATCACCAGTCCTAGTATTCATTTAGGGCTAGGTTCCACAGTCCATCACAAGCATGGGTGATGGCCCCTGGCATAAAGGTTCAAGTTCAAGGTAATTAGAAGATGCTGCTCTGGCTGCAGCTCTGTGATCAGTAGTAGCTGTATAGTTGAAGTACTGAGTCCGCCCTACAGGGGGTGCCAGTGAGACAATCTAGATTCCAGGTATAAACCAGGAATAGAAACACAGAGAGAGACCTATAGGACAATGCTAATGTCATGGTGGAGCTGAAGATAGAATCAGTGGTGGAAGAAGTACAGATTTTTTACTTAATAGCAATATCACAATGTAGAATAAACTGCTATAAGTTAAAGGCCTGCTATAATTTAAAGGCCGGCCTGGGCCGTGGCTCAGCGGTCCAGGCACCCGGGCTGATAGCCCAGTCTGGCAGTGTGCCGCGGGCTCGACTCCCGATCCCGACAGCCTTTACTGCATGTCTCTCTCCCCATTTCCTGTCAGCAAAATGTCTATCCCTCTATGTGGCGAAAGACACAAACATTAAAAGGTAAAAGTAGTAGTTGCGTAGAAGTACAAAGCATACAATGGACATACTCAATTAAAGTAGGCCTGATATAATTCCTTTCCATCACTGGGTGATAGATATAATTGTATTATTACCAGTGACCTCAACCTAATATGGGCTTCAATTCTAGACAGGCCTGCCCCAAAGTTATTAGTGCAGCCGTGCTCGGTAGCCTGGCTAAAACTAGGGTTTTCAACAGGCCCGACAATTAAGGCCCGGCACCTCATCAAACCCTGTACACTCAAGAGAATGTCCCCGCTACCACCCTTACATCTCCATATATGGAGCTGACCTCATGTTCTGACATTCCATATGTTGATGCGTGCATGCGACCTCGCCCTCTAGGCGTCTTACTGGTTAATATTATATTTTGTTTATTTGGTATATTTTGCTCTTTACTTGCTTGAATTGACAGTGATTAAAGAGGGGTGTGTGTGTGTGTGTGTGTGTGGTGCACATTAGCCACTAGGGTGACTAGGCAAATAACTTTTAGGAGTTTTAAATTAAAAATAGGCAGAGCAAACAGGCAGCTGATGAGCCAAGTGTGTGCTAATGTTCTACTTACCACACACGCACAGACACACAGACACACAGACACACACACACACACACACACACACACACACACACACACACTAAGCCCTTGGTAAAACACAGGGGGTTGAGGTGTGGACCAAGCCTGCTGCTGAGTAAATACAGAGATGTCCTATTTCCTTGCGCGCATGCACGCACACGTGCAGAACGCGAACACTACTGCACGCACACACACACACACACACACACACACACACACACACACACACACACACACACACACACACACACACACACACACACACACACACACACACACACACACACACACACACACACACACACACACACACACACACACACACACACACACACACACACAACTTTTATTTGAGCATTATTCAATCATTATTGGTCAAATTTACAAATGTATAAAAAAATGCATGAAAAGCATCACAATAATAGTAAGAGCTGCGTTACTATTAAAAGAAAAATCTTAACTAGGTACAGACTCAGTGAGAACAGTCTCGCGATCGAGAAAGGCCATCATAGGCAGACCTGTATCCCGAGAGAAGACATGAGACTATGCACCCACTGCACACAAAATGAAGTGGAAACCGAGCTACACTTCCTAACCATCTGTCAATTGTACCAAGACATCAGAGACACATACTTCCCACAGATTACAACCACACACGGAGATTTTGAAAACATGACCAATGACAAAAAACTCCCATATCTGCTGGGCGAAGTACAACAATGTGCAAACACAGCAGCAAGATTTGTGAGTTGCTGTGATAGGAGAAGGATATCAAATGGAACACAACCAACACTAAAGACTAATCATTGTGTAAATTCCTGCACTATAGTTGATCTATTGAAGATTCTGACCTTCAAAGTACATAATTTTTGTTTTGATTGTATTGCTGTATTGTTGTATTGTTCTTTCTGCTTTGGCAATGTAAACGTATGTTTTCTCATGCCAATAAAGCCCTTTGAATTGAATTGAATTGAATTGGGTTAATGCAATGCTGTTTGAGGAGGGTGGAGCTCTCCATGGTTCTGGACAGGTGATCTCTGTCCATGGTGCTGAGCCACTTGACCGGTGAGCTGTCTGTCTTAAGGTACTTTCAGACGGACATCGGTTAACGCAGACGTTGTCGCCTGGATCAAGGACAGGTCTGCTCACGAGCGGCGCGACGACGCAAGCGTAAACATTTTTAAAAAGCTCGGCCTGGGCGGCTGGCGTAGCCGTCTGGGCAACCTTTGGCTGGCAATCCAGTCTGGCAGTGTGCCGTGGGTTCGACTCCCGACCCCGCCGGCCTTTACTGCGTGTGTCGTCCCCCCCCCCCCCCCCCCCCCATCTCTCTCCCCACATGCGGGCGTGTGCACAAAACAAGCACGCGCACGACAGTTTGGCGCGACCGTGCCCCGCGTAAATACGCTTGCGTTGCCGCCCCTCAACTTGCGCGCACAGGAAAGAAAATGGAGGTCTCATTGAAAATGAATTACTATAGGCGCGTTAATCGCTTCAGATTCATCTGGTTTCCAGGCTACTACTGTATGTCTGTCTACGGTGCTGAGTGGTGCTCTGTCCATGGTTCTGAACCACATGAACTGTGAGCTGTCCATAGTATAGTGCTGAGCGGTGCTTGCAAAACAAAGCCGTCTTAGGAAGGAAGACCGGTCTCCCTATAGAGAAGACAGACTATGCAACCACTGCACACAACATGAAGTGGAAACTAAGCTACATTTCCTAACCATCTGTCCACTGTACCAAGACGTCAGGAGACACTATACTTCCCACAGATTACAATCACCCAAGGAGAGTTTGAAAACATGACTAATGACAAAAAAAAAACCTCCCATATCTGCTGGGCAAGATCAGCAAGATCCGTGAGCTGCTGTGATAAGAGAAGGATATCAAATGGAACACAACACCCTAAAGAGTACTAATCATTGTGTGTATTCCTGCATTATCTGCATCGAGAGATCTCGGCATGTAGAAATGGATTCATTGGACATTCTGACTTTCAATTGTATACATACATTTTGTTTTGGTCGTTATTTTTCCACTTTTTGCTTTGGCATGTTTTCTCATGCCAGTAGAAATTGGACTGAATTGAAATGACTTGACCAGCTGAGCTCTGTCCATGGTTCTGAACCACACAGCTCCCTGCTGTTTTGGTAGACGGTATAGAGAAGTAAACGGTTCAAATTGCAGAGCCATGACAGTTTCTTGTGTTAAGTTTGAAGGCCATTTGACAGCTGCTCTGCCATGAGCTGGCTCTGGGCCCTCCTCGGGTTATAATAGTGAAGATAATGTGCCAAACAACTTGTTTTTAACAAGAAAAAACCCTGTCCTCTCAACCATGACGTCCTAACACAAGAACGTGTCTCAAGCACTGATGGCTGCTACACTAGAACGCTACATGCAGTACTTAACATCAACTAGGATGCGCATGTCACCAAAGAGAGTACCTTTGGTAGAAAGAGAAGATGGCAGCCACGAGAATGAGGTTGGCTGTACACTGCCATATACTGTAGACACCAGGCACTTCCAGACAGCAAACTTATGATATATATATATGATATGATAGTATATTTACTTTGTTTTAATAACTAACTTTATGCTGTGGGAACCAACACACAGGCATCGAACACGATGGTGGACATACTAAAGAAAGATCACCTCACCTCACCTATCCCGTAACCCTGGAGGGTCGTTGGGGCACCACAGACGATCTGTTGACCAGCTCTCTCCATCGCTCTCTGTCCTCGGCAGCTCTCATTGCCTCACTGAGAAAGAAAGAAAGATAAAGATTGGTAATTCCGACGGAGCATTAGTCCGACATGCGGGGAGCAGTGGTCGGACTAGCACTCGAACAATACGCTGCTCCCGTGCTCGCGGTTATGGATAGGTTAGGGTTTTAGGCCTGGCTCTCCTACAGTCAGCCTATACCTGTCAGGTAATCAATCTGCATGTCCCCGTCTGTCTGCGGCCTTTGTTTGTAAAGCTTGCAAAACACTGCTGAAGCACAGGCTTGACCACTGAGCCATGGAAACAAAAAACAGAGCATGCATGTAATACACGCGCACGCGCACGATACATATTTTAATGTAGCTACTATTTGAGCCTCCATTTTGAGTTGGATAAAGAACGTAGCAGTCCACGAGTGTTTCCTAGAATTAAAATGAGCTGCAAGGGCAGGGACGTGAGCGATGGAAATCATGCAGGTGAATTAAATCAAGATTCATAAAAGGGCCTATATATCTATGTCAACATCTAGTACGTTTGCCTTTCCAGGAATTAATGTAAAGTTTAGGGACTTTTGACATAAGAATAACACACGAAAAAGTGTGATAGGGGGGCACGGTGGCACTGCGGTCGCCTCACAGCTAGAAGGTCCTGGGTTTGATTCCCGCTGTGGGCACTGTGGGGCGTGTTCTCTCCTCCACGTCATCAGTGCCCATACCCTGGGCGGGGTTGGCGAAAGGGCCTTTCTGTGGGGAGTTAGCATGTTCTCCCCGTGTCCCCTAGGGTAGGTATAACCTCACAAAAAACATGCAGTAATCCTGGTCTCTAAACTGCCTCCCCATGGCCAGCTGGGGGGCCTGATGGAGGGGAAAGGAACTGGTTGGAATAACGTGTTCCTTCACACACTACGTCCGGCTGTCAGGTGAAAAGAAGCAGCTTGGACTCCTCATGCATAGAAGGAAGCATGAGGTCAGTCCGCTGCCCCCCCCAAGTTGGCAGAGGAAGTGTAGCGCCCAGGATTACACTAGATAATTGACACTGGGTGAAAAAATGAGTTACAAAATCGTGGGAAAGTCTGATAGATTAGTTCTCATTAAGGCTATAAAAAACATATTTTTCATTTGGCCACGTCTTTAAAATGACCTTTCACAAGGGTTTGCAAATAATGGGGGTCCAATGCTCTTTTATCAAAAACAGGAAAGGACTTATTTTGTTATTAGTAAATAATTAAATAGAGATATAGTCCCTCTAGAGGAATAAAAGAAAGAACAAAGGCCTTGGAGCAATGTGGAGCTCTGCTCTATATCCAAATCGTCGTCAGGTCAAGTTATAACCTGAAGAAGAAACGTCGTCTCTCTAGCACCCTAAATAATAAAAAGGCCTCAACTTGTCCAAGCTGCTCCAGTGCCTTCATTCTTTTAGTTATACATGTGTCCTGACCTCGACATTTAAAGTCTTCTAAATCCTCCAGTTTTCTGAAATAAATATTTTCCCGATTTTTCAAAAATATTTTTCAATAGCTAAATTTTAGGGGTTAACCTGGCTTGACTCCCTAAAGTCCAAAAGGCATGTTTTTTAACAGCTCCCAGTTACATTTTCAACAACCAGGGAACAGAAAGGAGCGCAAACAAATGTTGAAAAGTGACATATTTATGCCATAGAAGACATAATCAACTGGCGGGTTGTGTATAGCGAGGTCATTCATTCACCAGGATATTTGTCAAACAATGCGGATGACAGCGTCACCCACCACCTGATCTGTGTCCCCTTACAGACTGAAGTTCTGCTAAAGCTAACAACTATAATCCCCCACAACGAGACACGTTGCAAGATGTATAAGCCAAAATCTACGCCCGTTTCCGGCAGGGTCTCCTTTCAATAAACCGGATTGAACTGGATGAAGTTTTTAGTTTTTCACTCTTGCAGAGTTATACATGAACACTGGATGTTGCCGTGTACTGCTATCTGAGCTGTATTCTGTATTCTGCTCAGTGAACAAGCAGAAGAAAATGAAGCAGAAGATGATGATGATGATGATGGTTTTGTGCAGTCCACCATTACCCCCCCTTGTAATATCTTGGCTGTTCATTATCTGTCCCTCTTTTCTCTAGGATCCCAATTTCCCAAAGAGACGGGGACGGGTTGGAGAACAGGGGGGAACGAGGAGTGCTCCACATGCGGCGCGTATAGAAGTCACCGGGAGACAATGGGAGGGGGGAATACATCTCTGACCACGGAGAGCTGCACAAAGGAAAGACATACTTCATAATGTTCTTTCAATGGCGTCCGGCAGCTCCAGATCATGCGTTTCTCCCCCGTCCACAGCGTGTGTTGCCGGAGACAAGAGAGAGAGAGGGGGACAATGTATTACATTAACCTGCGTGTGTGTGTGTGTGTGTGTGTGTGTGTGCGTGTGTGTGCGTGTGTGTGTGTGTGTGCGTGTGAGTGTGCGCATGCGCGTGTGTGCGCGTGCATGCATGTGTGCGTGCATGCATGCGTGGGTGCGTGCGTGCGTGCGTGTATTGTTGCTGTTGGACAGAAACCTTGTATCTCCATATTTCATATTATTTGGATGATATTTCCTTAACCAATTTTGGACTGAGGCCGATTCTAAAAAACGCCTTCTAAATCGTTGACCTAAGTTTTCTGAAAACAACTATTTATATACCGTAGCAGCATCAATTCTTTTTATTTTAAAATATTTTTGAATACATACTGTACATACTGTACTTTTGCACTGCGTGTGTATGTGGATATATATGTGTGAGCATCTGTGTGTGAGTGATATGTAAATATATACAGTATGTGTAAGCGATATATGAGAGTAGAATGTAATGTGATGTAAATGATGATGACGTGAGGAAAAGAGGAGGAGACCGTTGGCTGTGCTTAATTCATTTAGACATGCAACCATCATAGTACGACGGTGTCGCACATCAGCAATATCTATACCATTATAGGCTACATGTCGCATCGCTATTCGCTGTGAACGTTTAGATCTGCTATTTTTGGGACCACAACATATATGATTGCGTATGAATCAGGATTCAAACAGCAGGGAGGATGAGAGAAGAGTGAGAAAAAGGAGAATATCTGGTTTCAGCATCCCATCCCAGTGTGGGTCTCCAGAATCCCAAAATAATAATGTCCCGGAATTTGAGAAGTATCAAATTGTTCCAGTTTTCAATATATTGAAATAGCATCGCTTGCTTTCAGAGATTATACTTAAACGTGTGTCATGGTTCTGTGCTGTTGAAAGGTGTTGTACAGTAGGTGTCTGAGTTGTACATAATTGTACTGCATTCTGATGAAAATGGTACAAACGACGGACACTTGCGTGCGTGTATATGAATGTGCTCGTACATGAAGGTATGTGCGTGATTGTGCAATGAACGTGCAAGTTAATTTTAAATGTCCTGGTGTTCGAAAAAAATATGGCTCTGGAAAACACTGGCACATGTGGCACACATGCGCCACGAACGTGCATGCGCTGCGACGCACAAGCCATCGCGCGCGTGTATGTGTATGTTCACACACACACACACACACACACACACACACACACACACACACAAAGGAGCCGAGGCGGCGAGGCCCGGGCAGGCGGCTGACAAAAGGGGTCGTCCCGAATGGGGCTCGAGATCTAGATTCTAATCAAACATCATTTACAGCTTGTTTTATTTGGAGCCCCTCGAGAGACTGTCCCTCCCCACTCTTTGCCATGGCAACCCGGCTCTCATTTCAGAAGTGTCATGCCACATTATCATCCGGTGGGCTCGTGCACACTCCTGCCTGACAACTTCGCCTGGTCCCTTGTGGAAAAAAAATAGCCAGCCTTTCCTACACGCCGCCACCCCCCCCCCCTCCCCTCCCCCTCCCCACACACACACACACACACACACACACACCGTATATTTTCTCTGTCTGTCTCGCTCCCTCCCTCTGTCTCTCTCTTTCTCTCTGTTTCTGTCCATTTCGCTCCCTGCTGCACCTTCACACACGCACGCGCGCACGCACGCACACACACACACACGCGCGCAGCGCCTTCTCTCCTCTCAGCAGGTAACCAGCAGAGATTGGATGTGTGATATATACCCCCTCTAATTGGAAACAAGCAAACGGCGCCAGCATTGGTAACAGGAATAGATTTGGATTAGCCGAAAGACAGATTGAACACGTATATAATGTGTAATGCGTATGAAAGAGTAATGATTTTTTTATCAAGGTCACACTCAAACGGTCATAATCACATGAATGCAGATACAGTGGCTGTGCGGTCCGAGGTTGCATTCATTAATCAGCGGCGAGGAACAGTGGCGTGTACAGTAATGCCCCGTGATATTGTGATATATCAACAAGCTGATCTGACACGATGCGAGCTGATGAGTGAATGGATGACCGCGCTGCCCTAGCCTGGCTCACGTATTCACACTGCAGAGAGAGAAGACAGAACAAGAGCTGATTGCTGCTGTCCTTGGTCCATTGATACAACAACAACAACAATAATAATGGTAATAATAATATTAATGTGACAAATACCTAATGTTTCTGTTAATAGCATTTGGGAGTTCGGCCCACATAGAAATAGAGATAATCTTTATATTAACATACAACACAATGTTAGTTCACTGATAATACCATCAGACCTTTCACACTATAGTACTGGAACATTCAGATCCCAGAAAAACCCTCGTCAACCGTTCAATAATTTACCCTAAAGCACTTTAATGAACTGACTTTAAAAAAAAAATAGCCTAGTATAATAATAATAATCATAATAAAATATCTACTGTTTGTTGTTTTATGGGTTTATTTTTCTTAAAATTTGTATTCCAATATATCTCCACAAATTCAGACGTGTTGCAAATGAGGCATTTATACTGAAGTGTCACTTCAGCCCCATTTCATTTTCACCACTTTAACCTTATACTTTGTTGGCCCGGGGTTCCCCAGGGATCTATAATTGGCATGTGCTCCTTATACCCCCCCATACATAAACCCAATTCGCTGTGTGATGCGAGAGGGAAGCCGGGAGGAGAGGCAGAGGGGGAACCAGGAGGAGGAGAGGCAGCGGGGGAACCAGGAGGAGGAGAGGCAGAGGGGGAACCAGGAGGAGGAGAGGCAGAGGGGGAACCAGGAGGAGGAGAGGCAGAGGGGGAACCAGGAGGAGGAGAGGCAGAGGGGGGCACCAGGAGGAGGAGAGGCAGAGGGGGAACCAGGAGGAGGAGAGGCAGAGGGGGAACCAGGAGGAGGAGAGGCAGAGGGGGGCACCAGGAGGAGGAGAGGCAGAGGGGGAACCAGGAGGAGGAGAGGCAGAGGGGGAACCAGGAGGAGGAGAGGCAGAGGGGGAACCATGGGAGGAGAGGCAGAGGGGGGCACCAGGAGGAGGAGAGGCAGAGGGGGAACCAGGAAGCAACTCCTTGAGCTGGGCCCAGCGCCTGGGGAGTTTCTCCCCCCTAGTGGGGACTCCTCACTGGCAGGTAAGCCAGTACAGAGCGTTGCAGTCCCGCCCCCGTTCATGACGACGCCAGGCCCAGGAAATGATTCCCAATGCATTTTTCCCCATAGACATTTCAAAAAGTTTTATTTAAAGACGGTTACGCCGCGGACAAAGCCAACTCGAGTCGTGACAACTCATGACAACAAACACAATATTTTGGACCAAACAAATAATTACAAAGAAGAAAAACAACAACAAACAGTGTTGTAACCTGCCGTTTCTTTCTTCTTTCTATTTATTCGTCCGGCCCAATATTTTTTGTTTGTTGTCATGAGTTGTCACGACTCGAGTTGGCTTTGAGCACGGCGTAAACGTCTATATACTTTTTGAAATGTCTATGAGGAAAATGACCCCCAGAATTATCTGAATTTGGCCGCAGACACCCATCTGAAAATTTGTAGTTTCAGGGACCCCCCTCAGTCGCGGTAGCGCGGTAGCGCCATCGCCACGCAGCTAGAAGGTCCCAGGTTCCATTCCTGCCGTGGGTTAGGTTAGTTTTCTATCTCACGCTATGTGGGCGTGTTTTCTCCTCTGCGTCATCAGCGCCCATTGCCCAATGGGTAGGGTTGGCGATCAAGGGCCTTTCTGTATGTGGAGTTTAATTTTCATGTTCTCCCCCGTGTCCCCTATAGGGCATGGGTTCTCAACCCGTGGGTTGGGCAGTTAATGTTTTTTTTTTGCAACTGAATGGCTGGGAAATGGAAATGAAGAGTTTACATATAGTACACATGCATAGACTTTCTTTAATGATTATATCTGGTTTCAGTATTTATTTACGATATATTTTCTCTATTATTAAGGTTATTTTTGCAGTCAGTGTATTGGGAGAGAGGGGGGGGGGGGTCGTAAGACATGGCCGAAGTATTTCCGGGGGTCCCCAGCCAAAAACGTTCAGAACCCCTGCCCTATAGGGTATGTGCCCTCACAAACAACATGCAGTAATCCTGGTCTCTATACTGCCTCCCCTCAGTCAGGAGGAGAACGGAACTGGTCAACGTGGTTCCACACGCCATGTCCTATACTCATGGGGAAACGCCTCCCTATTAGGTGATAAGAAGCGGCCTGCTCACTCCTCATGCATTGAAGGAAGCATGAGCTCAGTTCGGTGCTCTCCCCAGGTTGGCAGAGGGAGAGTATAGTAACTAAGCCCAGTATTACAGCTTACGGCTACAAAATCACGGGGAAAAACTAAAAAAATATAATTGGCTACTCAAAAAAATAGGCGTCATTTGAGAATGTTGAACAGAGCTCTAAACGGAACAGTATACAACCATCATGTCTGTTTCCAGCAGCAGTAACCTGTGGACTGGAGTCAGTGCCTCCACACTGCACACACACACACAAACACACACACACACACACACACACACACACACCCCTTTCTAACCTCCCACCGTTGTACGGCGTGGTGTGTCTGTCTAATCATGCTGATGGCCTGGCACCCCACCAAGCTGCAATGCTTAGCCAACGGGGATCTCTATTCCAAGAAGACCGTAAAATGAAATGGCATAACGGCATACAGCAAACTGTGTGTGTGTGCGCGTGTGTGTGTGTGTGTGTGTGTGTGTGTGTGTGTGCGTGCGTGTGCGTGTGTGTGTGCGGGTTGTAAATAAAATAACCGTATTCATTTTGGGGCCTGTTGTATTGCCCCATGACAAATTTACTGTACAAAATGAAGCCAGGATGCTTCTAGGTTAGCCACGATAAAGCCGGTAAATTACAGTACATCGAGATGCAAACATCCCAATAAAAAAAAAAATCTCATTTCACCCCAAATAAACCACAGGTTCCATTGATTGCCGTCCCAGCACACTGTTTTGATGTGCGGCGGCCCTCCTCCCCTCGTTTAAAACAAAAACACAGTGAGGGCCCTGGGTTTACGGGCGCCCGCTCATGCATTTCGGCACATGATGCACATTAACCCATTTTGGCCGGGAACCCATTTTAATGTTAGCATCATGTCGTGCTTTAGCTATTTAAAAATAGCAGATCTACAAGCTCATAGCGCGCCACCGAGTGGCGCGCTACGAGCTTGTAGTTCTGCTATTTTTGAAAAATTGAAGAACGACTGACATTTTTAGAATCTGATCTCAGGTCAGAATGGGTTCATCAGACCAGTGGTGTGTCCAGTGGAAACCTCGTATGAATCTGATCTCAGGTCAGAATGGGTTAAGACTCGTGCATGGAGAGAGAGAGAGAGGGGGGGAAATTGCGCCCCTTCTTCCGCCATCTTCTGGTGTCATTGCAGGGGCTGTGACCTGACGAGAGGCAATCACACTGCCAACATATTTGCTTACATGTGTATAAGCAATTTAGCAGATGGCTACCACCACCCCTGGCGCGCCCACGCACGCACGCGCTCACACACACACACACACACACACACACACACACACACACACACACACACACACAGCGAGGACGCTGTCGTGGTGTGTGCATGTTGGTGTACTGGGCAGCTGAACGGCTGGCGGCCATGCAGTCACAACATCCTTATTTCTCCTCCTGTCCGTCCCCCGTCCCCCGTCCCCGCCCTCCCGTATCCTCCCTGCTTCCCTCCTCTGTTGCCTGTGAGGATGGGGAATGAGATTCTCATCATCAGAAGCTGCAATTTTCACAAAACAATGTGAGATCACACGGCACGCACCCCCACCCCTCCCAGCAGGCCCTGAAGCGACCGCAGCCTATGCAGATTGGTAGGATTAATGTCCTCTGTGTGTGTGTGCGTGTGTGTGTGTGTGTGTGTGTGTGTGTGTGTGTGTGTGTGTGTGTGTGAGAGAGAGAGAGAGAACATGCATAGACATGACACAGGGTGCATTCATAGTTGGGGGGGCAGCACATGCTGAGGACATGTGTACACTTGAATATACTCGTGCGTGTGTGCACACACACACACACACACACACACACACACCTGGTATAACAGGACAGAGGGTTCAAGCAGGGTAAATTAGGGAGGGGGGGTTGTCTCTTTTTTTGAATATGACTGTTTTCAAAGGATTGAAGCTGGGCTGCCAGGGTCCTCTTCAACATGTGAGACACAGATAAGAAAGCGTCTGGTGGAGCAGAGAGAGAGAGCCTGGTATAGTCTGGCCGTCTCTGGGATTGAGACAGCGTGACTTTGCCAGGGGAAACTTTTTCGGAGTGGAGAACAAAAGGTCTCCAGCGTGAACAGAGGACTGTCACAGTGGACAGTATGGACAGTGTGGACAGTGTGCCATGGAGGACACGTACGGTACGCGCTCACAGCATGCTAGCTGGACTGCACAGCCACAATGTGTGCCGACTGCCGACGACTGTGTTATACACTGACTATATCCCATTTTGACCTGAGATCAGATTCTAAAAAAAAAGTGTTTCTAGGTCAGTCGTTCTTCGATTTTTTTGAAAAAAAGCAGACCTACAAGCTCGTAGCGCGCCACTATTTTTCAATAGCATAACATGATGCCAACACCAAAAGGGGTTCCCGCCAAAAATGAGATATATACATAGCAATGATGTGTCAGGTTATGTATATTATACGTGTTATAACGGACCGGGGTGAAAGTGCAGTGACAATACTGCAGTAACTGCATCGAAATATCGATGTATTTATTTTTAAATAGAATATCGATATGTACACAGCAACATATCGTATCGTTTGAATTTGTACATCGTATCGTTTGGCAATGCAAATAATCCGTTTTGAATCTTTTTGCAATGCAAATAATTGATTGTATGAATATTAAGTACCATTCCATATCGCTACACTTCTATCGATATCGATGCGTGTGTATTCTCTGTGTTCATGTCAAGGTTCGGGTTTGTCCACAATGTGTTCAAATATAATGTCCTTGTCAGAGAATCACTTATTTTAAAGTTTCCCTTAAAAAAAACCTGCACTAGTGTCCACACGATTCACATAGATTTAATTCTTTGCTAAATAGTCACTGAATCAATTTAAAATCATTGAATCGTGTCGTATAACGCCATGAATAAACTAATATTGTCCACGTATCGTACTGCTTTTAAAATGCATCGTTACTCCCCTACAGGCGTGTCAGCTTGAGTAAAAATACAAACGTATATCAGTATCAAAATATTGATTCAAATGATATTTACTGAACCATGAACAAGTCAGTCTGTGTTGAGTGCAGTACATTTCTCAAACTCTCGTACACATACAGTACCAGACATACCGTCCCTCTGGTGGTACACAGATAAAGCTCCCAAATATTTAAATAACTTAATGAACCCATTTAGGCCCGACGTCGAAATAAAAAAAAAGCGTTCCTTCTGAAAGAATATATATTCATATATGTGTGCCGCATTTTTACGCATTTTCAAAAATAGCAGACCTACAAGCTAAACAGACCTAAAACAATCAAGAATGGAAATATCTACCTTTACATGAGAAAAACAAACATCTTTTGCCTTCACTGTGATCTTTTTGTTGTAGTCGGTATAATGCCAAACAGTTCAAACTGTACTGTGATCTTCATGCTTTCCTGATCTTTTCCTAAAGGTTTTAATGAAAATGCACATGTTTTACCTGCAGGCTTTATTCACTGATTAGTCTAATGCTAATTCTACTGCTTTGCTACTGAAAAGAAGAGTCCAGCAGAGGAGCTCCATATCTATTCAGGGAATCTGAACAGGATTAACATACAACACCTGTGTGTGTGTGTGTGTGTGTGTGTGTGTGTGTGTGTGTGTGTGTGTGTGTGTGTGTGTGTGTGTGTGTGTGTGTGTGCACGCATGTGTACTGTGTGCATATTGGATGTGCAACAATACTTAAATGTGCAGTTGTGTTTAAGCCATTTGTGAATGAGTGAGCATGTGCTACTGCATGCCTGCATAATGCGCATCTGTCCATGCACTGTACAGTGTGTGTGTGTGTGTGTGTGTGTGTGTGTGTGTGTGTGTGTGTGTGTGTGTGTGTGTGTGTGTGTGTGTGCATATATATCTGTCTATTTCTGTGCCCTGCTATGTGACTGCCCTTGTGTGTGTGTGTGTGTGTGTGTGTGTGTGTGTGTGTGTGTGTGTGTGTGTGTGTGTGTGTGTGTGCGCGCGCGCGCGCTTGAGCCGGAGGCGAGTGAGGCCAGTTTCCAGGTCCCTGTTGTAATTTCCTGGCAGGCTGGCAGGATTGTGCGTGGCCCCGAGCTACGACAGGGGGGCGGCTGCAGCCGAGCGGGGGCCCCCAATCAGGGACAACACCCCTCACCTCACTGACCCTGACTGCCCGCTAAGCTGTTCCCACACTGGGGCTCAGGGTCTATGTGTGCGTGCCTGTGTGTGTGTGTGTATGTGTGTGTGCGTGTGTGTGTTTGCATTTGTGTCTCACCACGGGAAGACTGAGGATTTTACCTTATCTCAGCCATACCTTTCTCTAAAACATTAATGCATGGGCAGATTGGGCGCACGCACACACACACACACACCCACACACACCAAGAAAGAAATCACATACAGACAGTCACATCCACATAATTCCACACCTACCCATCCCCGGGACAGTACCAAATCCCAGCAGGTGTGCTGAGGATGCACTGCAGCAGTGCATCCGTGTGTGTCCCTCCGTGTGTGACACAGTGTGTGTCTGCTGGTGAACTGACACAAATTACAGTACAACAACACACTTCATGTCCCTCACAACACACTTCATGTCCCTCACAACACACTTCATGTCCCTCCACAACACACTTCATGTCCCTCCACAACACACTTCATGTCCCTCCACAACACACTTCATGTCCCTCCACAACACACTTCATGTCCCTCCACAACACACTTCATGTCCCTCACAACACACTTCATGTCCCTCCACAACACACTTCATGTCCCTCACAACACACTTCATGTCCCTCACAACACACTTCATGTCCCTCCACAACACACTTCATGTCCCTCCACAACACACTTCATGTCCCTCACAACACACTTCATGTCCCTCCACAACACACTTCATGTCCCTCCACAACACACTTCATGTCCCACACTTCATGTCCCTCACAACACACTTCATGTCCCACACTTCATGTCCCTCCACAACACACTTCATGTCCCACACTTCATGTCCCTCCACAACACACTTCATGTCCCACACTTCATGTCCCTCCACAACACACTTCATGTCCCACACTTCATGTCCCTCCACAACACACTTCATGTCCCTCCACAACACACTTCATGTCCCTCACATGTGTGTATGTGCGTGCATGCGTGTGTGCATGCGTGTTGTGGGGCGGTCTGAACCAGTCAACTGACAGACAGAGAGGGGAGGGGTCAGCTCTGCGGGTCACCAAGCTAGATGGAGAGAGATGGAAGAAAAAAGGACTGGAGAAAAAAAGGGCAGGGGGTGGAGCAGGGTATAAAGAGAGGAGGAAGGGATGGATGGGTGGATGGATGGATGGATGGATGGGTGGGTGGGTAGATGGGTGGATGGATGGACGGATGGGTGGATGGTCTGGACAGAGCTGGAGGGGGGGAGGGTTGTGTCCAGGGAGGTTAGCCCACTATAATATATAGGTCCGATATCAATATCAATAACTCTTATGGTGCGTTGCGCGTTCAGACTTGAATTTAAATATTTGCTTCGGTTCGTCCCGTTTGTGCCAGGTCGCGTCCGTTTGCATTCAAGTCTGAACGCACCTTTAAGTACCAGATACATGTATGATTACTTAATTCCTAGCATAGTTTTATGTATATACTCGTCGGTGATTCATTAATGCCATTTTGATAGTGTAATTAATACATTTTAAAAAGCAGCGTAAATACCTCTTAGAACCCAGCTCAGCTCAGTATATCAGTTTGTATAGTTATCAGATATATGATATCACATTGAATCCTGCCCTTTCACTTCCCTTGGGCTACACCTCTGCTACAGGGACAGGTAGACTAAGGAGCAAACAGGGCCCAGCCTTGTCAGGGAAGGGATGTCTGGAGGACTGGTCAGGATAAGGTCAGGTCATTGTGTGTATCGTGTGTAAGTTAAGTAAGTGCACTCAGGCAGTCACATGTTGACACAACAATGGGAAGTGGATATGGTGACACAGGGTATGTGGTTATAAACTTATATGCCAGAAAACAAATGACACAACTAAAGTTGGTGAATAAGGAAATAATTAGGGAGATATGAGAGTATAAAGTGGACTGTACTCATATTTCGAAAACCCGCAACCACCCCGCCCGTCAATCATCAGTTCCGCAACTCGCCCCGTTACCCGTGATTTATATAAAACTCTAAACCAGATCCGCCCCGCCTGTCAAAAATGGACCCCGTTACCTGCCACGTTACCCGTTCGTATCACCGGCACCGATAGCTAGATATTTGACTTTATTTCATCCAACACCGCATGTGATGTGGTGGTGGTTGTGGTGGTGGTGCGTTGCACACGGATATGTGCACATGTAGTTGACTGAGGCTACTTACTGCTGCTTGTTATCACAACATAAAGTTATATCATGAAGACATGTAGTTGACTGAGGCTGCTGCTGCTTGTTATCACAACATAAAGTTATATCATGAAGACATGTAGTTGACTGAGGCTACAGCTGCTTATTATCACAACATAAAGTTATATCATGAAGACATGTAGTTGACTGAGGCCATCTAATAGAAGAGTTGCGATATCGAGGGGGCAGAACACCGCACGGTCACGTGGTTCATGTACTCGCGCGAGCCCATAGACTCCAATGCATTCCATAAACGTCCGGTTGTCCCTATTTGAAGCCTTCAAATAGGGACAAACCTATGTAGAAGAGCCACCATTTGACTGGCCCAATGAAGTGAACAAAGTTTGCGTAACTCTGTATTACTCTATGGCTCTGACTGAGGCTACTGCTGCTTATTATCACAACATAGTTATCATGATTTTGACCTAAATGGCGTAATATATCAACAAGGATAGGATGATAAAAAAAGATTTGTCTTGATCCAAGGCTGTTTCTGTATCACTAATTACGTTATAACTTTAGTTAAACTTTCAGAGTGACGCTGACGCATTACATTACCTGGGTTAACTTACATCTTGTGTTGAATGTTGACATTATAATCCTGCCCTAATTCATCAGTGCGAGCGTGACGAAAATAGGCTACACGCTACAGCTCGTGGTGATAAAAAAATACACACCCGTGTGAAGTGAGGGGCGCTCTACCAACCCTTATCATAACATAACTTCATATGCCGATTTGCTCAGTAACAAACATTAAACTCTGTCCATTGTCAATGGCGTTTTTTAATGTTTGTCTAGGAAAGACAAACATTAAACCTGTATATAGGAGGGGATAGCGCCCCTCAAAAAGAAACACTACACGTGAAATGCTAAGTAAGGAAGCAAGGATTCGACCGTGATGTCACTGCTATGCAACAAGGAAGACGCACACCAAGCACAGCAGCAGTTCACAGAACGTCATTATGAAGGAATCGGCAGTGATGTGACATCACCGGCGATTCCTTGTGCATGTGACGGACTTAACTTGTCTCTGCTGTTGAGAAGCACCGCTCAGCTGCTGATTATAACAACCTGCAGTGCAGGTGTGCTCTGATTAAAAAAGGTCACCCGCACCTGCGTTTCGTTACGTTCCACTCGCCAACTTTGACCGTGCCTGACGCACTTCCACCTTCCCTGCGATACAGGTCGCTCCAATGAGGTATCTAGGTTTTTAAATACGTATATGGTCTCTTCCCCATGCCAACAGATGTGGACACTGCAATATCTTAATCACCACCCACCCAACATTTAGTTTTTGTTTTATCTTTAGTAAAAATGCCTTATGCCATCTTGTGTTTCCACCCTAACCCTGGTTATTTGTGCCCTTTCTGCGGCTTCCATCAGAGCTGGGGTCATAAAAACTTCATTCCAACATTGTACACACAGTATTGCATATTCCAACACACACACACACACACACACACACACACACACACACACACGACACACACACACCTAACACTACCATGCAGAAGGTGCCCATCAAACATCAAATTCCACACACCACATTTAGCGAACTCCTGACACCTCAGTTCACTCATAGTGACTAGAAATTTCACGGGCGCAAATTAGCTAATAACTCATGGGCCGTAATGAACCCAGGCGCTGTCATGTAAAATTTATGTCGTATTTTCAATTGTGTGGGGAGTATTCATTTAACACTGGGAGTAAATGGGAAGAGGGCGGGGTGGGAGGCTGAAGGGAGCAGAAAGGAGCGGAATGTGTGATTCTCCGTGTTAAATCCTTCGTGAGTGCTATAGTCAGTTTAGCAGAATACAGCTTGTAGATCTTCGCTATTTTTATTATCGCACGACACAAAGACAATATATAGGTCTTAGGTCTAAGTGGTTAATTTTTGAGTGGTGCAACCACTCCAAGGGACTATTGTCCCCATGTCCTATAACCTATATGTCCCTATGTCCTAACCTATGTCCCTAGGGTACCCATAGGGTACTTCGCTTCAGACTGGTCTGATTTTTTTAATTAAGTTAACAGTTTACTAACGCCGCACATTTCAGCAACGACTCATTTTACACCGCTATGCGGTAGCATATTTGCAAATACTGTGACATTCTGTCTTTTCCTTTCTAAAGTACGAACAAAAATAAATAAAAACGTCACTCTGACAGAAGACATGTGGGGGGAGGGGGGGGGGGTAATCCCAATACAACAAATTACTGTTCAAAGCCTCCCAGTCGTACAGTAAACAGCCCCTTACCTCTGCACCATCTTCCTTGTTCAATTTGAATAAATCATGCAGCTTCATACCTGTCTATAAGACGTATCATTGAGGCTGAACCCTCCATGGACCTGCTGGAGGATGACATGCGTTCTGATGAAGACGTCCCAGTGCAGATTTACTCTCGGATGAGATTCACTGAGAAAACACATACTATATCAGTTTCAGATCGGCTGTACCAGCACACAGACGCACGCACGCACACACACACACACACACACACAGTGTTACAATACTAGACTTATGAGGACATCAATATTTTAAACCCAAACCTAACCTCAGAATCAGAATCCGCTTTATTGTCATATCACAGTTTTACAGGTAAAAAAAGTGGGTGAAACAAATTTGTGTGCACATAACACAGTTCCCACCGTCTCATTCTTTCCAAGAAAAAAAGTAAAAGGAAGAAGAGAAAGGGGGGGGGGGTGTTAAGGAGTTCAAGGCAGGAAAAAAATTGAGCGCATTCGCTACAAAAAAGTACAAGTAGTCTGTGTGGGTCTTAGATATTTACAAGCTTTTGCCACAACCAAAAAAGGTATTATTTATTTTATTTATTTTTTTCATAGTGGGAAGCCTAAAACAAAACAACCATTTCTGTGGTGAGGACCAGGAAAATGGTTCTCACAATATTTCTCAAATTCTAGTTGATGGGACATTCACCCTCACATGTATGGTAAACATCAGCCACACACACACAATTACATACGCGTGCCCAAAGCCAACTCCACACACAATGTATGGCCCCGCTCATTTCAATCAGGTGACATTTGTGAGTAACTAACACGAGAGAGGAGGGGAGTCACACCACTGGCTAACCTTTCGGCTGTGAATTATGGGAATTTACCTTCACGCCTCAGTGCTTCTGCTGTTGGCCTGCCTTTCGTGTCTAAATCAAACGCCGGGATCTGCAACATCGGCACTTTCCCCTCCCTACAAGGGCAGCATCGCACAAACGCCTGGCGACGGGTGACATTTACAGCACGCTGAGGCCCGCACCACTACTGCAAACGCCGCACACAGGCACAAACACACACTCACAAACAAACATGCTCACACAACTACAAATGTGCGCACACGCGTGCACACACACACACACACACACACACAAACCTTCACCCACACCCACACCCAGCCATCGCCTGGGAGGCAAACACAAGTCAATTCCGAACACCCCAGCTCTTGCAGGCATCTCTTCAGTGCCTCCACTTATAATAGTGTACTTGCCTTGCATGAGAGACCGCATGCACACCATAATGTGCATGTAGCTGTCAAGAGTCATAGAATATGTTGATCTGCATTTTGGTAGTATAGGGCATTCCACCAGTTTGAGTTAAAAGGTGATCAACTGGCCCCACCCCTCCAGCTACAACTAGATTACAAACCATCTATTATACTCTTTGTTTTGCTCTTGTGTTCTCTTTCTATTTTCATTTTTTTTCCTCTTTAATACTATATTATATTATTAGTATTACCTATGCTGCTACATTGACTGAAGGAAGCTGAACAGAAATAGGTTACACTCTTATGTATCTGTGCACAACTGCACAAGAGATTACAATAAACGAAAAAAAATTGTGACCAACTTTTTATTGTTAATTTTTCTTTATTCTTCTGTAAGTAGCCCAGTACTTTTCTTTGCCCTGTGCGATGGACGCTGTGTCAGCAAAGCATCACGGAATCATCAAGGATCCAAGCCATCCCAACCACAGACTGTTCAGATGAGATGTTGCCGCAGTCTCAAAGCTGCTGGCAAACAGACTGCAAAAAGGTAGGGATGTGCCGACGAGACATTGTGGCCGATATCGATATCCGATATAATTAATTGCCGTTCATGGCCGATAACCGATATTACCGATGTCGATATGATCTCATTCTGTATTGAAAAATTATAATAATTTTGTTCATTGTGGAAAAATACATGTAACAGCGTATCTGCACTGCAGGCTTATAGACAAGTCAGATTTAACTTAAATACCTTTATATTTAATATTGTGAGCTTGTAGATCTGTGCAAACGATGTTTGCGCTGATTAATCTCCCATCACTACAAAAAAGCTTCCCCGAACAATCAGGTACAGTACAGGAACGAACCAGAACGAACTGGCAAGAACCAGAACGAACCAGAACGAATTGGCAAGAACCAGAACGAGGCCTCACACCTCTTTCCTTTTCTTGCACTACTACGCTTGAACTGCATTAAAATCGACTGCTATACAGTAGAATATTGAGAAGTTGTTTACACAGTTATGTGGCAGCTACTGATAAGGAAAACAATCATGCTGGTGTATACTGTATACAATATTATACCAATATTATTTTTTGTTAATTATGTATTACTGTTTTGTCTGAAGGAAGCCAAACAAAAATAAGTTTGACTGTTTTACTTACAAGATGTAACATTAAAGTACAACCATGGTGAACCTTTAACACCAGAGCAACCCATTTTGTTCCGCAATTTGGCTTGTAAAGAACAACCTTGAACTATAGGTATATATGTCACTGACGGAGGGTCTAAAAGACAGATGAAACGATATAGTAAAATATATTTATCTATCTATAAATGCGCCAAGTCTCTGTGTGTACGTACGAGCGTACGTACGTCTTGTATCCATAACTCGAGAACCGTTCGCCCCACCGACATCAAATTGGACACGCGCGTTCCACACCCCCACAGGGAGCGCAGTGCCCGCTGTCGAGTCCGTCGGACAGCCAGTTGTCCAGAAGCAGCATATACAACTTGAGACCATTTTCTTTGGCGTCTGTATTTTATATCTACCTTGTGTAATGTTAAAAATCACACACGTGTGAACTGAGTGGTGCAATTTCTCTCTCTGTTTCTGGCGCCCCCTACTGGTATAAATAAGTAACATACTCGTGCTCATAGACACACACAGGTACACAGGTACATGGACATTGCTGGTTGTAGGAGTGGTTGCACCACTCAAAAAACTAACCACTTAAGACCTATATACTTTGTCGAATAGCCGAATGACGAATAGCAGAAACAGCGAAGATTATATATTGAACTTTTTCATTATTACATGAAGATTTGGAACATTCTGAAAAAGATAGAAAATTCTTTACAATTTTCGCCTATAATGACATGCCCAAAAAAACATGCCACAAATAGGGTAAAAGTGGTTAACACACACATGGGTGGAACGCTAAGAATCTCCTCTATCCAACATAGTGCACGAGTCAAAACGTGCTTTCGGCAACATTGGACTGATTTCGGTAGAAATGTTCAAATTTCTTTCGTCCTCCTCAGTCTCAGGGTGACCGGAGAGCCTGATTCTGCAGCGGCCCCCCGCCTCAGCTTCCTCGCTTCAGCGAGACACGGCTCTCATTTATTTTAACAGCTCAACAGGTAATTTTACAGCTAAAACGCTGATTCCTGCCCGTTCCTGCTCCCCTTCGTCATATATTCTAATTATCGTGGATCACTTTGATCTGAGGCCTCCGACTCCGTCTCCTCACGAGTTCCCCTTCCAATCGCTTTTCATTAGGCCGCCTCATTTCTTTTTGGCACACTATTCAGTTTTATTTTATTTCATACAGGGGGAAGATACAGCCTCAGTTATTACGCCAGGCAGATAAAGGTGTTAGTTAGAGCCAAACTCCAGCATTTGAGCCGCAGCATTTGATTTCCCCACCCCATGTCAGACAAGACAATAACGCCCGGGTGGAAAGTGGCTGAGATGAGTTTGGATAGTTTCGGTCGGGGTGAGGGTGTGTGTGTGTGTGTGTGTGTGTGTGTGTGTGTGTGTGTGTGGGGGTGGTTGGCGAGGGGCTTAGCCGGGGAGTCCAAATAGAGTTTTACCTCATTAAAAGTTGGAGTGAGGGGTTAAAGAAAACTTCTATCTGCATTGGTTCTGTCATTTTATCTCCTGCCTTCCCGCCTCCTAACACATGGTGCTGGACATGCAAAGCCAGCCGCCGGTGGACAATGGAGGTAGGAGTGGAGTAAATCATTCCACGTCCCTTTGTTGCTCGCGGGGCTGCTCGCTCCGCCGGCGGGCAAAAAAGTGACAAATCCTCTCACTGAATATCTCCGCACTTACTGTCACACCCACTGAGCAATCCGGGGGCAAACGTGTCACCATTGTTTTTCCTTCTCCGGGGCCAGTCCGGGACAACGCAGCCAAGCCGCACTGCAAAGGCTGATCAAAAGACCAACCTAAGTCAGAGAGTACTGCAAGCGCATTACGGGGGGGCCCCTGAAACATGGAGGACACAGACGAGGTTAGACCTTGTCTCGAACGCTGCAAAGACTGCAGGGATGTGGATTCCTTTGCGCCGTATAGCTATCTCAACATGCTACACTCTCCACGCACCTCATTAGCCGTGTTCCATTCTCCCCATTCTTCACCACACAAGTCAGGCTGTCACGGGGCCCTATACAAGAAGTGTCCACTGCCTTCAGCCCCTCAGCCGGGTGCTCCGCAGAGGGACGACAGGGAAATCTTGTTGAGGGAGGGACTGTCTGCGAGTGTGAATGTTCCACCTTATCTCCTGGGGACAGTGGCGTTCCGCAGCTCTCTCTGCGAGCTAGCAAACCTGCGACCCCCCCCCCCCCCCCCCCCCACTCCCCTCCACCCCTGCTGTGCAGCCATTAAGGCAGAGTTAATTAAACCGCAACTCATTGCCTCGGCGGGGGTGGGGGGGTGGAGGGGGTATACCGGGGGTGTGGGCAATCATACGTTGGCATTTACCAGCCACTCAATGTATAGCTGTTTTCTAGGCGGGGCAACCTCCCCAATGGTGCACGGGCTCATGCCGCTACGCTTCATTAGTCTCGGACGCTGAATGTCAACGAGCCTTGTTTTTTGACAGAGCATCTTTTGGTAGAATCTGTAACCGGTGGCGTTCACTTCAGCGACACCGAATGAGGGCCAGTGAGCCGGAGCCATTGTGCTGCAACAGGGCTGAGCATAGCAGCAGTACGGGCGACGGCAAATAGGGAGAAGCCAGACTTGCTCAAGAGCAACAATATGCAACGGCCTCATGCGCCCGCCCGTCTCCATGTGGTCACTGTGGGGGACCACCGGCCCCCACAGTGCACAGAACCTGGATACCGACCTACATCCACCCCCCCGTCCCCCCACACTCCTCTGCTGATAGTGGGATACACAAGCCTGCCTTACCTGCTGCGATTCCATTACCGCGGCTGGCTGTTCCGGCACTCGACTGTTTCTGTAGCATATTAAACAGATTAATAGAACAATGCTCCGGGGAGAGAGAGCGGCCTGTCAATCTCAGCTAAAAAACACAAAAGCAGAAAATTAAAAAAGCCGGTGGCTGAACTCCCAACACTGATAAAAAAAAGGGGAAAAAAATAAAAAAATAAAATACATTGGAATCTTTGCATGGCTGAGGGAGGGAGGGAGGGGTGGTGGAAAAACACAGATCATGGTAAATATTTATTTTCCTATCCTGCTTACCGAACACACACTCGTATGCGCGCACACACACTCGCGCGCATGCACTCAGGTACATTAAACGTATGCTTGCACGCAGAAGATGCCATTTGGTGGCCAAAATAACAATGGGGAGAAAAGTTTGCTCTCTACGTGTATATTGTACACACATCGTCAGTATAATATATATATATATATATATATATACTGTATACACACACACAAACAGCAGCAAATTTATGAACAACAATCTTTGGAATCACGGCCTCGTAGCTCTCCAAGGAGGCTGAATTTCCTAACACATGGTCTTACATTTGTTTATCAGCCCCGATTCCCCACTGGCGACTCCCCGAAATCGAAAAGCAAATCCAGAGCGGATCCCTTTCCCACGCGGTCTTCCGCGTATAGCTACGCCTATAGCCTCTGTCTGGGGAGATCTATCGGAGGCGTGGATCTGTACTAGGGTGGGGGGGGGGACGGGGGGACGGGGGGGGGGCTGGCGCTGCAGGAGGCACAACCTCCAGTGACGTTCGGTTCAATTCCCCTACGAGACTCCGGGAGGAAAATTCAATCTGGTTCCTTTTTGCTCTGCGAGATACAGGGAGATAGAATGCAGTCTGCAGAGAGAGAGCTCCGCTCCTCTCTGTCTTTACATTCACAGTCATGCTGCTCTGGCACCAAACAAAGGCTGAGAGACAAAGCCCTGCATCACCACGGAGCAACAAACAGCACTGCGCGCGCACGTGCGTGTGCGTGTGTGTGTGAGAGAGAGAGAGAGAGAGAGAGAATTGGCAGGTGTTACACGTTTGTTTGTGACCTAACCACTTTCAAGCTGAGGTGCCTAGTTTGTCCATGTCATTAGGTGACACCATTGTACGACACAGTATAGGGATGGAAAAAAAATAAGTGTGCCACCAAATGATCTCAGGAAGACATCCCAAGGGAAAGTGCACTGCGAACTCTGTCACGTTCTGTACACTAACGCACGGTTCAACTAGAACGCGTCACACCACACCTCCGCCTCGCGCTCTTGTGGAAGACGAAACAGGCTTCGTATATATAGGCGTTCAGGTCTGCAAAATAAATAAATAAAAGAGTATAAAGAGTTAACCACGTCAGATATTATAACCTGTAGGTCGGTTCCTCCATCTCATCCCTGGGCCGGAACGTCGCAAATCATCTTTAATAGTCGTCATCTTGATGGTTCATTACGTTAAACTATCTGGGCTAACATCCTCTAATCCAATGGCTCTCCTATGGCCTGGGGGGGCTATATGAGCTCAGCTCAGGGAAGGAGGAGTGCGAGTGTGTGCGTGTGTGCGCGTGTGCGTGCGTGCGTGCGCGCGCGGTGGGGCGGTTTGCCTAGTGTATTTGCAGGTTAATTGCTCCACGGCAGCAGACAGCGTGGATGGGAGGGCGTTATAGGATGCTGTTTTTAGTTTAATTGTTAGCCGCGCCACACTGTAACCCGGTGTTCTGTGGCGACGGTCCCTCAGGTGTGCAGAGAGTGCAGCGAGGCAGGCAGGTAGGGGAGCTACACTGTGGTGTGCATGTGATGGGACCTGTCTCCTCGGGAACAGCGGTGCAGGGCGAGAGAGGAGCTGGCACACAGCGCCACCTAATGGTCGAAGGCTGGGATAGCATGCCATATGTGGCTGAAATCCGAGCACAGGCATGAGGGAGGTCGTTGGAGACTATACTATATACATGTCCATATAGCACTGCATTCACAGGTGAAATCATTCTCGTTCCGTTTTTTATAATTACTCAGCACTATAACGCGTTTCAGCTGCGAAATAGCAACGCACGTCAATGGTGTATATAAATATATATACACACACCGATGCATGTCTGTGGAATATACTGTGAAGCTTGTGTTTTCTCCTGTGAGTGTGTTTGTCATTCTGAACAGGCGCCCAGAGCTCAGCAGGTCCACATCTGTCCTTGAGACTCAGCTCCCGGCTGACCTTGTCTCCTATACGTTTGCTGCTGCAGCTCCCCCGCGTTTCTGTATTGTATATACCTCTAAAGTGTGACACCTCCCCCCCCCCCCCCCCCCCCCCCAAAGTCTCTCGTCGCCCCATCGTCTGCATTTCTTCTCTCCCAGAATGCTTGTTGGAGCTTCTGGATGGTCTCTCTCCCCCCCCCCCCCCCCCGCTCTGAGCATCCTGGGAGAGAGGCCCTGTCTGTTTTCATTCCACCGCTGGAGAACGAGTAATTTGGGGTAGAGAGAGAGCAGGAGCAAGATGACCATTGGCTTCTGACCTTTTCTCCCTCAATTTAACTCCTCGCCAACCGCGCCGGGGCCCAAAGTGGCAATCAGACTAGGCAGAAGTGACACCCTCGTCTGAGCATGGCTGGGCCCCGACGCACAATCACAGTGTCACTTTCCATCAATATGCCGGGGCCGTGGGTGAGTGGTATAGTGGAGGAGTGGTGTGGAATGTGTGCGCGGGCTTGCTTGCTTGCGCGCGTGTGTGTGTGTGTTTGTAGACGGTGCACGACAGCCTGCTATAGGCACCTATACATACAGTACACCACTGTTCCCATTCAACGGTGCTGCCAGCCACTTAACCACCCTGGCAATCTTTGCTGCACCGGCACAGCGCTTTATTTTCTCTCTTTTTTTATACTCGCACGTCCTTACTCTTGTCCTTGAGAGGCCACCGCAGTCTTGCAATCACACCTGTTGACACCTGTAGGACCACTGGCGACCGGTCCCCTGATCTACCCATTTATCTACGTTTCACCAGGCCACCATCGGACTCCACCAGACGTCAGACTATACTCCAGGTTTGCGCCAGAATCCACCGGGCCCCATGACTAATACACTCCACCAGGCTCACCAGACTCGGGATAGCCTCCTAGTCCTAAATCCTAACCCATCTGAACCGACTTGCCTGGAAGAGTTCAGGTTCATGCTTCCCTTGTGTGTGTATACCACATCAATGTTAAAGTTGATGCCGGTTGCTTAGCCACCGTTTCCAGTGAAGACCATCCCCCCCCCCACCCGGCATTAGCTTATACAGTGTCCAATCAGAGTCGCTTTCCACACGCCTGCAAAGTCAATTACATAATCCGAGATGGCGGCGGATGGGAGGGTGCATCACAACACATTATTTCACGGGTTTGCTGGATGCGAGGCCCCGCTTCATGACTGTTATATAGCGTCCATGGGCCGTCTGGGTGTAAGCCGGTGTGAAATACAATGAGTCGCAGAGCACCAGGGAACATATGTTAAAACATGAGCTGCCATGAAATAGACCAACTAAGAAGTAGGTGAGAACAGCTGAGGAAGGAAGGAAGGTGGAGGAGGAGGAGGAGGGGAGAGAAAGGAGGTATAACAGGGCCTGGTAATATGCCGTCTCCGCAGACAGCGGCGCGGCAGCGAGCGAGGCAGCAACAAAGGATTATACGGGACAGAGACAAAGTAACGGTTGGAGGTGGATTACGTTGTGTTGATACCATGCAAATATGACACGAGGACCGCATTAGGATTGCCTTCTCTTCTTTTAAGCCATTTAGACCCGAGGACGATTCTACAAATGCCTTGGAAAGGCAAAACAGTTTTCTGAGAAACTCATGAGTCTGTCTACGTCAGTGGTTCTCAAACATTTTCATGTCAAGGACCCCCAAAACTATATGTAATTCCAGGGACTACATACTACCAGAAGCAAAGATTTGGAGTTAAAACGTTCGCTCTGAAAGAAAATATATTCAAATATTTTTTTCAAAAATAGCAGATCTACAAGCTCACATAGCGCGGCACCACCGAGTGCCAATAGCTAAAGTATAACATAATGCTTAAAACACGAACAGGGTCCTGCACCGTCCAGAATGGGTTAATAGAAATTTTGACTAGATTAACCAGGGGTAAAGAAACAACTGCAAAAAAGTTTACAGATGGAGGGTGGGGGGGGGGGTTTAAGGCATGAATGTCTAACTTTCTATGTTAAGACAGAGACCAAGGGAGAGATACAGAGTGAGGCAGAGAGAATCTAAATGATGACGTGGCTCAGTGGGGGGGGGGCATTATCATCTGAAGGGATCCAGTCATTGTGAGGCCTCATCCCGCTCCGCGCCGAAAATGGAAATCGTCTGATGTGGCGAGGTTTACCTTTCGCCACGTCGCGGCCGCCGCGTGGCGTGGCCCCGGGGGCGGCGAGGGAGGGAGCCCCGCGTGTCATCATCAGCCCGCGCCTCCAATTTACACACTGAGCCCGTTCTGCATTTCAAAGGAAGCCTCGGCGTCCGGGGCCTCCTGTTAGCGATCGCTATCTGGGCCCCGCGGAGGAGAGATTAGGGCCGGCTTGAAGAGAGAAAAAAAACCGCTCACAGCTCCGGCTATACACCCCCACCTCAACAACCACCCCCCCCAACACACAGTCACACACACACACACACACCCGCCCACCGCCCCACATTTACATTTTCATATTAGATTTTCCTCCTCTGGTTCTCGCCTCTCGCCCTCCTCCCCGTCATAACTAGTCTCCCTCCCTCCTGCTGCTCACCTTTCTCTCTCCCTCTCCGTCGTTCTCTCTCTCTCTCTCTCTCTCTCTCACCTATGCCTCACACTCCCTCCTCCAGCGGGGGAGAGGGGAAGTGGAGAAGGGCAGCGCCACACATGCTGGAGCCAGCTGGTGCACTTGTCAAAAACTCCCTCTCTCATTTTCTCTCTACTCACCCTCCCTCCCTCCCTCTCTCCCTCCCTCCCTCCCTCTCTCTCTCTCTCTCCCTCCCTCTCTCCCTCCCTCTCTCCCTCTCCATCAGCCTCTCCCTCATTCTCACGGCAGCCCATGCCGTTCAGCTAATGGAATAATTAATGGAACTTTTGATGTTAATACAAATAATGAAGTTCGTTGGCCGCGCGACTTTCAAGTGTTTCATCTTTAGTTAGGAGAGGGTGTTTCACTGAGAACATAAATAGATCAAAGGCTTATTCATGAATCCTAAAACAGAGGGAAAATGCGTTCAAACAATACCGCCAAATTAAAAAAGAAGTCTGAGATTACGGAAGTTCACACACGTGCTCGGGAGTCATTTAATGTGCACCGAGAGACTGAACTCGTGATCTAAAGTTTCTCACTTGAGAAACAAGGGATGGGATACACACAGACTGAGAGCTTCTCTCCTATATTTTTCCATACTTCCAAAACCTTGGGAGATAAACGAGAGAAATGGGCAATGAAAGAGAAGCAGAAGACACCCAGGGCCTCCGTCGCCATGTGAAGAGAGGATCCACTCACGATTCCCGTTATGAACGATTCAAAATCGATTAAAAAATTTTTTCCCCCTGGTTACAGTTACAGGAGTTTTCACTACATGGTGTTTGTGATATGATATATAAGCTTACCCTAATCACAGTAAACATCATGTCTTCAGTCAACATCATGTCTTCAGTCATTTTCAAGTTACTGTAGTATAGTCACTTCAGTTGGCTGGAGTAGATTGTGATGAAATCCATATGTATTGAATCGAGAATAATTTTGAATAGTTTTGAATCTGGAAGTTTTTGGATTGAGAATCGATTTTGAATCGAATCGTGCAGCCCAAGAATGAGAATCAAATCGAATCGAATCGAATCGTGGGACACCCAAAGATTCACAGCCCTAATCCACTCCGTGTATGATCCCTTGAGACAGACAAGATGCTAATGGAGTGAATCCTCCATTCTGTATGCCTGTCTCCGTCTCTCTGCCAGACACCGTTTACTCTCTGTGGTGGGAGATTCAGGGGGGGGGGGGGGGGACGACACACTGGACACTGGACAGACGTGAAGACTGAACAGGAGAGAAGGAGGGCGAGAGATCCTGTGTCATGTGAAAAAGTGAGAGGCCACAAAAAGAGACACGGGGGAAACAGCGGTATAGGAAGAGTGAGCGCTAAAGACAGAGCAGAGAGAGAGAGAGAGAGTTCTATGGTAATGCATATATAGCTGAAATAAATGTCCCAGCGATCATGCCCTGCTATTCTAGTTGCCTTCACGGTGAATCAATCTCAGCTCCTCGGCCGCTCAGGGTAAAGTAATTCGACATGGTTCCCTCAAGGAGGCGCTGTATAGACCTCCCAGAGAAGCTTTCATACCAAAATGTCACCAAAATAGCTTGGGCGATCCTTACTATTGGGGGGGGGAGGGGTGTCATATACGATAAAGATTTACCATAAACAAGGTTAAGGAATTATGGTAAAGATGAAGGCATCGCATAGTGTTTTGCTTTTGAGATGGAGTTGGACCTGTTGCTTGAGATTGTAGTTAAGGGCATCCTGTGTTAATTTAGTTTATTTTAGCTCTTTTACTGTAGCATCGTTCGTTGTCATTACAGAGTTTATTCTACAGTATATGGAAGTGCAGTTCTAAAAGGAATGCTGCAGGTATATCGCCCAAGGATATTTTGAAACGTAACACGTTGTCAGAAACCTTAAAGATGGAGTGCCACGATTTTTTTTACACCATAAAACATGATTATTGTAATACAAGGTATTATTATAATATAAGGAGGAAGAATTTTTTTCCAAAAAGTGTACAGTATTTGTTAAAATCATGCTTCTATGTGGACCCAACAGTTCATTAGGTATGCCTGGTTTGCCTGGTGGGTGGTGATGGGTGGTGATCTACCTAAACTGAAGCCGCACCCACAGCTGTAGTTGTATGATAAAGGGGGAGGGGTTAGCGGAGGGGCTGATGTCACTATATATTATTGTTTACTTCATTGGCCCGTTTGACTGTCAAGGGTTCAGCCTCCAGGAAGAAACCCTAAATACAAAGTTAATACACCATTGCACATACAAACGACTCCAGGGTGTCTAATGATGTACTGTCACCTCATAGACACATGGAAAACTGGAAAAATACTAAAATGTTGGCACTCCATCTTTAAAATACACACATAAACACATTTTGCCACGGGCATCACAGAGTTTCGTGAAGTTGTCAAAAAAAAGTGGAATAGTTATTTCTGTGAAAAATATGCCAGTGAATTATGTCTAAAAAGTTACAGCATGACTTTAAGCTGTTATTGAAAGTGTTTCACAAAAAACAGTGAAGGTGAAACATTAAAACTATCAATTTAATATCAATATCTTCTCTATTCAAACTAAAGCTTGTAAAAAGTCTGTGCCTGCACTTGTTGCAACAATACAGCATTCTGGTTCCGTTTTAACGTTATCTTAGTTACCTTTAATATCACAATCCAAATCATATCAGTGCAGAGCAATGTTTTGGTGAGCATGCATACTGTGGAGAACAGTGACGCAAACGTGACGCCAAACTAATATTCACCGCTTCCGTCACTCATGCTGATCTCAATTCTGATAATAACTTAAAACATAAAACTGCCAAAATATCAAGAAAGGGCAACTTCACAACAGGGCAGCCCCCCCGCCCACCGAGTTGGAGTCAATGTGGACCAGGTGGAGCCATATTGTGAGGCCTGTGCTATTGAAACAATAGTAATAGGCAATTAGACAAAGATAGGAAAACTGTTCAGTCTGTGTTGTCATCACCGCCAGGCCAAAGTATACGGGGACAGAGATTAAGTTGTCTGCCTGCCCGTTAGATGTGTTCGTAGTATTATGTTTTGTCAAGCCAATTAAGGGCAGATTCCCACCTGCAGACAACAACGCTCCACGCTACCCTATCCAAATCCGTTTATTGACAAGGTATGTTCAGATACTGACTTGGTGCAGTGCTCTCTCTAAGAAGAAAACGAAAGAATATTACGCACGCAAGATGGAAATACTATAGTAAGATATAAACAAAGTTAATGTAATATACTGTATACTATATAAGCATTGAAGTAATAACAGGAGTCACGGGAATTGCAATGTGTATTGGGTCATAACAGATGTGAGTGCTATACAGCATGTATGATGTTATATAATCTATAATGTATGATAAGAGGGTGTGCTGATATTGGTATTGATATAATTGATATATAATGATATTGTCACATGCATTAGTGTACCTATTATATTTGCACGCATGGACTTCGTGCCATCAGGTCCATGTGTGAAAAATATAATAGTATAGTCAGGGGGTCAAAGCTGATATTGAGACATGAGCTAACGAGAGAGAGACAGCGAAATCCTTCCTCGACGAACGACGTAAGCTAACACCTCTGGGTAGAAGCAGACAACCTATCCAGTAATAATATTTGACCCCTTGCCATGTGTTCTAGCCTGGTTGTAATCTCTGGAAAACATTTTAGGTCATTTTATCATGAAGAGGGCAGACAGGGTAGGGGTCGAAGGTTATGAGGTGAGGAAGTTCTTCTCCTTTTTGCACTAGGTATGGTGTGTGTGTGTGTGTGTGTGTGTGTGTGTGTGCGTGCGTGCGTGCGTGTGTGTGTGTGTGTGTGTGTGTGTGTGTGTGTGTGCTATTTAAATACCTTTATTGTCTTGTATTGTGTGTTGCATCTGTATGCTGCAGGGCGGGTCCTTGGGGTCCAAGACAACGTTCTCCTTCGGGAGACAAAAATAAAGAAAACCTTGAACCTTGTACAGATGTGAGGTTCTGAATTAGAGAAAGTACCATTTGGCATAGCGGTATTCTTTATTTGTTTATGCTAAAGATAAGCCCCACCCCGCCTTTCAACTATATGTCATGAACTGTGTACTTGTATTGTGTATAGTTATGTTCCTATAGTGTTTCCTGTCTGCTCCAATTGTTGCTACCTGTCTTGTCTCACCAGTCAGTCAGCATTGTAATTGTATTTCAACCCGTGTCCTGTTCAGTCTCAGCTAGGGACATTTTGGCCGATATCGATATCCGATATAATGATTTGCTGTATACGGATAACTGATATTACTGATGTCAATATGATCTCACTCTGTATTGAAAAATTATAATAATTTTGTCCTTTCAGAA
>NC_137870.1:37438013-37450513 GCF_963924005.1 Protomyctophum bolini | reverse complement strand
ATTGGGTTATTTTTCTGATTGCAAAGTCTAATGCACAAATTAGTTTCAGGTTTGTCAAACATGCATTTTTCAATTGAGTATTAGTAAGACAGCGTGCGTGTGTGTTGGAGCAGGGGTTCTCAACCTGTGGGTCGCGACCCCTCTGGGGACCTCACAGACACTAGAGTGTCTGTAAGGTCTTTCTGACCCATTTTTCCATGATTTCTCCTAAATATTCGATTCAAAACATCAGATTATCCCCCCCCTCCCCCATCTGAAACATTCTCTAAATATGATTTTAGGCAGACTAACTTATAGCATCCCTGCCTATATTTAGTTTTCAGTCATAATGACCTCTGCCATCCTTCCTCCTCCCACGGGAGTGGACTGTACACAACTACAGACAGCCCATTGTTCAAGTTCAAAGACAATGAGGACGGGTCAACACCAGAGGAAAAAAGGTTCGCTTGTGTGGCCTTACTTCATGCGTGTGTTAAAACAGTTTGACGGCCGCTAATCGTTTAATCAAACGATCGACTCTGCTTATACGGGTATAAGCTATACCCGACATTTGTTTAATGCGTTTAATTCGCCGTATTTTAATAATTAAAAAGAAACTTCCGGCTTTGCCACGGAACTGGTGATGAGACCTTCATGTTATGATGACGAAACCGGAAGTCAACCCATGCGCTGGGCTTGATAGGGCTTCTGGGAAATTGAGGCCAATGCAAGTGAACGGGGGTTTTGTCTGGACTACAACGCCTCTTAGAGGCGGATCTTGTGGCGCACCATCGTGGCCGCTGGTGTTGCCGAACATAACAAACGGACGGACTATTACATTTACTGTTTATACTTCAGCGTATGCTCTAAAGGTAATAAAACAATCTCGGAAGCGTATACTATTTGATTAAAATGCGGGTAAAGCGTGATAAGCAGTAGAACTGTTTTTAATGATTTTATATCTGGTTTCAGTATATATATGTATATATATATATTGAGAACCCCTGCGTTAGAGAGTGTGCGAGAGAGAGAGAGAGAAGGGCTGTATAGTCTATGTGATTGTCCTATGTGAGAGAGATGTGTGCGTGTGTGTGTGTATGTGTGCGCACGCATGCGCACGTGTGTGTGTGTGTATTCATGCTGTGGAGCTATATGTGGATGAGAGAGGCTCGGTTATCAGGCAGATAGCAACACGATGGCCATCACGACGAGTCTAAAGTGTTGTTTTCCCTGCTTTTGTTCATCACAGCGTACACAGACGCCAATCGATGTACGGCCGCCATTATGTTCTGAAAAAGGGACACATGTAGGCTCATTTTCCCCAGAAGTGGATAATCAGGGGCTGCCCAAGAAGAGTGTATTTGGGTTTGCCCACGTGCATTCCCCAGTCGCCTGGCTCTGTTCATGGGGAGGGGTGGGGGGCATATGATTATGCCTAGGGCCCGACCTGATTTCCGTGTGTGTGTGTGTGTGTGTGTGTGTGTGTGTGCGTGCGCGTGCGTGCGTGCGTGCGTTCGTGCGTGCGTGCATGGGGGATCCCAGGTGACAGTGAAGTGACAATTTAAGGACATTTTTAATACTTAAAAAATACAAAATAAAGAAAAATAAAAAGACCATAGCATCAAAAGTATAAAAATGGAATGCCTCAAACTCATGCATTCCAAGTGCTTGTCCGCTATAGGTGGTGTCCCCCCTCCCCAGATCAAATGATTAATTTAGGGGACGGGGGACGGGGGGGGACCACTATTCGTGCGGGACAGTGAGAATAGCAGCTCGCAATACGTCGCAACAAGCTTGTAGTTTGGTGTAGAGGGGAACAAGCAGAGGACCAGGGCACAGTGCCCGGTCAACTAAGTATATATATACAGTATACTTAAACCCTATAGTATAGGGTTTAAGGGGTTGTAACTGGCAATATTGTCTTCTCAGTAAACACACCATTGATTCCTAGTAAACCATTTATCCTGAATACTTCTAGTGTCCTCCTGGGCCCCATGGCACAAATGCAGTCTATGCAGTACACGAACGCAGTTGAATTAATTCTCTTAATCGAGCTCCTATATCCTATTACAAAAACAATAATAGTAAAGCTTCCGTCTAGTTTAGCCTATCGTGTGAATGTGCTATATAGGCTAATGTGAGTTCTGTTTAGTGCTATTTTATTACTAGTAGTACTGTGACTCAGTGTTACTGTTTTTTTTATCGGTTTGACCCCCCCCCCCCCCCGCTCCACATACTGTGCTAAGCCAAATTCCTTGTGTGTATATATATATATATATATATATATATATATATATATATATATATATATATATATATAGACAAATATTCTCCAAAACAGAAAAAAATTGCAGATCTACAAAATCATTATGCATTGCATAGATCGGATGGTTCTTTATGTATAAAATATAGGTCTTAAATGGATGAACATAAAGGTGTTTTCTGATTCCCGCTTCGACTGTTATCAATGGACAAGACCGTGGTTATGGAAGTGGGTATGCATCATCATCGACTATACATCTGCAGAAATGTGATCATTTACCCAGTTTATATTTCACTACAAAATAATCATGTGCGCTCAAGGTGCGTTTAGGTGTTTCGCCGTGGATTACAATTCAATGACGCCTGATGAATTTGGCACATCAGAAATGGGAGAGATCATCACGTTCAAAGGCAACACATATCAAGATCAAGGTTAGTTCACACCTCCCCATTTGAATAAATAAATACACAATCCAAGAGCCGTATGAAAATGTGCCATTGCTTTTGAATTTCGTGGTGGAAGCAATCTTATATGTTTTTCAGCGTCTGTGCCTTGTGTTAATTACAGAAGAGCGAGGTACAGTGGCTTAAATACATGAACCAGTGACCCTGAGAAAATTCCAATCAATGGCCAGCGCGATAAATGCAACGTCCTGGAGTTAATTGATTTCCACCCAGCGTCGAGACAAGGTCCTCTTGGCGTGAATGTGTTTACGAAACCAGCACTTTCATAGAATCACTTCAAGGTACCGTACTGCATAGTGAAATAACATTATTCACTTAAGGACGTGAAATGCCATAGCACATAAAATAAACACGCAGAATAAAAGCAGCCCTTCACATGTGACTTGAAAGAGATATCATTGCAGAATCATGGCGAATAAGAGTGTGTGTGGGGGAGAGAGAGAGAGTGGTGTGCAATCTTTGTAAACAAAAGAGAAAAATCAGCCTCTTGCAACAAGAGTCCCCTAGACTCAAACTGCATTAAAAGGAGGCCAATTTTTTTTCCTTTTTACCAAGTGTAGGGAAGGACAAATAAAACAGCATGATATAAATTTCCTGCAGCGGTTGCAGCGTTCACCGCTGACGTTTATGGTTTGGAAGTGAGAGGAGAGGCGCTATCAGACTATTGGGCTTTATTACAGTGGGTATAATAGGGATGGCTGGAGTGATTTTTATACCTTTCTGTCTGACTGAGCGCCACTGCACCTCTCCATTCTCCACCGGCGGTGATTGTTGCAGCGCCAGGTTTCCCTCGTGATAGGCTATTGTGCCGGCTCTCCAAAAGCCCCTTCACCTCGGCCGCAATGCCGCCTCTCTTTCGAATGGCTTCCCGACGACCCCCCCCCCCCCCCCTCCCAACCCCGAATAAAGAGCTCTATCTATCAAAGCCAGGCGCGAGACTCAATCTCATGCTCACTCTCTGGCCTTCTATCAACTATCTGTGAAAACAGGAGGCCCGCATAGAGCCGAGGCATATGCTGGGCCGGGGACGATTTCATTTCAGATCTTCCACAGGATTCTCTCCAGCCTGCCCCCCCCCCCCCCAGTACATACACACACACACACACACACACACATACACCGCACGCACGCACACTAACCCATTTAGGCCTGACGTCGAAATAAAACAAAAATCTTTGAAATCCTCCAGTTTTCTGAAAATAGCAGACCTACAAGCTCGTAGCGCGCTATGAGCTTGTAGATCTGCTAGTTTTCAATAGCTAAATTACAACACAATGTTTAAAACACCAAAAGGGGTTCCCTAAACCAGACCCTACTATAGTTGGGCCGACATCTTCAAATTCAAATTAACAGATTCTGCGACAATGCATGTTAAATGCAAGTGTCCTTTAAATTGGTGAACCGCAAGCTGTGAAATTGAAAAGGGGACAACTAAGTCTCCCCCCCCCCACCCCCCCAAAAAAAAAAGAATATCCTTTAAGAGGCCAGCAGAGATTATGACCACTTGAATTAACCTGCTGTTAATTAGTTCAGAGCAGGTATAGGAAGGGAACTAGCTCACATAACATTTGATCAAACAATGAATATCACTCCTGACATTTTAACTCAAGTATCGACTGTGCGTGTGTGTGTGTGTGTGTGTGTGTGTGTGTGTGTGTGTGTGTGTGTGTGTGTGTGTGTTTGTGTGTGCTTTACACCTATGCCTTTTTCTCCATAGCTTTATTTGTTGTCTTATCTGCCAGAGAGAGAGAGAGAGAGAGAGAGAGAGAGAGAGAGAGAGATTGAGAGTGTGTGGTGGGGGGTGTTTTAAGCTAAGCAAGGAGCAGTAGCTTGCCCCCAGTGCTCCACAGTACTGTAGTCCTGACTGCAGCCCAGAATATGGTAAGAACTTAATGCCACCAGGGACACAGCCCATTTCAATGCTCTGGCTTCCTTTATCACAGGCACAAGTGGTGCAGAAAAATTGCTTGGGATTAATTCCGGAGGCCCCACGAATGCACACAGCTGGGATCAGTGCTTACAGCTTTCTCAGAGGTGGCACTCTTTTTTTTAAAGTGGGGTTTTGGATGCGTTTATAAATGGGGGGGGGACTGGACCCCCATTGAAGTCAGGCTTTTTGTGCTGGGGTGTGGGGTGGGGAAGTTGCTAGTGCAACTTAAATGGGCGCTTTAAGGACATAATAGCATACATGTACAAAGTGATAAGGGAATTAAGTCTTTTTTCTGGTACTTCCAGCCCCACCCAACCCCCACCACGTTTCTTACTGAGATTTTCAAATGTAAAGAGTTTACTCGCCTTGTTGGCTGTGAAAGGGATATATCACCTTCAGATACACTGTGGTATACCAGGATTTGGGCTGGTTAACTGTAAGATGGCAGGCAGTAGAGGGGTATGGAGGCTTTTCTTGTGCTTAAAGTCCATTTAACAGCAGGGGAAAAAAGAAAGCAGTCAAAGTCCCACACCTTCACTAAACATATATATACTGTAGGTTTATGACTCTCTAGAATCATCGGATAACTTAAAAACATAGATTACGCCTGTAAAACCCGCTAAATTAGTACAACTCATATCTTTGAACTCTTGCGAATCCTTCTGCCGATCCTGTTAAAGCTAAAAGGTTGACTTGCTATACTCTGAACTGACAACAGCTTTCCAAATGGGCACTCGCCTTACTTGATAAAGAATACATTTCACATGTTGTTGTACTGATCTCTGTTAAAGGCAGTTATTCATTTCATTGTCATTTCCTTTGTATGTGGTAGTGTTGTGAAGTGAGCAGAGGACTGCTTAGTAATCTCCACATCTTTCTTTCTCCAATAATACATTTCACACACACACACACACACACACACACACACACACACACACACACACACACACACACACACACACACACACACACACACAGTTTGACAGACTGACGGCTGTAGCAGCCTAGAGGTGACCATCCACCAGCAGACAGTAGTGCACATCCAGTGGACTGAACACTGTGCTTTGAGCACCAGTCCACGTGCACACACTGTAGCCCTCAGCGCGCGCACACACACACACACACACACACACACACACACACACACACACACACACAGACACACACACACACACACACACACACAATCACACAAACACCGTGGGCCATCATCACGGTCATTCCCCTTTCCTTAATGTTGATGACAGTGTATCCATTTGTGTGGAGACAGAGCTCCGCGTAGCCGTGGCGATATGGATTCTCTTATGGAGGACACACTCCATCGGCCAGCAGCTTGCTTCCAGTCACGTAGGTTTGTTTTATGTGGGGAAACCATATCAAAGTAAAACACTATACTGAGTGGGAGCCAAATCAAACATGCGGCACGGGGAGAGGGGGGAGAGAAAAAAAAAACATCAAGTTTCCCATTTCAGAGTCGTTTTCTCCTGAATGTTATTCTAACGCTCTTAATAACCGGCGCTTTTTTATGATGTAATAGGGCGCTGGAGACATCCCGCATGCCTGGCTCCCCCCCGAGGCGAAAGATACGGAGGTTGGACGGCCTCGCTAGCGAGCCATCAAGGAAGGCTTGCGTTTTGGCCCCGAACTCCGCCGCACTGCATTACTCTCCGCCTTGCACTTGATAAAAGGTCATGTTCAAATAAGCGTCGCGTTTGTTCCACACACATAATATGGGCAGAGAAGAAATGAGAGGTAAAAACTCACAGTCATGTACAGTGTAGGGTATAGGCATAGCGACCGGCCCCGGGGCCCCCTTGTAATGCAACGTATCTGACACTGTACCGCAGGGCGCTGCAAAGCAATGAGAACAGGAAGATTGTCTCCTTTTGAACTCAAACCAGCATCTATAAAAGGTAAGACTCTGATGTTCTGTATAGGCCCGCCTACTGCCTGTGAAGATCTAAAAAGGGGGCTATGGAAAAACTCACAGTCTATTCGCGTGGGTGAAAATCCTATACGTATTTCCTGTTGCTGTGTATTTATGAATCGTGTGGCTCCAAAAACAATCGCGTCATGTCCGGTGTATACGTATAAATCAGACGATCAAAAACTATATGGATAGTTTACAGGATGTACAGTATAGCCGATGATCTAGCAGGAGGGACGGACGGACGGTTGAGATAGCAATTTTGCAAACGTTGTCTGAAAGCAATCAAACGATGTCTGGCCCAATTGTCCACTCTCCGTGTGGATAGGAGGCCAGGGTGAGGTTATGCTGGGCTAGGGGGTTGAGGGGGGGGGGGGGGGGGGGAGCACCCGCTCCAGTTCTATAATCATACGTCGGACGGCTGTAATTGCCTGCTACAATCTATTCCTCTACTGCCCGGCCGAGACCCCTTTCAGCTGCACTAGACAGGGCAGCCCGGTTCATTTCAATACGCTGCGTAGCGTCAAGTGAAATTGGCAGCGTAAATAGGAAGTGCCGTTTGTTTCCAATACTAACGCCCTTGCTCTTCCATTTCTCTTTTTTCCTCTCTCAAAAGCACACACAGACGCACGCACAAACGCACACACACGCACGCACACTGCATATGCACACGCCTCCTCCCGTCATCTTTTCCGGCTGAAGACAAGCAGGGAGGTAGACAACTGGAGAGGAGTGCCATTTAGCTCAGAATCCAAGAATCCACGGCGAACGTTGGGAAATTACAGCCAGCGGGGGCGGTTCTGCCGCACGGCAAGCCGCAAAACAATGCAGGGGCCCTCGTCCAAATTAAAGCACAATAAATCACAATGTGTTTTAAGTGCGCCGCGCCATGCGGCGGTCTCGGCTCAATCTGGAGAAACGGGGGGTCAAACGGGGAAATGGCACAGTGTGAGGACATTTTAGAGATGAGGGGAGACGACTAATGACACATTCACACACATCCCTCAGAAGTGAAGGAAGGGGAGAGGAAGCAAGCTTTAAATGCCCTTTTCCCCTAATGGAGGACGGGGTTTATTCCATATGCAACAACCTGCAACGCGCCAGCCTCCCTCCACTCCATCAGCATACAGTTACACTGTGTACTTTCAGACCAGCGAGCAGAGTTCACGGCTGTAGCACGCTGGTGAGACGGAGGGCCCATTGTAATAAACCACCACCAAAAGAAAAAGTGACAGAAAGCGTCACTTACTGTATCCAAACTCCATCACATGTATAGCATGAGCATGGGATTCCAAAATGATTTGTGCGTATTTGTTGCACATCAAGTTGACCATACTGTATAGCTATACCTCACGTTTGATGACATTTCAGCATAGCCATGTATATTTCTCGTTTTTTTTTAATACACAATAAAATCGGCAGCGTTGTTTTGACTCTGAGAGTATACAGGACACAGTCACAGAGTATTTTACCGTGTACACGCGGTGTGAAAACATTTCCGGACACATACGCTGCCGCTGAATGACATTTCCAGAGGGTCTGATGAAAGAGGCTCTAATGATTTCAGCTTAATGGCGTGTTTTCTTCAATCAAAGGTCAATCCCGACTGTATCAGCGACGTGTATCAGAAGTGGGCTAGTAGGAGCAAACATTAGAATAGCGAAAAAACACAGCGACTCATCAACTCCAACACAACATCGAATCATGCGTAAAGGAGAGAGTTGAAAGTGTATATTGTAACAGCGCTGGTCAAAGCTATTCCACGTGAAGGGCTATTATCTGTGAAGTCCTCCCAGCTTCTCTCTTATCCTCGTGGGAAATAATTGGACCCCGGGTAGTGTAGGTTGCCGTGGACTTTGGCAGTGAAACACAACATTTTGACAGAGAGGACGGAAACATATTTAATATTATTCTTCGAGGGCACTGTGCCACCATTGTGAGGGCCCTCATGGATTTTCAATCAGCGGTAACAGCAGTGTGTTTGGTGACTACCTCTCCGGAGAGAGAAAAGCTCCACAATGATATTTGAACTTTGGGTTCAAAAGGCCTCCAAGTCATTCAGACCTCCGCCCTTTATTTTCTCTTTGTGTCTGAATGTGCCCTTTCAGGGCAGAATGAGCAGTCCTCGGCAGGTTAGGGTCTAACTACCAGCTGTAAAAATGACTTCTCATTACTTAAAAGATGCTTGGAATAGTCCCTCAAATTACAAGAGGTCCGACAATCGGTTGGCCCCGAATCTTCTGTATCCACTGAAAGACACAGATGAACAATTTTGAACCCTCGTTTGTCCGTGAAAGTGTTTTTACTCGGAGGAGGAAGCAGACCATTTTGCGTTCTGAATTGGAGGGAACAACTGCAGCAAGTGATGGGTTTTTCAAATGCCAGACTGCGAAACAGTGGAAAGGTGGGTAGGTAGAACTTTTGCCAGCATCAAAATACAAGTCAATATATTCTAAAGTACCAAAAAAATACAATACTTTATTTAGTTAGTTATATCTGGTTTTCTGTTATCTTTCACCTTGTCATTTAGTCCCCGTTGATTGATTATTGAAAAGGGCTTGTTTCCATTGTTATGTGGTCCACAACTAAGCTGACAAAATGACATATTCTATCACCATGCATCAATTTCATCAATATCATTTCATCTAGATTACAAGAGAGAGTAGCATCCATTTGTCTTGAAAATACAAGTTATTGTTTTAAGGCTATTTTACAGGATAGGCCCTACTGTATGTTACACCTGATCATGCAATATATTACAAATAAAAAAGACATAGAAATTGCAATGTTGAGCAACACGATGTCAATATTGCAGACGGCTTAATGGAAGAAAATAACAGTTATACCGACAGCAGTCTAAACAACGTATTATGACATTGTTGGGCAGAATCTCAGACCTACAATTCAAGCTGCATGTTGCATATACAGTACAGTAGTATAGAAATATCATAATAACGATTGTTTCCTCCACAGTTTGCAACCCGAATAGCAACAGTAAGCAGCACAAACTAACCAACTCTCTGTTCAATAAGTACAAATTGCACACGACGTGGGGCCTTACATCCGTAGCTCCACAGATAAAAGGCCACACCAAGGCCCTGCATCTCAGTGTAAGCTATAATCAGTATTGAGAAAGCAATTGCGTCCACAGATCTTAGTCCATTACGGGTGATTCAATACATGGTCAAATACAAAGACTACAGAGACTATGCATTGGAACTACACGGGGTACAATCAGTGTATAATGGTGTTATGGTGTTGAAAAGCATTTGCTTTTGTTCCTTGAATTGCGATGCAACTAATAGATACGCATAATATTACAATAATAATATTACAATAATTAGTTGGACTGAAAACATAATAAACAAAGATTCGTGGATGTATGGTAGGCCAACATTATTCTGCACAAATTATGGGAGAAATATGGGAAATATATATATAGCCATAAGAAGTAAGCTGTAACATTGGAGACTTTAGAGAATGACATTGCTTAAGATTACTCAACTTTCTTTCCCTCTACACCAAACCACTGTCAAAATCTGAAAAAGCTGATCTACAAAGATTACACGCATTGTGACATTGCTCTGAGCTTCCAGAAAAGGTACTCTAGGGTTCATGTGGTTAAACAACATTATTTGCATCGAGGGTTAATTAACCACTATATCAGCATTTAAATTATTTCCCCCAAACTCAATATTTTGTACAGTAATTATCTTCTTTTGTACTGTAGGATGTGCTTGGGGTACAGGTCCAAACTGGGGAAACATTAGGGATTTATTTTGGTTCAGTGAATCCAAATATCTTTATCTGACAAAATTAATATGCAGGATGAGGTGAAATTCCAGCATTAAGAGAATTGTAATCAGAGGTTTTCCAATCTGTTATCGGAATCCGCAATGATTCCAACAAATCAAAAATCAATCAGTTCCATTTACAGTTCCATAAGGAAAGAGAACACAAATGGTCAACTTTTCCTGGTGGCCAACAAAAGCAAACATCTGCATTCTCAGATGCATTGGTGAGGGCAACAGACCCCGCGCTGTCATTTGGCCACGCATAAATCAGCCTGTAACTGTTAAATCAATGCTATTTATTGTAAAACAATGGCCGCCGTCGAGACCGTTGCCAAGTGCATTCCACCGCAGGAGCACGTCGCATTCATTGGATAACAACAACACTGATTTGCCACCATTCTCTGTGTCACGGTCGCGGCGGCCTCTACTTGGACACGCATGGGATGCATTTCCACAAAATGCAGATGTGGCAAATAATTGGAAAAAGAAAAGAGTATTATTGGGGGCTGTTACAGACACGAGCAGGTGTCTTCTGCATGGTGACACCTCTGAGCTGCTACAGCAAACAGCCTGCTGGATGTTTGGTGTGTGTGTGTGTGTGTGTGTGTGTGTGTGTGTGTGTGTGTGTGTGTGTGTGTGTGTGTGTGTGTGTGTGTGTGTGTGTGTGTGTGTGTGTGTTTGAAGAGAGATGAAAAGAGGAGAGAAGGAGAGAGGGGTCGAGTCTGAGAGAACACACTGGGTCATTAGATCCACGGCACTTTTCTTTTTCATTTCTACGCACGCACACACACACACATGCACACGTGCGCACACCGTACACCAATGTATTTAATACATCAGATAATTATTATAAGAGCATTACACTGCGGTGACAACACATCTACTGTGATATTATGACTGATATCTCAATTATTGACGGCGGCCTATAATACAATGATGAACCACAAAACAAAAAGCCACATTGAAATCATTAGTCAGAGGATCCCTAACCATATGCATTTTTTCTTTCTTTTTTTTATGTCTTCAATTTAACATTTAGGGGACAAGGAATTGCAAGGTTGAGAAAACAGCCACTGCACTACATACAGTATACGTATGGCTCTCTACTGTAAGATCACAGCGCCATCTAGTGTTATGTGTAAGGAACTCAAAACCAAGCTATAGTGTGGCCATGAGGGGTAACAATCTTATTTTGGTCATTTGGCCAGTTTTGGACTAATCTAACAGCAAAAAGGTAGTTTACCTCAGATTATAGTTTAAGCCAGATTATATAATTTTAAAGTGTGACCTAACATTAGGCGATGCATAATTACATAGATTGTACATAGATTTCAGTATACTTTGTCTCATTTTAACATTTAAACATTCTGAACGAAATGATGAACTGCTTCATGCTATTTTTCACAAATTGCATTCAATTTTGTAAAAGCTTAGTATAGGCATAGCGGGTAACTTCATGGCTGACAATATGAGAACACAATAGAAGTGTATCCTCTGTATGTGATATTGTACTGTGCTAGGGTGAGGCACTAGTGGAGAAGAGATTCGGTAGAGCGAATAGACAAGTAATTTTATGTTTGGCTGCGCTCAGGTGTTGCGCTCTGAAAATAGCCGATCTGCAAGCTCAAAATGCTTTGAAGATCGGCTATTTTCAGCATGCAACCAATTGGCAACATTAACAACACCATCAAGGCCTGCAAAAATACAGTTTAGTCAAAGAAAATCTACAAACTCACAACACGTTGCACTGCCAGCGACGCATTATAGCGAGCTTATAGATCAGCTATTTTCAGCATGCAACCAATTGCAAAATCAGTCAATACACCACCATCATGGTGTATTATCATATGATATGACAAAACTAGACTAACCCTAAAACACTTAACCAGACAGTGGCCTTGTGGTTAGAGTGTCCGCTCTGAAACTGGGAGGTCGGGGGTTCGATCCCCGGCCGGGTCATACCAAAGACTGTAGAAATGGGACCCAATGCCTCCCTGCTTGGCACTCGGCATCAAGGGTTGGATTGGGGGTCAAATCAACTAATGATTCCCCAGCGCGGCGCACACTGCAGCTCACCGCTCCAAGAGATGGGTCAAATGCGGAGAACAAATTTCACTGCGGTAACGTGTGTGACTAACCATAC
>NC_137870.1:37288013-37433013 GCF_963924005.1 Protomyctophum bolini | reverse complement strand
CCCCGAACAAAAGGACATTTTCATGTCCATAACAACATCTACTCCACACTCTCACACGGTCACACCCACACCCACCCCCACCACAGACACACACACACACACACACACACACACACACACACACACACACACACACACACACACAGTCCAAATGGTCTACTCACAAGGTCTTGCTAATATGTTTCTTTGCTTACATGTTCATAAAAACAAGCCACTTGGCCTGTACTATCAATATAAAATGTAGGCATATAGCAGACACTCTTAATCCTGAGCGATTTACAATAAGCAAGAACAACACAAGGTAACACATCAAATGCATCATCATCATCCTCATTTTTCGACCGCGGTCGAGATCATGGGTTTCACAATGCTATGCCACTTTCCGGTCCTTCATCCCCATCCCCAAGTTCCTGCTTACTGATGCATGTGTCCCTGACATCAGGCAACGACAGTTTTCTACATCTGGCCTGCTTTGAGGCAGGATTCCAGATAAAGAGAAGAGGGGAAGATATAACCTCATTGTCAGCTCTGTAGCAGTGGACGGCAATTCGGCAAACTAGTGAAGAAACACGGGGACCCTGACGAAGACCTTTTGGTCTAAACGCGTACCGGTATGTCCTGTTATTTATTTGCCTTGCTCATCGTCAAATAAGCTATTTAATTTTTCACCAAAGACGGAGTGCCTTGGATTCTTTTCTTTTCAAGTCTGCAATTTACACTTTGACAAGCAGCACAACTTGGAGGAAGGATACCTTTTGTCTATATGGTTTTACCTGTATCACCAAAGAGCACCTATCTAAGAGCCACTAACAGATCCCTGCAGCGCTCCTTCCATTCCTCTATTTCTAAACACGGGGAAGGTTGCCGTATATTAGATTAGTCGATGGGTGGCTCGGCTCTTCCAAGAGAGATTCTGCGCTCTCATTAGAAGGCGGGTACGAGTGCCGTCCAACCGTTTCTTTCTCTAATTTCTTTGAAAGTGTCCATGTCTCGGAGCCATAGAGTAGAATCGGCTCGTCCTAAATAGTTTTGCTCTTTTTAAAATGCATAGAAATATAGTCACCTAGGATCATAAGTGAACCTATAGCATATCCGTCTAACTCTAACAGCATAGAATGTCCATGCATTCAAACTATAAACACTATAGAATGCTATAGAATTCCAGGTCGATAAAGGCCTGCAAGGTCGTCGAGGCTAGGGCAAGTGCTACGTCAAGTGTACTGTCATTACAACCATCAAAAGAAGCAATGCCATGAAGTGGCACGTATGAGTGTGTGTGTGTGTGGGGTGGGGGGATGTGTAAAGAAAACTAAATTGTCATGTGGCAGTCAATAGGGAGGCTGCAGAGCCAGCGCAGTGAATGCATGTGTGCGTAGGTGTGTAGGTGTGTGTGTGTGTGTGTGTGTGTGTGTGTGTGTGTGTAATTGCCTGCCTTGAGAGACATGTTTCTGAGAGCTCAAAGAAGTCACGCCACTAATATTACAACTTGTGCTTGGACCGACAGAATCAAACCCCCTGGAGTTTACAAGTCAGTGGCTTGACCTCGACATGTTTTTGCCGTACTTCAAAGACCCAAAGCCTAAACCAAATGATTCAGCAGTTTGACATGGAAAGAGTTTTGCTCCAAAGAGCCCGGGTGAATCCAGAAGGGGGGTTGTTGTTGTACTGCATGTGCAGTTGAGTTACCAAAGTAATGGACTCTTTTTTCTTCTTATGTGTGTAATTTTGCAATTATAGTAGTAGTATAGTAGATGTATAGATGCCAACATGTAGATGTACATTCACAAACGCTGACATATTTTGCACCTCTGAACGACCCACCTAGGCTCTAGGCCTGTCATAAATAATCGCAAAACCATGGTAATATCCATAGAAAAGCCATGCGGATCTCAAAACCTAGTGAAATTGTGCCAACACAAATCCACATACAGTACCAAAATGAGCTCCCATGAAAATATGTTTTTTTAACATGCAACAAATGTTAGTGAGGTCCTGGGGAGGTCCTCGAGGCACGTCTCAATTACAGTTACTAATGTTGAGTATCTATTATTTTGACACGGGGAAACATACTACCATAATTATGCAAAGTATTTTAAAATTGCAACTTTGTCTAAGGAAGGACTAAGGACTAAGAGCCTCTGCCAGAAAAGTTCCACAGAGGCTGAAATTTGTGACAAAAACACAATACTTTTTTAACTGTACTTGGGTTTGACCGCTCTCAACAGTCAACAGATGTTTGCCAGTCAATATGGAAGCTAGTTAAAAGATTATGTACACCATACACAGAACAGAATGCCCTTGTGTCCTAGTGAACCCCTTTAGACTGGCCTAACCTACTAAATCCATGACCCGCCAACAGTTCACCCTGCTACCATTCCCAGACCGAGCAGCGCCTTAATAGTGAGTGACAGCAGCCAACAGGGCAGAAGCCGTTCGTATCGACATCAGCCGCTTGTTTCCCATGAAACCTCCCACAGCCAATTGAGTTTGCCAGTGACCCTAAACAATGACTGGGATAGGAATCTGTGCACAACCCCTCTGACCCCCTCAACACACACACACACACACACTGCCCATCCTAATCAATAGGCAGCTAATCAATAGCCAGTGACCAATATTGATGACTCTGCTTTGTCTGCTGCCCGCTCCCAGTCAATGATGCACGCACGCACGCAGACAAGCACACACACACACACACACACACACACTTGTTGAGTGTTCCCACATAGACAGATGTACAGTATTGAATGTGAGTCTAGTCACGCAAACGCAGCACCGGTTCTCACTGTGTCCACTTACAGTCCCCGACTTGCTTGCATGCATGCACCACGCCCACCCACCCACCCACCCACACACACACACACACACACAGGGATTGGCATCGAACATAAAATGTTTATGTATATTTGTATTCAACTTTCAGCATGATCACAGGTTTTAAGAGACAGCGGTGCCATTAAAAACACTGAACTATTTTGCAGATCACAAATATAAAACTTCAAATCTAAAATGCAATAGCCTAAAATAATCTGGCATTTAGTTTTGCTCTATTCCAAACAGATCTAGTCAGGCCCATGCACTTCATCCATGGAGGCAGAAGGCCTGCAGAATGAAAACACAGACCCCGGACAGAGGAGGAGCAGCAGCTGGTTCTGTGGAGGCTCATATATATATATATATACCGACAGAGTCCCATTCAGAGCCCATCCACATTATGTGAGGGTTCTGTGGAAATCTAATCTAGAGCCAGCTGAAGGGTCTCTGCAGGCGTGTGTACGCCCGGCGCCCGCCTTGCAACTCAGGTGCACTATGGCTACCAAAGTCCTCCTTAACCTCTCGTCCAGTTCCCATCTTGTGTACAATACATGCAACGGGCGCTGCCCTGAGAGACAGGCGCACGGAATGCACATAAAAAGGCAGCCATTGTGGGCCTATTCACCCAATACTCCTAAAACACAGCTGCAACAATTACATATAATTAGCAGGACGTGGCATGAGGAGCAATTAACAAGCAAGACTTGACTAAGGAAACTAAAGATGGACCAATTATATTGATTTCGTTCTTCTTCCCTGACATTTATTTCAGCATTGTGCATCTTTTTCCATCCATTACAATTGTGTTACCAGCTATAGGGCTGTATTTTGCGTGTCTTAAGTACCAGGTCTTATTCCCTAACTTGAGTAAACTAAAGACCTGGAGGCGTGGTCAATGCTCTTAGGCCACTCAGAATAGCCAAATGGCATTGATCACGCCTCCAGGTCTTTAGTTTACTCAAGTTAGGGAATAAGACCTGGTACTTAAGACACGCAAAATACAGCCCATAGTGTCAATGCATGCGTGTGTGCCTGCGTGTGCGTGTGATAAACCTGACTGTTCTGATAACAAACTCAAAACATCTCCCTTCTGAGAGAACAAACTCAAAACATCTCCCTTCTGAGAGACGTAACAACTAATACTTAACTGTGGCCTTCGACTTTCTAAATGCCAAGTGAAAGACGGACAACAGACGGAAAACTTTGTGTAAATAAGCAGACCTTGCAAAGGCAACACAATTATTCTTAAGAGGAACAGCCTGGCCCATTTGACAGCATACCTTTTCAAACTGACCATTGTAAGCATTGTAAGTGATAATTGTATGTTCAGATAACTCTGATCCGTCATTGCCTTTTGAACACACTCAACACCCAGTGTGATCGATAGTGGTGGAAAGTAGATTTAGTCTGTACTTTTTAGGCAGACTTTTTACTCTACTACAATGATTTAAAATCTTTACTTTGTCAATTTAATTTTTTTATTAAAAAATAAAACATACATTAACCACTTAAATTATATTTTATACTTCTTAGGCTATTCGAAAAGAGACCAATTATCTGACGTCGTGAGCTCGTAGATTTATTTTTGAAATAGTTTAACAGAATTTTGAAAGTATGTTTTACTTTAAGTACATTGTGATGATAGTACTTTTGTAAAATCTAATGACAAAAAAACCCCAATGTGTATACAGAGTATGTTTATATTGTGGTATTGCTACTTTTACTTAAGAAATAATGTGAGTGTCTTCTAGCACTGGCAGCGCTCCTCTGGAATTTATCAATCAATTTTCAGTGAAAAGCCGGCAGCCTTGAACACAGTCAGTGTCAACAGTTCTCCAAAACGTGTAGAGTTATTGTATTGTCTGTGCATTGAAGTGGGTTCAATGACACGCGCACACACACGCACGCACACACACACACACACAACACGATTTTCTGAAATAGAAGATTGACAAGCTAACAACACATTACAATGGAACATGATGTAAGCTTATACTGTAGATCGGCTATTCTCACTAGTTTTGCGATGATGTCACACGAAGAAGTGTTAAAATAGAGCAATAGTTTATGACAAATGTAATATAGACCGATAAAAGATGGAGATACAAGGTTTCTGCCTGGCAGTGACAATATATAAGCTGTGTCTTTACATGCAACATAAACAGGTACTGTAAGTGTTCACCGTTACTGTTTTATTTATTTATTTAATAATCTTTTATCCCACGATTTTGTAACCCATTTTTCACCCCCGTGTCAATTACCTAATGTGATCCTGGGCTCTACACACCCTCCGCCAACCTGGGGAGAGCAACGGACTTACTGTACCGTTTATTTAATGGACAACAAATCTTGTCACGAAACGCTCAATGCTTCATATTAAAACCTGAGCGTTTGTTTGAGGGTGTAGGTTATACAGTATGTGTGAGCGTGCTCGTGTGCGTGCCGCCGGGAGATCTGGATACCACTCTGGTACAATGAGCCTCACATTTCAGAAGACATACTAATTAAATTCCTTGTAATTCCTTACACACATGCAGTACGTGCATGGGTATGATTGATTGCAGCTAGGTTTCTCAGGATGTATTGCAGTGATGGTAGTTGATAGTTCACAATCACATGCACATTATTGAAAACTTCATGTCAGTAACCTTTTCGCCTTTTTTTTTATAAATAAGGTAGAAAGAAGAGAAATTCCATCCAAAAATAGTATTCATTCCATGTATAGAAACCCAGCTAAATAACTAAACCTTGACAGGCATCATCCCAATTTCCCAATTTTAACCCATTCTGACCGGGCACCCATTTTGGTGTTGGCATCATGTTATGCTTTACCTATTGAAAAATAGCAGATCTACAAGCTCATATCGCGCCACCGAGTGGCGCGATACGAGCTTGTAGGTCTGCTATTTTTGAAAAATTCGAAGAACGACTGACATTTTTAGAATCTGATCTCAGGTCAGAATGGGTTCATCAGACCAGTGTGTGTCCAGTGGAAACCTCGTATGAATCTGATCTCAGGTCAGAATGGGTTAAACAGCAAAGGGCCTCAGTCGGAAGCCAAAGGAGCAAAGATGTCTCTTTCACATTCAGCAGATAATATCTGCTCGGCTCCATGTCGTCGTATCGCACAAATAAAACGAGAAAATGCACTTTTTCAGTGTAGCTAATTGGCAATTAGTAACTGCATTGTGGGGGAAAGAAATGCTATCTAATTGATCGCTTGCTGTAACCTCCCCGGTATGTTGCTGTACACCCTCTCTGCACAGCAAGCAGCGTTTTCTCATTAGATTATAGCAAATTGCAAAAAGCATGGGAAATGGGCTCATTTACCTAAGTGGTGTGATTGAATGTATGTTTAGGAGGCTTTTATGGAGCCTTTTTCCTTTCTTTCTTTTCTTTTTCTCGCTCTCTGCATCTGTTTCCTGTTGCCTCCAGACACAGCAGGGTAACAAGCTGCATAATTATAACTTCAATATAATAATATGACCCAAGTTTTTAACACAAGGGAGATGGCAACTTTGATGAACAGCACAATGGACAAAACAGCATATTGATTTACCACAAAGTGGGGACGAAAGATCAGGTAAGATAAGTCATGGGTCACACACAGGCATGGTTTGCATTTTCCTGTCACCCGAGAGCCTCCAGTTTGTCATCTATTAAGCCTACCGTATATAGATCCCGTGCAACAGAACATTTCCCAGTGTTATTAAGCATTGATTTAACAGTGACAGTTACTCATAGCGTTGAGTTGAGTTATTATTTATTTATTTTTTCACGAGGTGAAGTGTTATTTTATGGCTCCGGGGCAGACATTCCTCACCCTGGTATGGCAATTGTAAGTGTTAAATTAACTCAGGCGTGGACTTAAAGAACCGCATAGAAACATCGGCATAGCGTTTCATGTTTATAAGTCAAGTTTTCACTTTCTCTAAGCTCCGATAGCCGTCTGAATTTCTGCCTGTGTTTTCCAGCAAGATATCTTTTCAACATTCAAAAGAGAACACCTAGTTGAGTTGCGACTCAACTATTTGTGTGTAAGTGTAGGAAACAACAAAACAAAGGTCTTATGTCCATGACGTAATCCACGTAACTCGAGAACCGTTCACCCCAACGACATCAAATTTGACACGCGCGTTCCACGCCACACCACACCACCACAGGGAGTGCAATGCCCGGTGTCCGGTCTGTCGGACCGCCGGTTGTCCAGAATCAGCACAAAAGCCTCTGCCCGGACTCTGGACATGACCCCTAGATCTCCATATATGGAACTGGCCTGCTCTGACATCACAATGTTGTTCCGACATCTGGATAGAGATATTTGGGTTAAATGCCTGACAAAGAACTAATATATATATATATATATATATAAATTATATAATTTGACCTGTTTCTATCCTATTCTTACTCAAACGATGCCGTCGCAAAAAAAGAAATCACCTAACCGACTTTTGTGTTTCCACCATTATCAAAACAATTTGGAGTCCCTTGACAATTGCTGGAAGTATTCAACACTGACAGGAACGTGGGAATGGCAAGAGAAGAGAAGAGAAGAGAAGAGAAGGTGCGAGTTGTTCGTTGTGTTGTATGGGTAAACATCGTTAATCACAGGTTAGCAGATGGGGACGTTAATTGCAGCAGAGGAAATAACAGGACCCAGAGGATGGTTCTATTTATCGACACCCCAACCACTCCTGATAAGGGTTGGACAAGTGTGAGGGAGAGTGTGTGTGTGTGTGTGTGTGTGTGTGTGTGTGTACTGTGCAGTAAGAGTAGCCAGAGATAAAATAAGTGATGGCGGTTTCATACGAGTGTATCAACCGTGGCTCTTTGTAGTTTTCAATCGTTTGCACGCACACACAGAACACACACACACACGCACACGCACACACACACACACACACACTTGCAAACAACACCTGACTTCATTCATGAATTTGTTATTTGACCCCTGCTCCTAAACTAGAAGCCTTGCCACAACATGTCTAGACGTGCTTAACACTCCTTTGAACCCACACACAGAAACAAACTTTATTCCAAATGATCATGTCCAGAAACACCGTTCCCTGTGTGTATTTGCATATTCCAAACCCTAAAATTATCCAATATCAGGTCAATGGTATTTCAAACTAGAGCTGGATGGATGGATATGCACACACTCTCTCACACACACACACACACACACACACACAACTGAGGGAGCAGAACCCCAAAATATGCTGAAACGGCACACATCAAAGAGCCCGCCAGATTCAATCAGAGTTCTCAGCCCGCTTTCTCTTCACACTTGGCTACAAGGGGATCGCCAGGCAGCCGGACCCTTTGACGTTGAGAATAATGAATGAATGCGACGCACAGAATGACATAAATGACTTGTACAGGGGCCACTGGTGTGTGTTAACCCATTCTGACCGGGCACCCATTTTGGTGTTAGCATCATGTTATGCTTTACCTATTGAAAAATAGCAGATCTACAAGCTCATATCGCGCCACCGAGTGGCGCGATACGAGCTTGTAGGTCTGCTATTTTTGAAAAATTCGAAGAACGACTGACATTTTTAGAATCTGATCTCAGGTCAGAATGGGTTCATCAGACCAGTGTGTGTCCAGTGGAAACCTCGTATGAATCTGATCTCAGGTCAGAATGGGTTAAACATACTCCATATGCTGCATAACAATGGCTGTCCCCCTTGCTTTGTCCTAACTACATGATTCCTAGCGTCCCTACTCTGGGCATGTCATAATAGGCGAACACATTATGGAAAAATAGCAGATCTATACATATTGTAGATAGTCTATTTTTGCCAAAGAGACTTGCCGTAGACGGAAAAATATATGGAATCAAGTACAGAAACTTGGGGTACCCTAGTCAATTAAGTGTTTTTATTCGTTTATTTGCATTTTTAACTAGGTGTGTATAATCAGCTCAATTCTAAAACATGGGCGATTTGCTCTGGACAAAAGGGGAGGGGGGGGGGGGGGGATTGTAGGAAATGCTCATGGGTCAGTCCCTGGCCTTGAATAAGAGTGAGAACTTTGAAAGATTCAAGAGGCCTTGAGCTAAGAGAGACCCTCAGAGATGCGAAGGCGTAGAGATGTGTTTAAAGCTACAATCTGGGATTTTCTTACGATCGTAATTCACATAACACTTCACTCTGCTGGATAACTACAGAAGCACGATACTAGTTGACGTGTGGCTATATTGATGATAATATACAGGGTCACAATGTGATGCCTTGAGTGCTTGTAGATAGGCTATTTTTGATATTTTGGAAGGGAAAACATTAATTATAAAGATGGAGTGCCTTGATTTTTACTTTCTCGTCTATGGAGTTATCATTACTCTAATATACCCCCTCCATCATTATCATGCAACAGCTGTGGGTGAGGCAGAAAATATGGAGTCTCATATCACGATATCGATATTGTATCTTCCCAGCCCTATAGAAGAAAGCTCGTCTTGCAATCCTTTGCATGTTCTTTACACCTTCATTTTATTCCTATGAGTCCCAACTCCGGTTCAGGTTCAGATCAGCCTTGGTTTGAACGTGATGTGTTGATGTTGTCCCTGCACCAACAACTTGCACGGCGTCTAAATCAATCAACAACGCTCCCTGCATCCAATAGCTGGCTAATTGATGCACTAATCCAGTCACTAAGTACTGCAGTGCTTGGGAGTGTGCCCAAAGCAAACACAACGCACAAGTCATCAATGTCCCACTTCTCAACCACTGAGTGGAGTTGGAGTGACAGAATATCTATGGGCTATAGATCTTGGAAAGCAAGTAGACTCTCATGTTGGGACAGAGAGGGGCATTTGGCCAACTGCAGTAGTGTCAATTCAGAGTATGGAGGATGAAGACCATCTTTTTTGTTCTAGCACCTCAGATTTACAAACTATTACAGTTATAGACCAATTATTTGTTTACAAACATTGGGACTGGGCTGGCACAGGTGACTGTTTCATGTAATCAATTCCCAACAGATGTCCAAACCTGTTGTTTTGGGGAGCGCTGGTTTCAATTAATTCAACCACCTCTTGTGTGTCGGCTAGTGAGGTGCACCCTAGGAGACTTTTATACATCAAAGCACAACAGTGTTGCGCACAGAGAACAGCTGATATACAAGCTCACATCGCATCGTGAATGCGACTGTTGTGAGCGTAGAGGTCTGCACGCCGCGACACCATCGCGGGATGAAGCATAAATTATACTTTATAATAATTATGTGCGAGTGCAGCCATGGACAAACAGGCTCTGCTGCCGTTATCATATATTTCAAGAGTGAGAGAATACATTACAATATGAATCCAAGCGATGTGTCTTTGGCCACTGGCCGTGTTTTGTCCGTGCAGGGCAGGTTGTGTGTGCGCTTGCGATGCGTCTTTGGCAACAGCTCACAATGTGTTGCCTTGTGAGCTTGTAGATCAGCTATTTTCGCCAAAGAGATTTGATGTAGCCTTCAACGTTTTTCGGGACCCCCGCACTACACAATAGTATAATATTGTGTTGCAGATTAAACTTTGTCATAGATGTGAATGTGAATTCATGTTTTTTGTTTATTTCAGACATTACCCAGTGAAACCCTCAATACTTGGTCAACTTTAACTTTTGCGTTGTGATTTTTTGGCTCCCTCAGAAATGTAATAGAGAATCAAGGGTTGACCGTTGAACTAGTTAAAAATAAAATCCATATCACACAAAGATTTGGGGACCCCCTGTTGAAGACCAAGTATAGACCCTTGGTGGTGTTTGTTTGGGTTTAATGCTTAATGCTTACACTGCACCAAAAATGGATTGAATCAAATAACGCTTCAAGGGATCAGTAAAGAAATGGTTTTATATCCATGTCTCAAAATCTTGTAAAATGACTTAAGAGGAAATCTGGTATTTGATTTGTCCATATTTTGTGTTGCACAATTAAAATGTGTTACTGCATGGTGATATGTTACTTACTGCTGGCAAGGCTTCTACTGATAGTGACAGTGTCGGTGTGGGGGAAATCAGAAGGAAAGGGTTGTTGGGGTAATAAGGGTGATTTATGAATGCTAATACGCAATAGCAGTCGTTGCTCAATTGCAGCAAGAACATAAGCGACATGATACTCACGTGTCAAATCAATGCGACGCATTATGAGCTACACACAAAAGTTACCTGTAATGACATATGTCCAGAAATACTGACTGAGATTCTACAAACGCCTTCTAAATCCTGACCCAAGTTTTCTGAAAAACGTCTAATATAAAAAAAATTAATACTGTACATAGTGTACAGAACCCCAAAAAGGGGTTCCCGTCCAGATGGGTTCAAACACCAAAAGGGTGTTTCTGCCCAGAATCAGGTTTTCATCTGAATATTGGACAGAAATGAGTGTTGCAGACATTCCTCTCTATTGTTGTCTTGTGCCTTGCCCTGCACATAAAAAGAAGACATGTTTACTTTTATCGACCACAGTCAGTCAGTCTGTCCGTCATGCCACCGTATAGGGCCGTCAGTCCGTTAGACTCGACCAACAGGTCCCAATTCCAGGACCGCAGGTTACGCATATTCGGATGAGATCAGGCATATCAAAGGCAAAGGCAAGGCACGGGAGATGGCCCAGATATGGGCATTTCCCCATTTAGGATATGGCGGAGGAAGCTAGCCAGGAGGAACTGGAATAGCCATAGTCGGTAACGGACTATAGATGGCATCCACTGATGTGGGACATTCCCACCACTATATGAGACGAGTTGAGGCATCTGGGAACATCTGATCGTGGAAGTTATATATAGTAGCGGCCTTCAGTCTGGAGAGACCATGGCACAAGCGCACTTGGATAGGATCAGGTGGTGCTGAGGGAGCAGTGCTCTGTGTGTCTGAGCAGCCCAACACGTGAGTGGCAGTCTCTTTGGCAGTGATTGCATTTGAATGCGCTTCCGTTCCATCGCCTGCTGACGCCGATTGAGGTGCCTTTCGCCTAGCTCTCCTTTCCGCTGCTGCTTTGTTCAGCTCCGCCTCGCTCTTCTGGATTCCATTCCAGACCTCCCTGCCTCCAGTGGGCACTTCACCTCGACCCGAACCGACCGGACCTTACGCACCCAGCGGACCTTACACACACCCAGTTGCCCCGATCTCCAGTTAGTGTGGATCGCTTTTGCTCTGACCAGCGAAGCACAAGGATTACGTCAACAACCACCCGTGAATGCGACGTTCACATAGCTTCTGGGTTCACCCCGACATTTGGTCCTTAGTAACTGTATCGAAATATCGATTTTAATTTAAAAAAAAACAAAGTATGTCGATATGTAAACAGCAAATATCGTATCATATGACTTTGTATCGTATCGTTTTGCAATGGAAATAATCAATTCAATCAATACTAAGCCTACTTGTGCATTGTATTTAGCAATTTTAAAAAGAAAGATGAAAAAGAGGGGTTTAATTACTCTTCCATTCCATATACTGTAGCTACATGACACTTGGTCTATCGATAAATGTGTGTATTCTCTGTGTTCATGTCACGGAACGGGTTTGTCCATTTGTGTTCAACTACAATGTCCATCTATTTGCCGGAGAATCACTGTTTACTTATATTTATAATCCATAATAATAAATCTTTCCCTTAAAAAACCTGCACTATCCACAAGTTTCACACATATTTAATGTATTTGCTAAATAGTTACTGTATCGATTTCAAATCATTGAATCGTATCGTATCGCCATAATGAACCAATATCGTCCATGTATCGAATCGTTAACCATGTATGATTCATGACTATTTTTATGTATTTGATGTATTACCATGTCTTTTGTTCCTGCTTACTGAATGTCGCTCCGGATTAAGAGTGTCTTCTAAATGCCTAAATTGTAAATTGTAATCACGTCCTACAGTATATGGAGCCGGCCAGCAACTCTACATCTGACCTGGCCCAGCAGCCGGCGAAAACTAGAGTTCTCAACAGACCCGAAAATTAAGGCCCTACCTGGGCCGTAACTGGCCTAGATTTAGTAATTAACACACATTTTACACCCTACCCGGCCCGAAAACCCTCAGGGCGTCTTGGAGGTTTTAAATAGAAGATCTACAAGTTCACAATGTGTTGTGGTGTAATTGTAGATATATGTACTTATAAGTAAATAGTAAATAACTATATTTTAGAATATTTGTTGTTAACCAATAACCCTCCTCCGCATTCTATTTGAACAGACACATTTGAACAGAACCAAATTCATTCAAATATGCTGCATTTAATGGATGGAATGTAGCATCCTTGGGGAGCGCAGCACCAGAGAACAGAGAAGCGTTTCAAGGCTCTCCAAAAACTTGAGAAGAATTCAGTCTGACGTGAGCAGAGCTTGGAGCATTTCCAAACCAAATGGATGAGAGAACCATATTACATCTGTTACATAAGGGAATAACATCTGGGTGGCATATTTGTTTTGGTCTTGTTATTAAACTGAAGGAAATACATTTTTTAACCCAATTTTGGGGACAAAGAAAGCAAAAAGACAAGTGCTGCACAGCTCCTGGGAGCCGATTTAACCATTTCGTACACACTTAAGAGTTAAATTAGCAGTCCAAATGTTTACTACGACAGTCAGTGTAAGGCTTGACAAAGCATCCACAGACAGTGCTGGATAGTTTGAGAAAAGAGTTAGGCTCCCCTCTCTTCTTATGCAACAGAAGGGGTGGGGGGGGGAGAGGACACAGAGATAGTGGAAGGCAGAAGGAGATAGGAATCGATCGTAGAAGTGCAGACCCACACACACACGCACCCCCCCCCCCCCCCCCCCCCCACCAACGTTGAGGTTAAAGGAGAAGCCTGTACCACAGAACGTCCTACTGAGTAATTACAAGGGCTCCTCTCTTAACGCACACAACTGACCTGGCATTGGTGCCTACCCGTGTTAATAATCACTGCTCATAATGAACACGATCCATAGGTCTGCCAGGTTAAGGTCCTCAACAACCTTGCTCCAAGCAACAACTGCAAGGGGAACAATGTTGTTGAGATATTATGCATTGGAGTCACTGCTGCCCGAGCTGTGGCGCTCTACTGCCACCTACTGAATGTGGTTGCCTGACTTTATTTTTCAGCTGTGAGAACTCCCCTACTACTCAAACATTGTATTATTACTGTATGACATCGTCATGTTGGCTTGTAGTGGACATTTTTGTCAACATAATGTTTTTGCCACGGACATACAAACAGTATAATAATAATAATACCAGAATCACATAAATAGAAATCCCTGAATAACAGGTCTGTAACTCTGAGAGTGTTCAAATGGAACCCAAAGAGTCACAGGGGTCCTTGCAAATAAAACATTTGAGAACCACTAATACTAGACTACTAGTGGACTCCTATATTCTCCTAATGTGCCAGAGTGGCATAATAAATAATTGCCATACTTATTGTGGCGAAAATCTGGAGCCTTGACATTCAGTAAGTGGGTGTAAGTGGTGGTAAAAAATAAGAAGATTATAATGGTGTGTAAAAATTGCCACGGACATGTTGGTGCTGTTTGAAGATCAGTAGAGACCATTTGTTTTGTTATGGGGTAGAGCGATTAGCATAATGCATGCATGGACATGTAGCAGGGCTCGTCCCTTAGTTTATTTCTTTTTTTATAAATACAGTATCATGAATGGAGAAAATACAGACAATACAAGCTAACAACGTGATGCGACACGTTGTGAGCTTGGTAGGGCCGCCATTTTCCTGTAAACATTAGGGCATACATTTTGTATTGTTATCTCTATTATTCAATTGATAGAATAATCAGCAAAGAGCATAATTGATAGATACAGCCCTAGCCTAGTTCCATACAATTTACTGTATCTACAATCCAGTGTGAATCATGATGAACCACTATTTAACATTGTAACTAGGAACTGTCCTGATCAATAATTAAAGCTTTGAATATCTTTAAAAAAGAAAAGACTGGGAAGTAAAATAGAGAAGTGTTGGTTTAAGCCAAGGGATGTTATCTGAAAAACTGAACCAACCAGTCTATTTGTTTTGTTATTGTCCTTTTTTCATAGTACAAGTGAGACCAGAGGCCATGTTCCAATTCTAATTCAAATTCAATGTATGTTACACATTTTACTTTTGTTGCCTTTGGAATCTGCATTGTTCATGGAATACTATTGTATAGACCAGCACTTCTCAACCCTTTGTGGCTGGCGACCCCCCAAAAAGGCTCCTTCCACTGAGATAGACCATCCACGCAGGCTCTGCGCTCCCTGCAGCACACGGGAGATGTACCCCTCCCTTTTCCACATACTGTACCAGACAGTAAACTTAACTTGCTCTGTGAAAGACAACAGCCAAAAGTTTGGAAAAATGTGGTGGATGCATCTTGCCGTTGGTAAGATATTAAAATCCATAAAAAAAGATATCACACACCTAACACCGGGTGTGTTATTATCCCAACACACCCCACGATGTCAACCTCGACCTGCAAGTGAGAAGCTCACAGTGGGCGAGTTGAGGCTGTGCATTGATCAGCCCTTTGTGTCTGAGGTTCTGACGCACGTCAGTGAAAAACTAAGATTAAACCAGACACCCAAATCACATCGATGAATCTGTGGAGTTTTCAGTGCCACCCACGCAGACATGTTCATCCGAAAACTTTTACTACTAGTTACCTAAATATTCTGTATCGTGACTGTGCTTTTACTGAAATATTAACTTAGAAAACATGGATTTATTTTTATATTCAGATTTTCATTACTTTGCGCATATTCAGAAATGCTGGCGACCCCTCCAAATGTTTTGGTTACCCCTCTGGGGCAGTACATAGACACAAAGACTGATCTAAAGATTCTAAGAATTTATTTCAAGGATTAATGCATTTATCAAGGATTACCATACCAAGGATTATCATACCTTGATACATATTATGATTCACTTTCAAAAGCAATGCTGGAAGTCTTTAAGGTCGCATTCTCACCAGAGAGCTTTGCTGCCATTAAAACGAATCTTCAGAAAGTGCGCTTCGTTTGGCAGGTGTGAAGGCTCTTTCGAATCCTAATGCGCAGCAAAGAACCGCATTTTACTCCGAGCAAAAACGGGGGTTTCGCTTCGCTTCCAATCGCGCTTGACTACGATTCGGTGCAGGTGTGAATGCAATCCGCAGCAAATAAAGGAAATGAAGCAAACAATTTGGCGGGTGAGGAGCTGAACACAGTTGGAGACGGAGAAGGCATATTTTACGCAGCACAAAGATGTCCCGTTACCGTGGATAGACGTGGTCGAATGAGGAGAGTGGAGACTGAAGCCCTGATCGAAATGAGGACGAGTACATTAATCAATTGCTTAAGAAAACACAAACACTGCAGTGCAGTGTAATAGTATTATAGCCTACAGAATATTCTGTCTGTCTGTGCGTGCCGTAAACATGGAGTGCTGTCACTGTGTGGGGACTAGTGGGGAGTTCATCTCGATAAACTTGTAAACATTTTGCGCTGCTGTCTGTTATATCAGTGCGCTCAGCGCTGTGCCTCCATGCCCAAAAGAACAGTGCGTGGCTGCGTGCTTATAGTGAGAGAGCGAGAGAGAGGGGGGGGGGCAGTCCCAGACGGCACGACACATATGCACGTTATGAGTATAATTTTATCACCATAGATTTATCATTTCACTGTGTAGGCTAGTTTATGAATGGAACACATTGATAAAGGTCCCCCCCGCTGCGTTTCCAATTGCTGCGGATCATGACAGTGTGAAGGCAAACCGTAGCCAATTAAATATGCAAGAATCCCAAAATCCCCGCCCATACGCATTCGAGTCTACCGAAGTATTAGGTGAGAATGTGACCTAACTGTTATGCGTTTTGCACTCACATTAGTGGTGGTTATGACATCAAAATCATCAAAACGAAACACATCAGAAGATCGGGTGAATACAGTGGATTAAACAAATTGATTTAATCGATTATAAAAAATTATCACTCATTCCTCCATTTAAATAAAAACATCGCTCTCAATAAACAAACTGGTCTGTGGCTGTGGCTCTAATAAAATAAAAATGTTGACTTAAAGGCTAATGCGGTCTAGGCATCCTGTCTAAGATCGAAGTACAGAGGGCCAAGCAAGGGCCCAAAATCATCTTTGGTGTTTGGTACTGTATTCCTATCCATGCAAGTGACTACCTGTTTACACCAAATATTTATAATGTCTCTATCTGTTCTGTGTTTCATACTGCAGTACTGTCATGGAATTAAATGTATCATGTGGGATCAATAAAGGTCCATCTATCTACTAGAATCAGGTATGAACCAAGAGCAAGGAATCAACCTAAAAAAAACATCTGGCATATAACCACGATTGTCCACATTCATATAACCTTATGAAAACTGAATTAATTAATTGTGTTAATTAATTAACACATATTGTTGCAGTTTTTTTGCATAAATCTGTGATATTGAACATCCTTTACATCTGTGTGTACTGTGTTGGTTAAAAAATATTTGAACCAATGTAGTAAGTAGTAAAAAGCACTTCAAACAAAACTGTCTGCTAAAGCAACTAACTCCACCACCTCTCCTCCTCTCATGCTAATAATTGACAATATATAAAGTCACAACACCAACTTTGATGAGGCAGCATTGCTTTGTTTTCAAAATATAAGGTTTTCTTCATTTCCTGAAAAAAGGTTATGGCTCGTACACACTACACATTGCCCGATATTTACAGAACAGATTATGCTGTTGGGGAGCATTTTTAGCGCTCGCCGACAAAACCCCAGATCTGACGCAAGATCGGGCTTTGATCGCCCAGGTTTTGGTCGCTGTGTGTAAAAAGGAGCTGCGAAAAGATCCAGCACCGATAAAAGCGCTCGCCGACGCTTCCCCGACCATTTCTGAATATCTAGCACGTTTGATATTTGACTCTGTCGCCGACTGGATATCATACAGTATGAACCGGCTTGCGACTGCGCCGATAAGGCCTGTATTACAGCCAATGAGCGCACACTGCTCACAGCACTGCTGTCTGTCGACTGCATCGATAGATGATAAGATATATAACCTTCATTCCGTCGGTAAATCCCTGAGTCGTACATATTGGTATATCATTAGCCCAATATTGCCGTTACGCATTTCACTTGAATAATGTTGATAAAACCGCATCGGAATCAACAGTGCAGAGCAAACTTTTGGACCTCGTGCGCTGTGTGTGTGCATCACGGCATCCTGCACGTGCTTGAGATGTCAAAATGAATTGGAATAAAAAACAAATTATGTAGCCTATACAGTATGTATCGGGTCTGGATCGCATCTTGGTGAACTCTTGCAGTGTGTGATCCCTAGCCGGCGATCAATCGTTTAGTGTGAAAGCTACAAAGATAATATGACAGTCGATTTAAAAAAAAAAGACTCCTGTAGTGTGAAATACATAACGATCGGATGACTCGCCGACGACTTTAAAACTCCTACAGTGTGTAGGGGCCATAAGGTGGTTTCTTCCCGACAGCAGAGATGTACTCAATGTAACATACGATGTGCTATGTTTCATTTACCCTAAAAATTAAATAACAAACTGGGTATGTAAATAAAGGGGCAACCTTGCTGATATCTACAGTGAGTCCAATCATTCATCCAATCATTCAGTTATGACAGTGTCACACAAGTTTCAACATCACAGTGTTTCAGAGGCTGGTTAACCTTTCACTCACTTCCCACAGCTTCCTGGCCAGGCCGTCGTCGCGCCCCTTGGCACCCACGTCCCGCAGCGCACAGGAGAAGAAGTAGCGCCCGCTGAGTGGCTCAATGCCCTCCTGAAGGGCACAGTGCAGGGTGGTCTGAGCGCCCCCTTCAGGGTCCAGGAAGAACAGCTTGGCCACAGGTATCAGGAGAAGCCGCTGCCATAGGCTCATGTTGCGACACAGTTCTGTATGGATGACTCCTGTGGACGGAAAGACGGTTAGTCTTTGTGGGACCCAACAACATGGGGGAATGTGTGGTTCTGGTACAGGGGTGCGACAGTTCATTTAATCGATTTCCCCCACATTTTGTTTTAGAAATGTGTCACAATGTGAGCTTGTATCTAGATGTCACGATCTGTGATCTCTGTCGGAAACATCGCGGAAACATTTTCCAAATTTCATCATGCTTTAAAAACTAGGGTTTTTTCATAATTCTTAATCCATTGGAATGGATTCAGAATCATGCAAACCCCCTAGTTCGACATGTCACAATTGTCAAATTTGGAAAATGTTGCCTTATATTGGTTGTCTATGGTGTGGTATACAAAAATGTCTGTAACTTGTTTACGGCAGAGCAGGCCTCTCATTCTGTGGACCTTAATGACCAAATGAATAGAAAAAACACCAAAAGAAAGTACGGCATGACACCACAGATCCTGTCCAATTTTGGCTACTTATACTCGACCTGTCCTGTGTCTGCCCTGTAATCTGCCTTTGTCTGCACTTGGGTGCAACACCTGCCTGTCTCGACCCCTGACAGTAGATTGCTTATTTTTAGATGAGATAGATGAAAATATATGTAAAATAATTTAAAGGGGAGTCTCGATTATTTGATTAATCGAAGAAGTTATCAATCAATAGAATAATTGCCAAGAAAATAATCAATAGCACAAAATCATATTTTACTAGAGGAAATGCAATCATTACAAATCAAAACAGGTTTGAAGTATTTAACACTGAGCTTTGGGTTCAGAATTGGAAATAAACAGACAGCTAACACTTGTCTTGAAGAGACGGTCAGAGGCAGAGTAAAGTTTGAAGGGGGCTTTTACTTCTTCTCCAAACCAGGTATCAAGGCAAATTTTGGTGTCTGTTTATTTACGCTCCACACACACATTGAGAACAGTAAAAAGATGATACTTTCCAAGACATGAACAGAAAGTGTATAAGGAATACTGTTTAAGCAGTTGAACTGTGTGACCACATGGACTGACATCTTGCTTGTAAATGAAGGTAAATTGCATGGAAACCCAAAGTTAACCAGCGTCCGCCGTCCACCAGAGGGCGCAAAAACACAGAAAAGTTCAGTATGTTCTAAAATAGAACATGACAGGTGTAGTGAGGTACTTTTGCCAGTTAACCTCAAATTGGACCCTCAGGTGCTAAACGTCCTTTGGGCTGAATACTGCCCTCAGAAATAGGTGTATAATTCTTTCAATTTAACGACTTTCAAATATCTGTGTCTTAATTTGAAGCTGGTTCTGTGTCTGACAAGACAACCATATTAACTAACCAAAGATACTGTAGCATCAACATCAGAACTATATGCCAATGCTGTTTAAAGATTCTACTACAATTTTGATGATGTTAGTGACACACCTAACACCTTGTCTACCAAGCAATCACATTGATTACTATACCTTGTGTTATGAGACCACATATTCTAAATGATATAATTTTGATATGACTTGTGGGTCTGCTGTAGACAACGTTTTGGTAACTTTGGTTCCAACAGCCCAGAACCTTGGTGTTGTCCTGGACAGTCATTCAGGTCAGTCTCTCATTCAAAGCACACATTACAGCGATCACTCCATCCTGTAGGTTTACACTCTAACATTCAGCAAATCAGACCCTTCCTCACCCAGGAGTCAGCCCAGCTCCTTATCCAGACATCAGTCATATCAAAACTTGACTATTGTAACTCCCTCCGTACTGGCCTACTGGCATGTGCACAAAATGCTGCAGCTCGCTAGGTATTCAACTAGCCAAAATTCTCACATATCTTCCCCCCCCCCCCCCCCCCCCCCCCTCTCCGCTCCCTCCATTGGCTCCCGGTCGCGTACAAAACTCTGATGTTGGCTTTCAAAGTAACCAAAGGTATGGCACCACCATATCTTGCAAGTCTGATCGGACCCTACAAACCCTCCTAGTCAGATCAGCCAACGCAGGGAACCTGGAAGTACATTCACTAAAAACGCCAGAACAACGCTCCACACGTCCCAAACTCTTCTCCCTGAGGCTCCAAAACTATAATGGATGCACTTCCCATTGCAATTAGAACTGCAGACTCACTCCCAATCTTCCACCGGTCGTCTGAAAATCCACCTCTTCAGACTCCATCTTAGCCCGTAGCACTTGCCCTAGCCTCGGCGACCTTACAGGCGTATGCAAAGGCTAAACTTAAGTAACTTAGATAGCATTTTACGTGTACATACCTCTCTATAGTATAGTGTATATATATATATATATAGTTTCATTATATATATATTCCACTGTTAGGAATCATTCATTCATGATGACTATTTTGATGTATTTGATGTATTACCATGGTTTTTGTTCTTGCTTACTGTAAATCGCTCTGGATTAAAAGCGTCTGCCAAATGCCTAAATTGTAAATTGCTATTTTAGCTATTTAAACTTTTTTGTAATATAATATCATTGTCACAATAACAATATTACAAAACAATATTAACAATATCGACATTGTGATTTTGTCCATATCATCATAAACCTACTAAAACGTACTATTATTGCCAGTAGAGTAATTCATTACTACTGTAAGCCGAGTGAAAATACTTCCTGTTACACGTCTCACAGTGGCGACACTGACCTGGGTGCAGGCTGAAGCAGGTGACATTGTGTTATATGTCTCACAGTGGCGACACTGACCTGGGTGCAGGCTGAAGCAGGTGACATTGGTGCCCTGTTATATGTCTCACAGTGGCGACACTGACCTGGGTGCAGGCTGAAGCAGGTGACGTTGGTGCCCTGTTATATGTCTCACAGTGGCGACACTGACCTGGGTGCAGGCTGAAGCAGGTGACGTTGGTGCCCTGTTCTATGTCTCACAGTGGCGACACTGACCTGCCCTGGGTGCAGGCTGAAACAGGTGACATTGTGTTCTATGTCTCACAGTGGCGACACTGACCTGGGTGCAGGCTGAAGCAGGTGACATTGTGTTCTATGTCTCACAGTGGCGACACTGACCTGGGTGCAGGCTGAAGCAGGTGACATTGTGTTCTATGTCTCACAGTGGCGACACTGACCTGGGTGCAGGCTGAAGCAGGTGACATTGGTGCCCTCGAGGCGGTTGGCCAGCTCTCTGCTAAACAGCACGTTGCACAGCTTGCTGTTACAGTAAGCCCTGAAGCTGTGCCAGGCGGACCCTCCCGACACCAAGTCCTTCTGGGAGGCCAGGAGAGCGAAGTCAACGGAGCCCAAGCGGTGGAGAAGAGCCGACACGTTGACCACGCGACTGGGACCGCACTGCTGCAGCCGCCCCAGCAGGAGGTCGGTCAACAGGAAGGGACCCAGGTGGTTGACGCCGAAGGCCATGCCAAAGCCGTCCTTGGTGCGCCCTGGAGTCATTACGCCTGTGACACAGTGACACAACGCAGCCCCATTACACCTGTGACACAGTGACACAACGCAGCCCCAGTAGAGGGTACGCGCATGACATTCATCATCATACCGGGAAGTCATGCGGGAACGCCTACTGAGTGGCAAAAAAAAAACTATAATACCGGTACATCCAAACAGAAAAGTCCTATAATAATAATAATAATAATAAAGCTTTATTTGTATAGCACCGTTTAAGAACAAGTCACAAAGTGCTTTAACAGAGAGACATATATACAAACATAGCAAGGAGGCACACAATAGAATAAAATATTGTCAATAATACACTAAATCATATCCATCTATCTGATTGCATTAAACGACATTAAAATAAGTTTTTCTTTTCCAACATTATCACCTGCATTGTTGATGAGCAGGTCCAGCCTGGGCTCAGTCTTCAAGAAGGTTTCAGCAAAGGAGCGAACGGACTTCAGACTCCCCAGGTCCAACTGCATGAACACCACCTCATTGCTCCCACTCTCCTGCAGAAGAGAATGAGGGGGGAAATGTCATTCCAAAATTAAGTGGTTGCCCAACTCATGAAATAATAGTAAATCAATGACCCAGGGTATTGAAATCATGTCCGTGTCTTTGAGCAAAATAACCAAGAAAGTTTGGCCAGGGTTTTGTGAAACTTGGTGGGAATTCTCAGACAGTTTTTTGGGGTCAAAAAGGTCAAAGGATACAATCGCAGTCATGGTCAATGTCAAAATATAAACATAATCATGTGTGTGTACAGTATATTGTGGTTTTATGGTAACAAAAAGCTGCATATATTTAATTATGCAGTACCTGTAAGCAAGTAGTAGCAAGGTTTGAAACAGTAGCTAACGTATAGCATATCTCTGCAGCACAGATGTTTCATGTTCTTCGGCTGTGTTAAGGCTCATTCATAGTCTGGATTTTCGGTGGTGAGGTGACCACCGCTCCGGTGGTGAGGTGACCACCGGAGCTGAAATAACGTTGAGCGGTGGTGAGTAAAAACAGAGAGAAGGGCGGTGGTTTGCTCTTCACGGCGGCTCGTGACGTCATTGTTGTGTAGTTCGGTGGTCACCTCACCACCGAAAATCCAGACTATGAATAACGCTTTAATTTGCATCATCATACCTACAGTATCAAATCAAATTCAAATAAGTAATACATGTACAACATGAGAGGTAACAGGTTGGAGCAGGGAGGGTCAGCACCAACAAGTGCATTTGCTAGTCTATGGCCAGTCTACTACAACAATGTTCTGTATATTGATGCTGCTGTTTTTTGCACACCGGGTTGTTTAACTAAAGGGTTTTACACTTTACACATTATTTCTTATTAGCACTTAGTACCCATGTATTATATAATCTGTATTACCTAAATAAATGTATAAAATTATACCTTATTGTATTAGCTAGCTATATTATAGGTCTATGCTGGACATTGCTGCTGGTACGCTAGGTAGAGTATGCCACACCAAAATATTCAGTGCACATACTTGTATGAGGGCATGTGATGAATAAAACCTCTTGAATCTTAATTTGTTTATTCATGGCTGTTTCGTACCCTCCTGATATCATAAACGGCAGCTTCAGCTTTCTCCTTGTTGCGGCAGGCGAGGATGACCCTGGCTCCTCTCTTGGCCAGATCCAAAGCAGTGGCCTTGCCAATTCCAGTATTACTCCCTGAGAGGAAAATACAACTGTTAACAACCTAATCAATTGTGATTATTATCAAATTCACTGGCCTTAGAATTGCTGATACTGTATATGCATTGCATGTAAACGTGCAGATATTTTTTAAACATACACTTTCTTCCAGAACTTTGAAATATGATATGATGAAACTGCTGAAGTTGAACCCAAGTTAAATGGGGCGAGTGCAACATTTTTTTCTATGGCTGTGTTGTGAAATGCATGCAATGTATTTGTAGAAGCCATCCTCACTGGTGTATATCTATTTATTATTATTATTATCACAATTGTTGTAGCTACTGCATTGGTTTGATGGGCTATAATTGAATTATTGTTTGGACAACAGGGGCACGCCTCCCCAGGCCTAATTGCTTAACAACTTCCATCTGCTCTGTCTGCCGTGTCTCACAAACTTTGTTTCTTCGGTGCTCTCACAGCTTTTAGTTTCAACAGTATGGTATGGACCAGATACAACATGGTGCCGAAACCCGGGAGTTATTGCGCGAACCCGGTCCAGTTGGTTTGGAATTCATTTTAGATTTTAGAACCGGCGGCTTTTTTCATTCAGTCTAATTAGTGAGTTTTTGTGAGCGACGACTAACCTCGCCTCACCATGCTTTCCACCGCCTCGGAGGGAAAAGCGACGACAGAAAATGAGTATTTTACAGTTGAAATGAACAGGTTATGGGGATGTTTGATGTCTCAACATAACAATATACCGTATGCACGCTGTTTTGGCACACTGCCACTCACTCAAAGAAGAACGAGACCCACCTGTCACTATTGCCGTCTTCCCCGTTAGCTTTGCAGAACTTGTACACCTGCCTCCTCTGAAAACGTTATAATAAAGTATCAAATAAAGGACAACTGCTCCTGCCACGCAGGTTAGAAAAACGGACATAGCTGCAAGTACGCACGCACTCGAACAACATGAACAAATGAGGACACTGACAGAGAGAGAGAGACAATAAAGCGCCCCGTTTCACTGAGCTTCTTCTCGCGCACTTCTCTTCAGTCTTCACTGCTCTCCTGACTCCTCTGTGGTACATCCACTTTGTTGTCTTCCGGGTTCACAATGATTGTAGTTTCTCTATGTACCACTAGGCGTCGCCCTTATTTGGTGTAATGGCTCTGTTACAGCGGTGGATGGATTCTCTCTCTCTCTCTCTCTCTCTCTCTCTCTCTCTCTCTCTCTCCCTCTCTCTCTCTCTCATAACTAGTGGTCTTTGTATTGTTCTTTTGTTGTGAATGGTGATATACCCTTTAAATAGAAAAAAATCACGCCCGTGTGAAGTGAGGGGCGCTATGACGTAAAATTGTCCATTCATTGTCAATGGGAATTTAAGTTTGTGTAAGGACAAAGTTTGTGCACATACCCCAAAAGCTGGAAATAGGAGGGGCTATACCCCTCAAAAATAGAAATAGAAGGATATCTTTCAACATAGATGCCTATTGAATTTCCTAAAAGTGTGACAGCTAGTCCTTATCCTATAACTCCTTCAGAACCGCCATAAAACAGCTCCTGTCTGCAATTTGTATTAAACTGGTATAGAAGAGTCTAAGCTTAACACCAGTCAAAAAACACTTCGAAGACACTCGTGCTTTCGAAGGTGTGATTAATATCAACATCTTTACTGTCCAATACTTCAATACGAAGGGGGGTGAAATTATGACAGGCAATTACTGCCGTCAAAATATGACTCCCCAGACACCAGTCAAAAAACACTTTGTATTTGAAATAGACACTCGTGCTTTCTAATCTAAGGTGTGATTTGGGGCCCTACAGATGAATACAAAATGAATATCAACATCTAAATACTGTCCTGTATCGATGTATTGGACTCTCCTGCAATACTTCAATACGGAAGGTGGAAATTATGACAATTATGACAACATCCTAATACTATTTGAAGCCTTCAAATAGGGACAAACCAATAGAAGTCTATGTACAACCGCTGCCATTGGACTGGCCCCATGAAGTGAAAGGAGTTTGCATAACTCTGTCTTACTCTATAGCCAAATTCCAATACCCCAAATATCGGCTACTCGCTCACTTGCACTCAGTCACTCCAGCAAGGTGGTGTTATGGTGGAATTGGTGACCTGCTGAAATATGTGACAACCGTGTAGACAATCACATAAGGTAGATGTGTCCTAATGTAAATTGTTGCAGTTTGTTCATTAGCAGAGTTCAACCCAACTGTATTTAGGCCATGTATTTAAAGACTTCCATGTATAATAGTTGTGTGAACAAGATGGTCACATATTTGGCAGGTCACCAATTCCACCGTAATGTGCCATGCTGGAGTGAGCGAGTGTGAGTGAGCGAGTGGCCGAGATATTGGGTATTGGAATTTGGCTTATGGCTCTGCCTCCAGTCCACTAAGCCCCCATCTGCATCCATGGCTTTTGTATGATGTTCACCAGTTGACCCACTAGATGGCAACGTGGTGTAATATTTCAACCGATTTCAACATAACCAGAAGCAATTTAGGTAAGAGAAGTTTATTAACAATAAAATACAAAACCAGTCATGTTCATTATTTGCAGCAGTAAAAAGTGTTAATTGTTTTAACCCCCTATACTTGGAGTGATTTGAGGTCAATTTAAGTTGTATTTTCCAATGACTTATTAGAGTGACTGACAGGTGGCTTGTCAAATTACATTGGATTTTGCACTGTCCCAAACTATAATTTATTTTTAATTGGACACATTGTCCGTCGTGTGTGTGTGTGTGTGTGTGTGTGTGTGTGTGTACCATATTCCTAACTAGTTCTACTTAGCTTTTCATTCGTTTTACATAATTAACATAACTATAATTTTGAAGACCACCACCAACATGGAAATCAGGTAAAACTTTTTTTAAGGTGCCTATTTGTTAATTTAGCTGACATAACTCTGGTCCTCCCAGTGGAGATCTCAGTGTACTGTGACTGACTGGACCATGCAGTCACAAAATTGCTTGCATCTTTTAACAGATTCTTTCTCAAAACACTTCAGAAGAACCTTTTACAGACTGTTTGACTAGTACAATGAGTACAGAAGAACCTTTTACAGACTGTTTGACTAGTACTAGTACAATGAGTATACAAGCCACTATTTGAAACAGTGGCTTGTATACTAATTGCACTAGCCAGCCACTTTGTTTCTACAAAACGCATCCTCAAAAAACAAAATAATAATCATAAAACCTTTTATTTAAGGTTCAATTCCAGATTAAGCATATTTCCACTTGTATGCTGTTCACATGCACTACTTACTGTAAGCACAGCCATCTGCATAATGGGACAAAGGGATGCTATAATTCCACAGCGTGAACCAGTTAACTTAAGCACTTAAAAATACCTTACAAATTGTATTAAATGGTTATAGAATCATGATCCCCAGCCCAGTAACAGGTAGGCTTGCATTCACAGGATGAATCAAATATGAGCATCGTCATATCTCAAGACAAAACACTTTCAACTGAACGATATTCTAAAACAAGTCAATAAAGAATGCTACACATTGTTAAAAAAATTGCACTTTGGTCTATCAAAATACAAAAGAAATATAAGAACAATAACTTAACAAGATCTCATAAATAACAAATGAGAGACTGTCATGCTGTGATGTCTAGCTTTATCAGTTACCGTGAAAGCAAAACTGAGAGCAAGGCTTTAATTTGCATACTGTACACACTGCCCGCAACAGGGAAATCTGAGAACTCCGCCTATTCCACAGTCCACTCTCTCTTTTCATTTCATTTGAGTCAAGCTATTAAGTTATTCTGTTATACTAAAAACGCTAGCTAAAGCAAACAATTACAGTCAATATTTTGTATTTTATCAGTGCAAAAAAGAAAAGTCTTTCTCAGATCACACTGACCCACAATAAGTTGTGAGTCCATCATTTACTAGTAAATTTTACGGCATGAGCACATCTGCAGAATAGCACTTAGACTGTTTAATTAGTGGTATTCAGACTGTAAGTCCCTGTGAGATAGAAACTTAATATAAAGAACTGTTAAGTCCCATCACACAGACAGGACTAGTTTGTACTTGTTAGGGAAAAGGGTAGATAAGATGGTGTACAGTGGACTGATCATGACACCGAGCTGAAATTACAATGTCACTTGCCGAAATACATGCTCCCTCAATCCACGGGCCATAAGCTCCCGTTACAGGTTACTGTATATTTGCTCCATTTTCTGAATCCACTTGTGAAAACATGTAAATGCAAACAGATACTCAGGGGAAACAAGAAAAAAAACACTCACATTCTTGCTCCATTCAAACAGACAGCACCATTCACCATTTGAAACAACACACGGTATGGCGCCTAAACCCTGGTCGTCAAACTTTTGTAGGCTACAACTGGTTTTCTATTGCATTCAGTAATTGCATTCACGTGTCCTTCTGGTGACCTCATCATTAAACAGAGACCTGGGACACCTGGTGAAAACCACTTCATTATCATGGAAGGATTCCATGGTCAATGTTCACTCTTCACAGTGGACATTTTGACGTGTCATTAATATTGGTAAACGTAGCTGAGCGTAATATCATATATTTTTGGTGTGTTTCTTTTAAGTGTTGCTTTGTGCCAGCATCAAGTAAACTGTACAGAAGTTGTGCATGCTGGCACACAGTAAGGGCTAAAACAACAGCGCAATTCACGTTATTACCGTCAGCTGTGTTCACCAACAAAACATCCTGTCTGTGAAAAGTGTCTGATGTCAAAGGAACAGAGCCCGACATAGGGACAAAGACGGAAGCAGAAGTGCAATCTTCCCCCAACAAAACAATGGCAACATCATAGTTTGTACATAAAACTATTCATTAGCTTACTGGTTCTGACCATAGCAGCACCTTTGATTTTGTGGTAAGACAAGTCTCATCTAGCGATAAAATATGAGCAAAAAACAAACTTCTAAATATTTAGCCACGGTGAGGAACGAGTGAGGTTAATTTCAAAATAAAATGTGACTTATGGAGGTGTGGTATTCTCATATTTTAGAGTGTAATAAAACAGTGTATAAAAATATATTGATTTGTTTTAAAGGAACATTGTACTACTTAATACTTAAAATCCGGAATATATACATTAACATAATTATTCATACATATTTCATACAATTGTTTGCATAATAGGGTGAAAATGACACAAACATCCTCTATTTTCAGGAAGATGTGAAGATAAAGACGACTGTAAATTTGGGCAACAACTTGAACTTTACAAATAAATGTGACAACAGAGGTATGAAGAGGGCAGAGCCCATTGTTCCACAATGTCCAACACAACACAGAGCGGCTACTTCCACTGTCAAAATAGGCTGGCAAGATGCCATTCGTCAATAACGTTTAAACTAGTTTAAAAAAGAAATACCCATAACAAACGAGAGTTTGTGGGCAGGAGGAGGCAGCATGTCTGTGTGTGCATCTCTGTACATGTACTGTGTGTGTGTGTGTGTGTGTGTGTGTGTGTGTGTGTGTGTGTGTGTGTGTGTGTGTGTGTGTGTGTGTGTGTGTGTGGTGTGTGTACATGCGAGTGCATGCGTGTGTGTGTGTGTACTTGTGCGTGGTTGGGATTGCGTCTCAGCAAACACACACTGTGGTCTTTCCATGCTGCTGGAGCAGGACGGGGACATTGTTGGACGTCTGTTTCTGATCATTTTCCTCCGTGTGTGTGTCCAGGGGTATCCTGTCACCGTGTCTGCGACACGCTTTCTTGGTCGACTGGGAAGCTGCCAACGCCGCTGGTCCATCGACAGTCCTTTTGCTTCTGGTCACCCTAGAGACGGCCCCGAGCCCCGGCCCCTGGGAGCAGCCCTCGGTCAGAGGCGAATCGGAATGGGCCGGTTCCACGTCACTGTCCATCAGGAGTGGGGCGAAGGGGCTTGATGCCGACAAGGAGAGGTCATACAGGCTGCTGCTCCCCGATAGGCCATCCATTCGTTGCAGCGTTGGGAGGAGTTCGCAGACGACGGCGGGAATATCCACCTCTGGAAGACGCTGTGGGAGAGAGAGAGAACAGATCATTACATTATGTTTTGAGGTAGCCAACAGTCACAACAGCTACAGTATGTACATACAGACCTCTCCCTCAACGCTTCATCCAAGGTGTCCATTGTGTGTCAATTTCTTCCCTATGTATAACATTTAAGGACACCCATAGACTTAAAAGTATAGATAGGTCTTGAGTGCCCAACTTCTCGACAACACTTATTTGCTTGGATACCGTAACGCATCGTCATATGGAACAAAAGTATCATGGAGGCCCCCATGGATTGATTATTTCCTCCTCTGTGTTTGATATAGAAGCGTAAGTGTAGCTATCTGTTCTATACATTCATTTCTATGAAGGGATGAATACACTGCATTTGGTTGACTGGGGTCCCCCAGGGGTCTATACTTGGTGCCTCCTTTTATCCCTCTACACCAAATCTCTTTGACACAAATAGCCAAACTGCTACTTTCGTAGAATGTTCGCATATCTATGCCCAGAACCTTCCTCCGGAGAGGGGCATTTTGAGACTTCAGGGAGCATCTTTGCCACCGTGTATAATCCCCCTCACACTTGGCTCATCCTTTCATCTCCGCTGTGCAGCCTCACCTGGATAAGCGGTGTGTCTGAGCGGGAGAGGGACGCGGGGGGGCACTGGGACACCTCGGCCAAGTTCACCAGCACCTCCTCATGGTGAAGTGTTTCCTGGGAGATACCGGGTTCCTGCAGGGCGATGACGATGGCACTGGTGTTGTCGGCACGGAGCATCCTCTGGCGCCAGCGCAGAAGGGCATGGCTGACCAGCTGCCGCGCGCTGGACACCCCGCACGGAGCCTGTAGGAGGGCGGTATGGTTACACCTGACCATCCACGCTTCAATATGCATTTTTAACATAAAGCATTACCACTTTACATGCATGCATGTACTGTTGAATTAGCACTGTATCTGGGTCATCCAATGAATCCAAAGTGAACACAACAGTGTTGCTTGCAACCAAAAAAAGGAAACACATTGTCCCTCATTTATCAACTCGGCGTATGCCAAAATATCGGCATTTACCATTTCCGCAAAACCTTGAACTTGAACGTGAGCCAGGAAAAGAAATCATGTTTTTGGTCGGGAGCTGTCGTACGCTTTGTCCTCACCTGTTTTTCTGTCGTAGAACAGTGGAGCAGCATTGTTTGACCAGCTGAGACCAGGCATCGAAACATATGTATTCACTCCTAAAATGTTAATATAAACTATAGGCCCACATGTAAAAAAAAAAAAAAAAAAAAAAGAGAGATTTCCAACTTTACAAGCAATTAAAATCGTGCAATTAAAAACAATATAACATGTTTACAATGTACTAGTTTGGGCTTAATCAAACTAATCAGATGCCTATATAATCCCTGTGATGTATAAAAAAAAGATTTAGTCATAAATGGACTGCACGCCTTTATTAAGTGACAATGACAAGCATACAGCTTGCCTATTTGCAATTGTAGGCTATAGGCGTAAGGGGCTAAATCATTCACCAATTAAATAAGTGCTTTGACGGGAGGACGGGATCGCGGCGTGCGTCGCCAGCACACATGCAAGGCTTGCATGTGTGCTGGTAGCCTATGTGCTGGCGACGCACGTGAAGGCCTGCATTGCAAGTTTTCATCCATATGTTTATGATTCGTTCATCAAAGATCAAATCACTCCATAAACGTTGATTATGACTGCCTTGACGACATGCTATCTCTCATGCAGCCAGGCATCACTCACCCACAGCACTTATCACAGCAGTGCACAGTCTCACTGATCGCCTTCGCCGTGCACTGCATGTGCACGAATGGGTAAAATTAATATAGGCCTAGCCTACAAACGTATTCCATTCATGGCGATGCGATGCGTCATGTATAGCCTTGAGGTGCGTGCATGGACATGACAGCAAGGCAAGCGAGGTGAGAGGGAAACAGACAGGGGTAGGCCTGAGTAGGCCTAGAGCTTTATTTAATTAATGCAGGTGTTCTTTATTTATTTAAGATACAACACACCATGCAGTTGGGCTTGCAAGTTGCGTGAGCGTGCGTGTGTGTGTGACTGTGTGTGTATGAGAGAGGGGGGTGAGGCGGTCGTATTGCAGTTGTTCATGTCGCAAAAACGAGGGCGAGGCTTGATTTCATAGGGCGTGCCAGATAGATTTCAGCCGTCACATTTATTAACGTCGGAACGAGATTAAGGAAGGATCAGCTGTTTGCGATCATTTTATAAAGGCCGTGGCGACGTGGGTGTACTACGAAACCTACACTCGAATTTGGGGCAGATTTTACACTCAATTGATAAATTAGTGAATTTGAGCCTGATCGTCCATTTTCAGCAAGCGACACCATTAGATTAATAAATTATCATATAATTAGTCTACTGCGTTGACAGGTAACCAAGGTGATGTCTGTTATTGTCTTGACTTGCTGTAGCATGAGCTCATTCAGAAGTTTTGTTATTTCTAACACAGAAGCTCGAACAACTGACACATGACAGCAGAGACTCTCCCTCTCTCCTGTGCAAGCGTAACTCGCACAGTGAAGTCAGAGTCTCACTAGCTGCGTTTACATGGACACCTTTCTTCCAATCTGATTAAAATAAACCCGATTGAAGGTTTTGGATCAAGTGTTTACATGGGGCAAGTTCAATCCGATCAGGTGTTTACATGTGCCCACTTTTAATCAGGTTAGCTGTGTGTATAATGAAATCAGACCCATCTGAACAGAGTGGTGATGTACTCAGGAGCGGCCTTAAGGATCGGGAGGCCCCGTTCATGACGTCATCATTTTAATACACATTTTCTTTCCTTTTTTTTGTCAGAGTCTCAGCGCTGCTAGTGCAGTGAGTGCACACACCGGGAAGTGGGAACAACTACAAACAAACAACACATGACAGTATTACATTACAGTACCTGTAACGATTATTAGCTGATGCCAACTAGTGGTAAGTGGACGTACAGGATGAGGATGAATAATTGACAAGACTGATTGGAAGGCTGTGATACAATGCAATACTACTACTACTACTACTAATAATAAGTACAGTGTAGTAGGCTACAATACAGTAGGCTACGAGTACTTCTCAACTTCCCAACATGCACCTGTACACAGTGGGAAGCTCAACAGCGCCACTTTGTCACCTGTTGGTACCCTAAACAGACAGACATAGGGACACACATTGCCGTTCCTTGGAGTGGCTGCACCACTCGATAATACATCCTGCCACACTAATAGCCAGCGCAACACCCCATCCTTTGTCCGCCTTCTCCTACCAAACCACACCGTTTGCACACATCTCACCATGCATCTCACTTTGCCGAGTTACGCCAACTCCGTTCACTTCATGGGGCCAGTCCCCCATGGGCCAGTCCAACAGGCGAACACTCCGTCTCCACCTCAGTAACAGTACGCATCGACAAACAAACACCATGTCGTGTTGACTACTAGACTACACTAATAAGGATCCATGACGGCCACCGCCAGCAACAACCCCAAAAGGACATTTTGTATCGCATCGCGGGGCCGGGGGGGGACTTCAATTGACAAGTGCGCGAGTGAGTGAGTGAGTTTACGCATTCTTCCCTCCCGCCTTTACACACACCCGGGGTGACGGGCCGGTTCCGCGTCCTAAACGGTAGAGAAATGACAGAGATACCATGTGGGGGGGCCCCCGGAACATCCAGACCCCAGGAACGCGCCCGGGGGGCTGGGCCGCTTCCGGTGTGCCGCCCCACGTCCGAAACGGCTGAGAAATGACAGAGCTACCGGCGTGTCGGGGTCCCTCTTCTGTACTGTACTGTCACTGTACTGTACTGGCACACCCGAAATCATACAGTTAATATGTGTGTGTGTGTGTGTGTGTGTGTGTGTGTGTGTGTGTGTGTGTGTGTGTGTGTGTGTGTGTGTGTGTGTGTTAGGTTGCGCACAGGTGGTGAAAAACAACCATGCTGTTTTTGTGCTCAGACCCATGCAGCCAGCCAGCAAGCCAGCGACACACAGTGTTCAGACCCAGCCACCCACACACATAGCTCCGTAAGGGAGTGGTTGCACCACTCAAAAAAAATCTTCAAAAAACTGAAGAGGTTATTGTAGATTAGATTGTAGAACCTGATTTGGATAGGGACACATGATCTGATGCAGGACAATGTCACTATGACAGAAAGAGAAGATGGGTCTGTTGCCACATTCATTCACCCCATAATCTCAGTGGAAATTGGGGAATATGTTGTGAAATAAAGTCAGATTCTAAAACTGGAATTTGGGAAAATGCCTTAGTTATTTTTAAATTATATAATTTATTTTTTAAACCATAATGGCATGTAGGCAATGCATAGTTATATTATTGGATATCAACTTTCTTCAGCCAAACAGATCTGCGATCACAGAGGCAGCACATGCAACTTCAGGTACTAACGAGTGATTTCTCACATACATCATCCATTATCTCAGTGGCTGCAACACATACTTTTATTTATTTATAGGCCTACTTTTTATTTGCATGGGAGATTTTCGGCAATATAGTGCTGTGTGTGTGTGTGTGTGTGTGTGTGTGTGTGTGTGTGTGTGTGTGTGTGTGTGTGTGTGCACACACGTGCGCTCGCAGAGAGAGAGGGAACGAGAGAGAGAGGAATACCGCCTCATCGCACTGCCAAAAAGGAGGTTAAGCAACAGAAATTGCCCGACAATTTGATGTGCAGAAAGAACATATCAGATTCTAATCGGGTTAAAAAAAAGTCTAGACCACCCCTCTGCACCCGATTAGAAATTAAATTGGGTGGCGCTTGATCGGGTATATTTAGGTGTATACATAGGTGTATTTAAAACCTTGTTTTAACCCGATTAGAATGGGAAATGTAAACATGCCTATTGGCTCTGGGTGAAGTGAGTGACATTGATGTATTTTTACTAGAGTTGTCCCGATCACGTTTTTTTGCTCCCGATCCGATCCCGATCATTTGAGTTTGAGTATCTGCCGATCCCGATATTTCCCGATCCGATCACTTTTTTTGCTCCCGATACAATTCCGATCATTTCCGATAATTCTTCCCGATCAGATACATTTTGGCAATGCAGTAAGAAAAAAAAAGGGACTAAAACGGTTCCGAACTGCCACCCCGTGTCCGAAACGGTTGAGAAATGACAGAGTTACTGTGTGCCGGTCCCTCTACTGTACCCTCTACTGTACTGTACTGGCACACACGAAATCATCATATACAGTTAATATGGGCATGTGTTTGTGTGCGTGTGTTAGGTTGCACACAGGTGGTGAAAAACAACCATGCTGTTTTCATGCTCATACCCAGCCAGCCAGGCAGGCACCCACACACATAAGTCCAAGGGACTGGCTTGCACCACTCAAAAAGTTTATTTATAGCATTATCTTTTATTCTTTTTTTAGCATATATTATTTTATTAGACATTTCTGCCTTTTCATTATTTAAAGGGGGAAAAAAACCCTTATATTGCTATTTTAATGTGCCTCATCATTATGTTCAAGGGGAAAATAATGCACCTATGCGCTCACACGTGGTGCAGAGTCGCAGCACATGCAGGGAGGAGAGGAGAGCTCACTGGGGAGAGGAGGGATTCCGTGTCGCACAGAAACATTTACAAAAGTTTACAATAAAGATCTCTGCATGAGATATTATGCTTATATTATTAGAAGGGTTTCTATCTACAGTCATGGATTGGACATAGAGTATTTTGTTGGGACTTTTCAGACGGAATGTTCTTCTCCTGCTCCGGGTGGACAGAGCAACAACAACGAGTTGTTTTTGCTCTCTCTCTCCCTTTTTAGCACTCAAACAGCGAGTGCAGATGCAGAAGCAGATCTGAACAAGACGGTGCTTAGAAGCCTGTTGATTCCGCTGTGTGTGTCTCTGTGTATGACGATCAATAATTATTCCACCGAGTGGTCTTTACGAGGGCTGGATTCTCCTCATCATCTCTCTCTCTCTCTCTCTCTCTCTCTGTGGTTCCTTCTTTTTAAAAGTCGCTTTAAGCGTCGGTTGTTTCAGTGCAGCCGCTGCCGCTTGTTGTCGTTAGCTTTCTGCTATTAGCCTACTAGCCACGCAAGTTACACGAACGTCGCCATTCGTCGCCCAATAGCAAATCTACAAGATCACAGCGCGTTGCGAAAGCAACTCTTTGTGAGCTTGCAGATCTGCTGTTTAGGGCCAACGTCACTGTCGTGCGCTAAGTTTTCCTAGGAGCAGCAGCAAGAGGCTGCTTCGAGAGGAGGATGTTTTGTTGTTATTAATTATGAACCAATCTGTATTAAAAAACAAAACTAAAGACTCGGGAGGATGACTTTAAGACTTATAGATGGTCACGTTTCTTCTGTAACGTTAAATACAATTAAGAAAAGATTTAATAAAAAAAAATATATTATATTTAATAAATAATTTTTTCCCGATATTTTTTTCCCGATCCCGATCTTTTGAAAATGACGTGATCGGGCCCGATCGATCGGACACCTCTAATTTTTACAGGTTTGTATTTTCCATTTTTCCTTTTACTTTGCCGAAACTGAACCAAAACCGTGACCCACAAACTGAGGTTAAAACTGAACGGTGGGCTAACTGAAGCACTGCATCCCGATTTTTTGTCATGTTCGTGATTTATCACATTTAATCCCATTCTCAAGTGAGTAAGCTGCCAAAATAAAAGAAACTGTTAAAAACAGTCTGGAACCGTTGAACCGTCTGCGGGTCGGCGAAGGACACTGAAAGGCATCCATGAAAAGCATTTAATTAACACGCTCTGATGCATGTGTGTGCGGTGAACCACAAACAACAATGGAACACATCATGAGATGTAGCTAAGCCACAATGTACTGGAGATGACCTGGCCGAGCAAAATGCCACTGGAAAGAGGTGATATAGAGGATGGATGGCCGGACAGGCAGAAGAAGGAAGAAGAGTTAAAAACAAACAGTGCCGACTTGGGCGGTTAGATCAACTGTCTGGGCACCTAGGCTGCCAAGCCAGCCGCACGGCGTGCCGCATGTCACTCCTCATCTCTCTCCCCTTTCCTGTCTATTACTAATTACTGTACCCTATCAATAAAGGCAAAAAAATACAAATACTGATATAATGATGACAAGACGACTGCGGTCCTAATCTGTTCTCATGCTCCACTCACCATGGACTCATCGTTGTCCTGGCACATGGAGACGGCGTCCTGTGGTGGCACCATGTTCCACAGACCGTCACTCCCCAGGATGATGTAGCGATGCTTACTGGGGTCCAGGACCACCACACTGGTGTCTGGTTCCGGGGACACGACAAACTCCCCACTGTAGAAGTCATAGCTCCATAGGTCACCTGCAGTGTGAGAGCATCAGATGAAGATTGTGTATTTTGCCCTGCTACTAAAAAGATTAGCACGTTGGTGGTGATTTGTTGTATTTATTTCATAGGCACTTTGAGGTGTATCATGGATGTTTTATTTGCTGTTCCATAATGTGACATTGATGTAGTATTGAAGTGTAATTTTTATTTCTGCCTCTTGGCCAGTTCCCAACTTGTAAAAGAGACACAGTCTCAATGTGTTTTTAGTTTTTACTGGTTAAAAATTAAGTTTAAATAAAAATGGCCAGCCGGAGAACCTAGTCTACTAAATACAGTCACATGACAGTGTTCAGTTAGTTTTAGACACCTATGGGGCAAGCCTTCTATCAGAGGTTCTGTGTGTGTGTGTGTGTGTGTGTGTGTGTGTGTGTCCATTTACATTTTGGACAATAACGTCAAACGTGGCCTAGCCTGTGACAGCGTGTTGTGGGTTAGAGTCCCAATCCCGACGGTCTTTGCTGCGTGTCACTCCCCATTTCTGTCTACCTACTGTAATATCAATAAAGGCATAAAAAGCCCAAAAATAAATCAGGAAACAAAGAAAAAAGTGTAGACGACCTTACCCAAAGCTCTGGCCACGGCCAGGAAGGGGATCTGGTCGATGACAGTGCTGCGGCGGACAGGGCCGTTGTGACTCAGTCTGGGTCTCTTCCACACCACCCGGTTCACTCCAGACTTCTTTATCACACTGAGAAGAGGAGAAAAGCCAGTTAAATACTCCTTAATAACCATATTAGCAGGGCACCCCGTGACTAATGGCCTACTCTGTGAATGTGTACTGACCCACATAATTACACCCGACTTTGATTCCTGTCCCAGGAGGATCTGTTGCACATCCATGATCACACCTCATCTCTGTGTCAATGAAGTATAATCTTTACATTGACCACATAAACTAACTTCAACTAGAAAACGGCACTCATCTGAGCCTATTTCCGTTTGAAGAACGGAATGGCAGAAATGGCAGAAATTAAATCTAGTCTGGCTGAAATGGCCATGATTTACATGGGGAGTTTCGTCATGATCTGAGATATCCCGGAGGGAAAACTTTTCATTGTTCATTGTTACAGTACAAGAGCAATAGACCGATTCACAGAAGGTTTCCTGGGTGCGGCCATTACTGAGGTGTACCATTAAGTGCAGCAGCACTGATTAGCTACACCTGGTCTACAGAGCACCTGCTCCATGTATTACACCTCAGTAATGGCCGCGCCCAGGACACCCCTCTGTGAATCGGTCTATAGGCCAAAGCGTGAATCGGCCCATTATCAGACTACACATTCAAGACGATTTTCTTCCTTGGCCAACTGGAGTGTGCATGAACAATTTCACGCCGATCAGTCCAGTGGTGCCCGAGAATAGCTGCTCAAAAACATAATCCCTGACCCAGCTGTTATGGCCTGGCAGAGATAAATATTAATATTTTGGCTTATCGACCAAAGTGTCTGGTGGATTTAATTAAAAAAACTACCAGACAGGAGGTTTTGTACCGGCCAAATAGATTTTGTGTTTTGCTATGTGTTAATATTACTATATAATACACATATATGTAATTTCCAATATCAAACAAAATAAATAATATTTGAACATTTATTTTTACTGGACTGGGGCAGACCTGCAAACTCATGAGGGCTGAAAGGTTTGACAAGTTCCAAAATCAAACCCCATTGGGCGTCCAGGCAGGACATGGCTTGATGATCTACCCTGGTAAAAGTATATCGTTATCATTTAATGACATACTAATTATTATACATTTTTGAGGGGCGCTAGCCCCTCCTATATACAGGTTTAATGTTTGTCATTAGTTTGTTTTATAAACTCCATTGACAATGAAGGGACAATTTATGTCATTTTGTAACTCATTACGTCAATAACGTCATATTGTCTCTTTATTGTTAATGGCATTTAATGTTTGTTTTACATCACCATTACATCACCTAATCAACATGAGTTAGACTTTAACCCATTGATGCCTGGTGCAACCTATACGTTGTTCTACCTTTGATGCCGGTGCGCTCTCTGTGTCACGTTTGTAAAGGGCCTTTCAAACGTGAAGCGATATAACTATAGTTCGTATTGGCTGCAAAACACAACGATAAATAATGTAATCTTCCTACTGTCTTTTCTCACATGCTGTGATTTTTAACTACAGATATTATTTGTTCTGAACTATGTGCCAACCTGTCAGCAGCATCACTATCTTATCAGCAGACTTGCTGGAGACACAGTAACAGATGCTGCCCCCTGAGCGAGATACTTGATTTGCTATTGTGCTCATTGCAGGAACTTCCATCTTTATCACAGAGCGTGAGGGAGGCTTGAGGGCTGCGCAGAGGTTTTGTAGAACTATATTGTTTGCTCTGTGATGTCCTCACTTACCCTTTAGTTAATGCAAATGGCTTGGGAAGGGAGATAACTACATGTTGACATAATTCAGTACTTCAGCTTTATTTTTGCTCAGACGCATCCCTAGATGTCCTGAATTAATTTGGAAAGCACGTCCCAAAAAACATATTTTCCACAATGTCGGAAGGAGCATGTATTGAACTTTAATCAAATTCCTAACATGACACTTTCTCTTCTGACAGAACTACACATCATTCCAGGAATGCAACCCGGTCAGCTTCTGTTATTGCTGTAAAATAACTTCCTGGGTAGCTCACCTTCCCCCCAACCCCTCGATGCGCTCTCTTTCACGGGGCAGCTCAGGTTTGTGGTCCTGGGTGACCTCGACAGCTCTGATGAACTGGTCCAAGGGATCATCCTGGACACCAAGGACCACCGCAGAGTCCCCTACATGGGCCACATACATACGCTGGCCCCTGATGATCACCACACTGGCCGTCGTGCCGGATGTGCTGGGGAGCCCTGTTAGTGTCTTTGGCCACTCCGCTAACATGAAAGATTAACATATAAACAGAATGAAAACACACACAATAGTAAACATGTGCCCTTCACAATCCAAAGATGTTGTGCTGAAAAATGAATGCCTTCTGCTACAAACATGGCTGACAAAATCTCTCGTCTGGCTCACCAGAGTTGGATCAAATTCTCAAACTGAGATTTTCAGATCAATTGCATCAAGATTCAGCCTCAAATGTTTTTAGAAACACATTAATGGACTGTTTAGGTTTAGGCTAAATAAGTCCTATGATTTCAGAGATTGTTTTTTATCTTAACTCTCCCTGTACCCCTTCCTGCAACCTTCTGTTTGATTGATGCTAGTGACTGACCTAGATAATACTATGCAGACAGACCGTTTTTGTTAGGCTGCTTGTTTTTGTTCTTTTAGATAGCATGTTATTCAAACAGATGCTAGGTTCAGAATCATTGATTACCTGGTATCTTAAAGTTTCAATGTATATATATTACTATTTTCACAGTATATTGTGAATTATTGTGGATTTATGCTAAATACATACATTTCTGTCAGTTACTGTTACACTATCCCTCAGAGCCCAAAGTCCAAATAACTACAATTTTGCTGTAAAAAAGGTATCACCCTGTTATTGTAAACGTTTCAAAGTGTATTTAATGTTATATTCTACTTAACAAAAGAATGACCAACAGCTGTACCACAATCACAATAATCATATGAATAATCATATGAAATTAAAGTCTACCTTTTGGACACGGTGTGGCATGAAATGTTTCAGTGCATCATGTGTTCTCTGTACACAAATGACACAACCCCTGGTTTGCTCAGCTGTTCAGCCCACCACATGATGACATGTCTGGGCAAATATGTATTAACATTGTTCAGACACAGGAGGAAGCAAGCAGACTCCATTGCTGTGTTTACTTCAGATAACCAATACACAACATGAATGGGGTGAACATAGGGCTATACAATATGAAGCCTACATCTACTAATATTGTTATGCAGTGGTGGAAGCGAAGTATTGTGCTTTCATCATGGGCTTTTGGGACCACCATGGAAATAAGCCTCTGGGCTTTACTGTGTATATTATTTTGAAGTATGTGTGTATAATTGTATTTTATTACATTACACCCTTTTCAATAACAATTTCAAAGGTGCTGTAATATATAGGGAGGGTGAATAATTTGGTGTGGATTAAATAAGGCCTGAATTCAGGGCCAGGCTGGATCTAAACGGTGTGCCCCTCCACTCCAAAACGACACACACTTTGTGTACACACACATACACTCTCTGTGTGTGTGTGTGTGTGTGTGTGTGTGTGTGTGTGTGTGTGTGTGTGTGTGTGTGTGTGTGTGTCGTTCAGCTTACATTGTTTCACGTCTATAATTTAATTTGCGGCAAACAGTAAATTATCACAATTTCGCGTTAGAATATATCACAACATCTCCAAAAACGTACGTAGCTTTTTCCACATGGCGTGATGGCAGGCGACAAATCCTTTCCGTATGGCCGAGCACACCTCCTCGTCGCACTTGGACCAGAACCCCCGCTGTTTCTTTATGAACTCCCACAGATAGTCCCGGGCGAACTCCGCCGCCTCCCGGCCTCCGTGGCCATCGAAGACGGCGAAGAAGGCCACCGAGCGATGAGGATGCTGCTGCTCCTCCTCCTCCTCGCCGCCCGGCGCGGTGGACGGTACAGACCTGCCGCCGCCGCTGCTTTGGTCGTCGCCGCCGTGTTCGAGAATTGCAACGCACATAGCGGATGGTGGTGCACACGGTGGCGGGGGGGTCGTAGTCTCGGCGGGGTCTGTGGTGGTCCGGTGTGTTGTGTCGCCGGCGGCAGCAGCAACGGCACCATCGGCGAAGTCACCGACCGGACCGCCGCCCCCGTCTTTCTCGTCCGCCCTCGCCTCGTCCTCTCCCGGCTCGGGCTCCACTACGACCTCGGTGACGTCCTCCATGTATTTCCTGCCTCCCTGGTCCGTGAACACGCTCACTCGCATCAGTAGTGCGTTCTCCATGTTTTGAAGTTTCAGTATTAGGGGTTGTGTTGATACCATACAAAAAGGAGAAAGCCGTAAAATGTGGACAAAACGCGGATTTTTTTTTTATCGCAGCAGAGTGAGTAGCCTTTGTTTATTTTCCAGCCCAGTAGGCATGCTCAGACATGCTAGAAGACGTAGAACCCCAACGCAGTGACGCCAGAGAGAGACGTCCTCGTCGTCTTCTTCTCGGGCATTGCGACACAGTGAATCAGTGATGGTAGTTAGTTACTGCCCTCCAAAGGCCCACATCGTGACCAAACATTATTTATTTTATAGTATACCTTGGCTTTTAATTGTTTGAATACGAATTCAATCACCACTGACAAATTTGACAATGGATCAATCGTCATCGTCACATCACAGTTTACAAGTAGGCGAAAGCTTGTGAAAATCTCAATTGTGCTTTAATTGTAATTCTTAATGAATGCATTAATAATTAATTACAATCCAATAATATGATTGTGAAATGTCAATCATATCATACAATCATATTATTATTTACATGAATAGAATTAAGTGCTTTATTGATCCCGAAGGAGAATGTTTTAAAGTTTGTTCATCCATGATAGAAAAAGAGTTATGGCACCATTCCATTTGGTAACAAGACAACTCACCCTTTTTCAATTTCCAAGTGAGTTGTCCGGACATCTCACCCCGAAAGTCCAGATCATTTCCGGGGTGAGTTGTCTTCACTTTCGGGGTGAGCGTTGAGTGATTCCACTCATTTCCTTAGTACATACAACTCACCCCGCCATGTCAGAAAGTGAAGACAACTCACCGGGGTGAGTTGTCCAAATATTGTTGGGCGAGCTCGAGCTGTCCGTCTTTTCCCTTTACTAACTCGGGTCGGCACCCTGGCCGTGGTCCTGTGGGTCTGGAAATTCCGGGGAACCCCACACAGAGTTGCACCACTCACTTCACACAGGTGTGATTTTTTTTTATAGTTCACCAATAATTATCTGGGACAGATAGGATGCCGATATTGTCAAAAACGTCAAATAATGACCGACATATCCGTCGGACTCTAGTAACAAACATTCACTAAGAATTGTGACCAATGGAATAGTCCTGGATATTTTCAAAATGGAAAAACTAACATACTAAGAACTAGACTAGACAATTTCTACCAAATTTGGAACAACTGGATAGTGCACATTGCCCCTCTGAGAGCGGACTTCGTGTAATCTCACTGGTCCTGACTGCCTGCTTTATGATCTTTGTATAAAATGTTTAAGACATCCTTCCTCCTCTCATGGTCGAAGTCCAAAGCTTTGTTTAAATGTTCTGCAGTGTGGAATAAGTGTTATCATATCATATCTATTCTGCCTATGACTACATGTCACATATTACCAATTACCAGTGTACAACAGTTCACAAAGTGAAATGGGCAGAACAGAACACAGCATAGCAGTTTCACCGCTGCTATTCTTGAGGGTGGGTTGACCTTGTAGGTCAGTATATCAGTGTGTTTGAAGGGGTTCCAGGTGGTCCCCCGCTAAATGATGGAGAATTGTTAAAGGACCACTTCACCCCTTTTGCTACCAGATCTTATTTAAATGTTTAGGGCACAAACATGTTCCTGGGGTTTTTTATGTGTGCAATAAGTGTTTTTAGATATTTTAGTCATGGTGCCATAATCATCATGACCAAAAATTGTCATGAAAATGTGGTCTCACGTCCATCCTGGACTACAAGTCATTCATGCAGCCTCCCTGGGGTCATTGTAGGAATTCAGAAATCCAGTGAAACACAGAGTTCATTATTCTTCAGGCCATAGGGGGCAAGTTTCTAATTGTGCTACTGTTAACTACTACAAATAAGATATTTTACGCTTGAGAGTGTAAAATGAAGCCAAATGAAACCCTTACGGTCCATTTGGTTTCATTGTACGCTCTCAAGAGTACAATTGTTAAACACCTACATTACTTCATTTACAGTCTACAGAATTGGAGAATGTTGAATTATTCTGAACAACTCCTGTTGTCTCTTATACCAACATCCATACAGTATGGAATTGTGGACAAAATCCTATCTGTCAACAAAATATTCTGTCTTGAGTCTGAGAGGCTAAGGGCTCCATCTTGCGCCACCCTTATCCCTAAACGTATTTGCCATTTTTTACTATTTTGAAAAACATTTTAAAATAGTTCAACTAGCCGATCTACATCGAGACATTGTGAGCTTGTAGATCAGCTATTTGAATTATTTAAAAGGTTGTGTATTGAAGAGTAGTTTCGACTTTTGTGTGAAGTTCAAGGCCTTCTGTCTTGAACTTGACAGCCATAGGGAATCTGAGGGGGGTTCAGGGGAGTCCCTGCTAAATGTGATTACTAATACTACAGCATCAAAATCAGTACTTTAACCACTTTAACCCTATAGGCTAGTCTATTTGAAAATAACAGATCAACAAGTTCACAGGATGGGTAAAATGCAGAGGACGAATTTAACCTATGTACTGTAGCCTATATGAATGGTTAATGGTGCATTTGTATAGCGCCTATATCCAAGGCGCTTTACATAGATTGTGCATGAGCGAGCCAGAGGCGTGTTCGCAGGTGTATTCGAATATTTGGGAAATCATGGTTTACTTTATTTTATTAGTATATACATTTGAAAATATAATGCAACACATAGAATATCACCTGAGAAGCAATATATTAAAACAAACTTTGAATAATTTTTAAGTAAAAGAAAAGTATGTATGGGAACAACCAAACCAAACAATGTTCTTCTTATAACACAGTCTAATAAGGGTACTGTTTATTTAGCAAATAGCAATATCAACAGTCCATGTTGGATCTACTTAGTGTACAGCTGGATACCTGAGGCTTACACAGCACAAATAGTTTAAATTTGCTTTTGTAAATAGGCTCTTTGAATAAATTAATTAAGAAAAGATTCTTCTTTTAAAATAGCATCAGTTATCTATGCTATTGTGGCGATATGTATTTGTGCAGAGCAGGATGTAATCAATTCAAAACCACAAAAGACAATGACCTCTGTATTTCATTTTCCTTTTTTATGTCTGTTTTTTTAATAAACAAAGACAATAAACATTTGAGTTCCATAACGAATGCCCCATGGTGAGATACGCAACAAAAAACATCAACAATTCAGAAGAAATAAGTGTGTGGAAGAAAAAAAAATGTCACTGATGTGTACAACCTTTATTCAAATATAGTTACATTTGTATTGGAGTGTGAAGCTTGAACAATAGGTTAATTGCGCTACAGAGAAACTGACAACTGTGGATATTAACCTACCAATAAGGACCCAGGCCAAATGCCATTGCGCAGTAGCCTACTGCAACCACTATATTTTAATGGCAAGTATTTCATACAGCTTAACTTAAATTCTGAACTATCCCTTTAAGCCTACAATCTATCACCAGTGGCATATTCTGTCAATTTTAATGGGACAGATATATCTTGAAATACAATTTGTATACTTAATTCAAATTAGCCTACCATATGACTAGTGAGAATAACCTACAATTGCGATGCGATTATGGATATCTACAATGCTGGCATGGCATTATTAGAGATCTGACTCATGTGGTTCATTAAATGTTAAAAATGCTTGCCAAAAATTGCATCATACCATTACCTACTAAAGCATGCGTCGGGGGTCGAGGCACGGACAGGCATAAGGTACTTTTTTTGTCCAAATACACAACAAATGTTTATGCCTAATTGTTTCTAATAATAACCAATATTACACTCAACAAAATATCAATTTACAGACATTACATAATGGACGGAGTAAAGGGAGTGGAAGTGGAAATGGAACGGAGTAAGAAATAATGAGCTAAAGAGGCAAAAAACACCCGATGCACGAAAAGCTGTCTGCAAAGGAAAGAACGGACAGCGAGAGAGATGAAGGAGGAGAGGGATGTAAAATCGGACAGCGCTCACGGGATTGTCGTAACTCAGCTAAAGTGCAATTATCACTAGCTAGAATTCAAAGGTTTGTATCACGGGGACTCGTACAGAAAGTTATTGTTATTTTTATTTTTTTACTGTAGGTAGGTAACAGATGTAGCTGTTTAGAGTTGGGATAGGAGGAGGGCTGTCGGTCGTCAACACCAAGGATTTATCAGTGATGTAACGATTGGGCCTATACTATCCTCCGCCGTACGTGTTGCGCGCCGCAAATAGCCGATCTACAAGCTCACAACGCATCGCGTTCGTGACAGGTTGTGAGCTTGTAGGCTGATATCTCCGGTATAGCCGAAGTATAAATCGGGCTTCAGCGCCATCTAGTGGAAGTGCTTTATCTAAAAGGTTGTAATTTATTATTTTTAAGAAGAAGGACGAAAGGAAAATGTACGGGCATTTTGCAATTTTAAATACGACTACAGATTACAGTTGTCGAAAAAGGGCTCGATGGCCTCTGATATAGCATAACACTTCCGCGATGCCTTGTGATGTCACCGTCTCATCCTTGGAATCTTTTATCCTAGGCTGCTGTTGGGGTTTTTTTTGGAGAGGGGAGAGAGAATACAATATGGCTGCTGTAGAGCTCGAATGGATCCCAGAGACGCTGTACAACACGGCTATTTCGGCCGTGGTGGACAACTACAGCCGCTCCAGGAGGGACATACGCTCGCTGCCAGAAAACATACAGTTCGACGTCTATTATAAGGTGAGGTGGATCGATTCCCCGGTGTTGTCAGCGGCCCAAAAGGCCGTCCGAGTGAACGGATCGTTATTCGTTTTAGCTCTTAGCTGCTAAAGTGAGCTCTGTCAAAAAGAGAGCAGTGAGTTAGCTTAGCTGGGTTATAACCAAGCTCATTCTTCAGAATTGCTATTGTAAAAAAGTTTTGAAAACCAATCGAATTACTCATTGTTTGTTCTTTTGCCATCGAAGCTGTCGTTGGTGAAATAATCACCCGTTTCGTGTCGGATGCTTACAGTAACGTTAGTTGTGTTTTGATTTAAAGAGCACCGATCCTCCCACCCAGGGGTCTTCTTAACTTAATGGGCATATCATATGCATGCACCGGGCAGGGCTGGACGATATCAACAAGACTAGTCAGGGTTCAGGACTGACTATTGTTTACTAGTTGTTGTTGTTGTTATAGTAGTATTTTCGGAAGATGTTTAAACAGAAACATGCTGTTTCACTCAGCTAGAACAGTCTACTCTAAGTTCATAAAATGTAATTTTACTGTACTGTCACATTTAGTGAGCCCCCCCCCATCATGGAATACCTAATTGGAAGAATAGTATTCAATAATGTTTCCTATTTAATTCACATATACTGGGGCAACATCCACACTAAGATGTTTTCATTGTAAATTAAAACCACACAAGAGTTGTAGCAGTTTTGTCAGGAATAATCTCTGTCCATAACCACAGATCACATATCACCATTCACGTACCCTATAACTGTGCAATGTGTGCATTTGTGTACCGGCCAGGCATATCATATTTTGACATTTGTCAGCCATTTTACATTTATTTGACTGTGGATTTAGATTGGGGATGGGGTGTTTAACTCGTTTTAGGTTGCCATAACTTGTCCTTGCAGGGATGCGTCTGTGCTGAAACACACAAATGCTGTTAGTCTCTTTTGTCACAATGATGGGTAATGTTCTTAGACTTGTGATTGTATAGAACTAAACGGGAATGTGTATTTTAGAGATTTTCGCTTGCAGCTACACACTGTGTGCTCTGTGAGTGTGCATATCTTCCTATATACATATTATATACATATATTCCTATATACATCTATATGTACAGTATATCTACCTAATACTATTCGTATTGTTATAATCAGAGCAGCCTGATTGAAACAAATGTTCATTGTTCATTTGAGGTTTGGCACTTGGTAGTGTGGTACCACTATTGATATTGCTCAAAGAATAGGATAATTCAAATTTCAAAATCAAAATTGAGCAAAAATGAAGTATTAGTTAGTTAAACAACAAAAAATAACCCAGGGTTGGAGATTGTTTTTGCTCATGTCTATAAGATGGCAAAACAAACTAACAAAGCAATGTACAACAAATGTTTTGTGAACACCAGTGACTGTCTACTCACTCTACTGTACATCATCGTTTTCAAAATGTCTCCACTCCACTCGTCCAGACTAACATGCATTGCCAGAGTTTTCACAAGGGGTTTAAAACATACCAGAGTGGTGTGGAGTGGTTCTGCACAGCAGAAGTTATGCGTTTTCAAATTAAAACATCTTAGTTTGATCTTAGAGCTGGTTGACGTGAATTAATTTATCTTCTATGTTTATCTATTTCCTTGTTGGGAGCTGAGCTAACTTGTAACTACTGTACAACTAAGCACAATGCCAGCAGCATGGACATGGAGCATTGATAAATGGCAAGAAGATATAAACCTGACCTGCTAAATATAGATTTCAGTTTGGCAATATTCAAACATTAGTATTCATACAAATTACAATTTGGCAACATGGTGAAGTTGACAAGACCACTTACACAGGACCACTCAGAAAGTACAAGGACTCTGAGTTTGCAAGCACTTCTTCTTTAGCACAAAGCCAGCGGAGTATATGTTCAGACAGGCAGGATTCATAAGCGGCACAGCTTAATATTTCTATAGTAGATTACATTAACAGAAAGTGTGATAGCCACAACATTTAGCAGAGCAGCGAGTATTCTAGTGACGGGAAATACCGTGGGAAGAGGTGTATGTTACTGAATGCTCCCCTGAGTTCATGCTCAGCTTCCTGTCCTTGTAATGTGCTTTGGATCAACACAGTTGGGACACTGTGCACACAGCTCAGTCACTCGTCAAGTTCATTGGATCTTTGCAAACCTGCTCCAGTTATGTCAGTGAGCCCCCCGCCCCCGCAGTGCAACTGAATTTCACCACACCCTGGCTTTTCACATACCTTTAAAAAAAAATACATTTCTAGAGCCTACAGCATGAACATCACCTGGAAAGTCAAAAATATTCCCACAATAGACTGTACAATCGAGATGGATTGGGAAAGCAGGGTAGAGGGGCGGTACAGAGACGCAGGTCTTGAGTTGAATTTGAATGTAGGACAGTGCAACTATATGCTACGTACAATCATACATACACACAAACTGGTTGAGACACCAGGCTCACAATCCCAGCTTTTAATCCCAATTGAGGCAGGCCTTAACTGACTTGTATCAACCGCATATTCGACTGCTTGGAAAGCTCAGTCCAGAATGATTCCCATTCACAATATTTTAAATGTATCCTGAGGTCAAGTCAAGACTACTTCCTCTGATTTAAAAAGGCAATATGAGTGGGAGCAAACAAGTGAGCAGAGCAGCAGGAAGACTCATCCCATTTGTAAGTGCTAGCCAAATACTCAAGGTCACCAACCGATTAGTATATGAAGAAGAGTAGTCATCAGAAAACAAATAGTCAGTGAAGAAATGGGGTTGTTGCTTCATCAAATGTATCACAAATTTACAATCACTCACTTCACTAGCCACTTTTATACAGAGATCCTGCAATAATAGCCTTTGTTGTATTTCACAGAGAAACCGATGTATTCTCAAACCAGAGACCTATTCAAGTTCTTGATTTTCTGCTCCCAACATGATGACCTTTAGGATAGGCTTAGCCTGTTTAACTTAAAACATTTCCCAACGGTTTCAAACTGGACCGAACCTGTTATACTGACTGAGTTTGACCTTATGGACAAGACTCTTTTGGCACAGTTTTCATTTCCGTTCATTATTTTTGGTTTGTGTGACACTTCAAAGTTTAATAATGTTAATTTACAAGATTATTTAAGTGTTGAAGTTATCGAAAAACACTGGAATGTTTATTTATTGTGAAAAAAATACCAGTCAAAGATTATATAAAAAATAACACACACACACACACACACACACACATATTTATATTTGCATTGCTGTTCAGCCCTATTTGCCCCTTTGTCCCAGAAGAGTGGGATACAGTTCATGACTTGTTGACCACATAACTAATGTCCTGGGTTCAGTTTATGATTCAAGACTTGTGTTGCTCTGAGTCTAGTCACTTGACTCTTTGTTGCCCTGCCCTAAATAAAGCAGAAAGCCATAAAAGAAGTAGAAAGGTCTTTGCATGCCTCATCATGACACATGAATAACTTATTATTTATTCTATAATATATCAGCTAAAGAGCTATAATAGAGTAAAAACGAAATTGTGGAACATAGACCAGTAGTGACACTGGATGATATCCATCACAGAATCCAACATGTAGAGGCACTGAGTATACCAACTTCCAGCTCAGCACATTTTGATGACATGCCAGGCATCAGCGAATCGCTTTGTTTGAACTTCTGCAGTGCAGAGTATGCTGAAGCCTGCTTTAAAAACGGAAACATAATTAGACTATCGTTCTTGATTGATTGGCTAGGCAGATAGTTTCATATACATGGCCTAAACAGCCGACACGTCATTTTAGATGGACATAATTGTCTTTTTTCCAGTGAAAATACGCTGTCCAGGCTGTAGTACAGACAATAAGTCTTCCGATGTAAGAATAATAAATGTAACTGGATGGGTTTTCTATCTGCTCATTCAAAACGTTCTGGAATATGCCTAACGAGCTACAAAAAAGTACTAGGTAACCTGAGTGCAAGCTACAAACTATCATCATGTAGTTTTGCGCACATCCAGTTCCTTGCTGGTGCTGGACAAAAGGTAGATGCATACAGAGAAGGAGAAGTCTGCACACAGTCTTTGCTCCAACAGTGTTTATTTTGTTAAAACACCATTTAATTCAGGACACGACGGTGATGGTACTATCACCATGTAACCTATAGTTAGACAATGGTACAAGAAAACAAAACAATGCGCAAACAATTAACTGTAGTTATCATAGGTGTTATAAAACTAATAATAACGACACATTGGATTGGAATTAGAAAAATACAGCTGTTTGATTACCTGATTGATCCTAGTTTGTCCGATAAGTACTTGACTACACTGAAAGACAGTTAAAGGAGTAATTCCATACTAGAAGGCTTTCTTACCTTTATTTGTAGTTGTTGCGTCCCCACCAAAAGAGGTGGTCCAGGTGTTATTTTGTGCAAAAGCGCATTATTGGCTATTTCCCCTACCATAAGCCCTCAATGATTGCATTGAATTGAATGGCACTATGGGGTGTTGTGCTAATTCGCTAATTTCTTTTTGTATATATCCTCTCTTAATAATGTAAATATTATCCCAAGTGGTACTACTTATTTTGATGGAAATAAGCGAATTGGCACAAAAACCCAACCCCCATTGAAGGTTTATATTAGGGGAAATAGCCAATAATGCACTTTTGCACAAAATAACACCTGGACCTCTTTGTTGGGGACGTAACAACTACAAATCAAGGTAAGAAAGCCTTCTAGTATGGAATTCTCCTTTTAATCAGTTGCTAAACTGAGGTGTGCTGTGTCAATCACTTCCAACTGTTCCATCCTGACTATAGGTTACGGTATGTCATTGGGCTGTCTGTGTTTCTACTAGTAGAGTAGAGTAGCTACTCGGAGTTACACAATATGTATAAACTTTAATACCGTTGAGATAAAATATACTTCTTGGTAGTTTTGCTCAACGACAATAAAGAGTACTACAAATTAAGTGTAATTTGATCCATACTGTTCCAGGATGTCATGTCCAACACTCTAATTCCAGAGTGTATAGAGCATCGCAGTCCTGCCCCCTTTCAGAACGTCGAGTGCCCAGGAAATGATTCTCCATTCATTTTCTCCATAGGCTTTTCAAAAAGTATTTATTTAAAGACGGTTACGCCGCGGACAAAGCCAACTTGGATTGTGACAAATCATGACAACAAACACAATGTTTTGGGCCGATCAAATAATTTATAAGAAGAAAAACAAAACTAATAGTGTTGTCGCCTGCCTTTATTTTCTTCTTTCAAATTATTTGATCGGCACAAAATATTGTGTTTGTTGTCATGATTTGTCACGGTCCGAGTTGGCTTTGTCCGCGGCGCAACCATCTTTATATAAATACATTTTGAAAAGCCTATGGAGAAAATTAATGGAGAATCATTTCCTGGGCCACTCGTCGTTCTGAAAGGGTGGTGGGCCTGCGACGCTCTATAGGGCAGGTGTGCCCACACTTTTTTTGACTTGAGACTTGAGAGCTACCTTCAAAATGACCAGCTCAACAAGATCTACACACCCCAAAAATATCCCATTGCTGAAAATAGCTTAAAAATGTACCTGAATAGTGGCACTGGCGTTACATAATATGACAAACGCACTTTATTATTATTATTATTATAATTTTTCTTTTTAAATAACTGTAATGCTACTGATTTGTTTGTGCACAACACTCTAGAAAATAAAGTATTCCATTGTGGGTTAACGGCCATTTTTGTCAATCAATCAAGACACCTTAATTCAAAAGTATTATTTGATCTAAATTAGATATTATGTTGTAGGGCCATGTCATGTGGTCTACCACAGCCTTTTTGATCTACTGGTAGTAGATTGCGATCTACCTTCTGCTTCTGGGCACCCCCGGTATAATATGGGCATAGCCTTCTGCTCAGAGGTCATTTGATCTCTCTTGATGACTCGCCCATCACCTTTGTTTCCTCACCGATGGACTGTCATCCACATTGTTGTGAGTGAACAGAGTTCCTTTTGCTCGCCGTGTTCATCTCGATGTCCCCCTCTCTCCTTGTCTGTCCCTTCTTTCTCTCCTCAGCTTTACCAGCAGGGCCGGCTCTGCCAGCTGGGTGGGGAGTTCTGTGAACTGGAGGTCTTTGCCAAAGTCCTACGAGCCTCGGACAAAAGGTAAGAACACAATGGGACCGGCCCAGGGATGGAAACAAACATCTGTATGAAAGGAAGCGCTTCTGCTTTGACCCGTCTGTGTTTAGGCCCCTCCGTGATTGTTTTAACCCATTCAGGCCTGACGTCGGGGAAAAAAAGAAATCATGGCAATTTTCTGAAAGATTTGAGGCACATTTTAACGATTTAAAAAAATAGCAGACCTACAAGGTCGTAGCTAGCTATGAGCTTGTAGATCTGCTATTTTTCAAAAGCTAAATTATAACCTAATGTTTAAAACACCAAAAGGGGTTCCCGCCCAAAATGGGTTAATATGCACCTCCGTGTGACTGTGATCAGAGTGGCCAAAACAAAGAATATTATTATTTGTACAGTACCAGTATATGAGAGACAATGAATAAAACCTTGAATAAATAATTTGACATGGAATATTTTTCATTGGCTTACAACGTTCCGCTGTCATAGCAACATGAATTAATAGAATGGCGGTGTGCTGTCAAGAAACAAAAGAGTGTTATGATTGATAAATCAGAATTCAACAATCATGTAATAAATGACATAATTCCAGGTCCCGAACTCCTTCAAATTCACACACACACACACACACACACACACACACACACACACACACACACACACACACACACACACACACACACACACACACACACACACAAATTAATTATTGTAATGGATTCAGTAAGACGGGGTCAGCAACCTTTTTGACATGAAGTGCCATGTTATTATTTTCTTGATAATTAATTAATTATGACACCATACATAAAAGGCAACGTGTCTCATTCCCTGTGGACCATGCCTTAAAACCAGTGGCCTTTCTCTGGTTATACAAGCCTGAATACATGAGTTGTGGGATGTGAGTGTGACCACGTCACCTGTTGACCTAATTCCCCCCCACCCACCGTATTTGCCATAGTTCCCTATGACTATGTTCTTATTTTACCTGTCAGGGTCTCCACAGAAACAACTGAGAGGTCATTGTTCTTTCCACTTGTTAAGGAAACTTCAGACGGCACATACTGTACTAACTCTGCTAACCATGTTGTACTTGTTAAATCGGTACAAATGGCAACAAAATTAATTTGGCTTAGCTAGCCGACAGCAAGAGAAAGAGAATGCAAACTGTCATTCAGAGTGATGACATCTCTGTGTGAAATCAGATTGCAAAGTGTCATTATGTCAGTAGAGTGCTCTCCTTTTGATATGCAAGCTTCTGGGTTCGATACCGGGCACCACGAGCTCAGCATATGAGTAGCCATGGTAGACGTGTGGTAAGTGCTGGTACCTGAGAAGAAAAGGCTCCCGCACACTGTCTTCACTTATAGCGCAGCAGTTTTATTCAGAGTGACAACGTTTCGGTCTAAACGACCTTCATCAGGTATCTCGGGTCAAGGTCGTTTAGACCGAAACGTTGTCACTCTGAATAAAACTGCTGCTCTATAACGAAGTGAAGACAGTGTGCGGGACCCTTTTCTTCTCATGATTCGCATTTGGTTGCCCTGCTTCGACGCACCTGTCCTTGTAGGTGTGCACAAGGCCTTTTCTCTACAAAGTACTGGTACCTACCTGTGTGCCACTCATTCAGCAATCCATCTCCCTTGTCTAGTGCCTTGTAAAGGAGGATAGAGGCCCTTGTTGCTTGGCTGATGCCAACAATAAGCCACTTAACCCATTTTGACCTGAGATCAGATTCTAAAAAATGTCTTCTACATCCTGACAGTTTCTGAAAAAGCTATGTTTCTGTGTCAGTCGTTCTTCGATTTTTCAAAAATAGCAGACCTACAAGCTTGTAGATCTGCTATTTTTCAATAGCTAAAGCATAACATAATGCTAACACCAAAAGGGGTTTCCGCCCAAAATGGGTCTTTATCTGAAAAATGCATGTTTCTATGTCATTTCTATGACATTTTCATGTATACAATTTGGCCGCCGACCCCCATCTGAAAATATGTTGTTCCAGGGACCCCCAGATTTGAGCGTCAGGATTTGAGTTAAAAGCGTTCACTCTGAATTGAGTCTGAAAGAATATATATTCAATGATTTGCACCACATTTTCGCCATTTTTCAAAAATAGCAGATCTACAAGCTCGTAGCGCGGCACTCGGTGCCGCGCTATGAGCTTGTAGATCTGCTTCCCCCCCCCCCCCCCCCCCAATACAGTAGCTTAAGTATAACCTAATGCTTAAAACGCCTAAAGGGGTTCCCACCCTGAATGGGTTTCAGCATCACAGCGGACCATGATGACATTGTTGCCACAGTGACTTAGTTGTGTTGTTTTGCCGGCTCTCTCTAGACATCTACTGCACCACTGCTTCCAGGCTCTGATGGACCATGGCGTGAAGGTGGCTTCAGTCCTTGCCAACTCATTCAGCCGGCGCTGCTCCTACATTGCAGAGTCTGACGCCCACGTCAAAGAGAAGGCCATTCAGTTTGGGTTTGTGCTGGGTAGGTGGCAGGGATCAAACGAGATTAACTTCTTCCACAACCACCAATGTGTCTGTGTAGTGTGCAGTGGTACTGTATTAAAAACTGGTGGCCTACATACAGTATGCCCTGATATGACTTGCCTGGGGGAACATAATGTTAGAGTGTTCCTGCCAGGTAGCCAAACATTAAAACATATCCACCCGGTTTTCTTTCTCGGATTGTCCTATTTTTAAGGACCCCTGTATCCAAGCTAATTGTGTTGTCAGTTTATTTTCTGACATAACCTCTGCACACTCAGACACCTGACATCATTTAGAAATGTCAAAAGTCAAATTTCTTTTCTCCCTTCATTCCAGTGGCGTATAGACAAACCAAAAGGCCTGAAAAGTGAATCCCATATTTAAGTTGGCTATTTGTGGGCACATAAGGCCTAATAAGACAAAAACACAAGTCAATAATAAGCTAGATGAATATACCAGGGGTGTCTGGTGATGCAACCTGTTAGTTTACTTTTCAGCATTCGGCATTCGATTTTTTGTATACTTCTAGCAGATGAGTTTCTGAGAAGTGGAACCGAGCACATGGCTTGTTATATTTTGTTACTGAGCTACTTCCCAAACATGCTGCTTCAGAACAGGTTTGTCTGCTCTGCCCAACGATCGTTTTCAGTCCTTGTATGACCGTTTACTGCAACCAAGTAATGGGAAACGTTGTTGGTTATCCAAATGTACATTCCTTACTTCCTGGAATCATCACAAATGATAACGGTCTCAATCAAGATGTTGATCTGCTGTTGGTCTGCTATTTCAGCCCCCCAATTTCCCCCACTTTTGAAATATAATTGCAAGAAGTTGACAAATGTAAATAAAATAAAAACGAGTTTGAAACACATTTTTAATTGATTTTTGTTACAAATTGTGATTTAATAAAAAGCACCTGACGGTAAGACTGTACAATATTTCCCCCAATTTAAAGTAGAGGCGTTTAATCTGGAGAAAGCTGCTGAAACATACAAAATAGAGCTATAAACTGTGATATATATATGTTATATTTGAGAATTTTTGATAAAGTATGTACTCCAAAAGCTTTTGCATTGATTCACAATTAATGCCATGAATTAATATAACATCCACAAATTTGACCGCCACCGGGTGCGCAGCGACGCGGCACAGGCGTTGCCGCGTGGCAACGCCTGGAAAATTAAATAGAACGGTGGAGTATCGGAGCGTCAGGTGAGGCGTGAACGCGCGTCGGACGCCGCCGGTGTGGGATGGGTTCATTGAAAATAACGGAGGTGGCTGTTTTGACGCGCAGCGTTCGCAGACGGTGTGTGTAGGGCTTTACATTTAAGGGCACATATGTCAAATTGTATTGTGTGTGTGTGTGTGTGTGTGTGGTTAATAAGGTTCATCTTTGGACCTAATGTTAATATCTCCATAATGTGCCATTGTAGGTGGCTTCCTGTCTGATGCGGGCTGGTATGGGGATGCAGAGAAAGTGTTCCTGTCGTGCCTGCAGCTGTGCACGCTCCACGATGAGGTCCTGCACTGGTACCGCGCTGTGGAGTGCTGCGTCAGGTCAGACTCCAATGTCTTTGGTCTAACTCATTAACTACCACGGACAGCTTTTACAACTCTTTACTTTTTACCTTGAACGTCCCAGTGACCAGTGTTGTTTTTGGCAGCACATTTAGATTTTAGTTTTAGTCCTAGTCTCTTGAATAGTTTTTACTTAGTCTTAGTCACATTTTAGTCACCTGGAATGTCTTGATGTTAGTCTAGTTTTAGTCGACAATCTACAGTTAGTTTAGTCGACTAAATTGTATTTTGGGCGGGGCTTTGATGCCGTCGTAATGACAGTTTTTACACTTGCTGAAAATCACCGATCTACAAGCTCGCAACGCGTCGCACTGCGACACGTGAGCTTGTAGATCGGCTATTTTCAGCATGCAACCAAGTGTAAAATTACTTATACTGGATCTCTTGTCCACTAGTCCCTTCTTAACATTTTAGTCTAGTTTTTATTTGTTGACGAAATTGTCAGTATATTTAGTCTTAGTTTTAGTCACCATAGATTAGTCTTAATTTAGTTTCCATTCAGTTTTCGTCGGTGAAAAAGCGTAGTCGACGAACATTCTCCGTCTTCCGTCTTTAGTCGACGAAATCCACACTGCCAGTGACCAGATCCCTTTTTGTTTCCCTGTCTCCGTAGACTGCTCCATGTTCGCAATGGCAACTGTAAGTATCACCTGGGGGAAGAGACCTTCAAGTTGGCCCAATCCTACATGGACAAACTAGCCAAACATGGTCACCTGGCCAACAAGGCAGCGCTGTACGGCGAGCTGTGTGCCTTGCTTTTCGCCAAAAGCCACTACGATGAGGTACACCTGGCTGTACAGAAATTGATTGATTGATTGTTTTATTAACAGTTACAGAATTACAGTGCATTTCAAGTACGACTCAATACAAAAAAACTGTTAACTGTGAGTGGAAGACACCATAAAGCATTACACTCGTTTACAATAGGGCCCACCATTTTCAATTCATCAAAACTATAAGAGACGTACGAATATACACAACTATATAGTAAAAACAGGAAAGCTGACACTTACTCTGCAGCAGAATGTGTCTCTGTGATGTGTTAGTAGCCATATGTGATATGAATGTTTGTAGATTACACTGGATAATAGTGAGGTTGACATTTCAAGCATATTGATGGGTCATGTGTTGGATGAATTATGCTTTACATTTATGCAATGTGTGAGCTTTTAAATGACTCATTTGGGGATGTCTGGACCTCACCGACACAATGGGCCACATTCACGAAACGTGTGTACAATCAGATTTTATACTAAAGGCTTATATAATATCCTGCCATTCTTCATTAGCCCATTATTTGCCCCTGCGACGTTAAACCCAAGTTGTTTCTTCTCATTTATACATATAAGAAACATAGTTCATTCACTCTTCAGTTCAGCAGATCCATCACGCAAGGGACTCGCTTGCCAAATACACCACATCTACAAGCTGTTAAGGCATTGTAATGCAAAGCATTGTAAGCGTGTAGATCCGTTTTCATTTGGCGAGCGATTCATCCGGTCTTTATGGCGCTAACCCGGCCATGAAACGATGCAAATGATGCACACATTTGCATTGCGTGCATCATTAGGAATCCATCATCTGATACGCCTGATGTCCACACAAATCAAGTTTTTTCTTAGGAACAGACACACTAAAATATAGTAGAAATGTAAGTGAGCCTCGCTTGACTGTTTTCACATATCTGTTAAAGACTTACTCCCTGTCATGTCCCACAGGCATACAGATGGTGTATAGAAGCCATGAAGGAGATTACACCAGGCCTGCCTGTCAAAGTAGTGGTGGATGTCCTCAGACAAGCATCCAAGGTCAGCCACACATCACTGGTTCCTGTCACATTACGTCACTGCATGTTGGTGAAAGCCGATGGTCAGCTTATCATAGAAATCTGATCCATGAAGCATACTGGTAGCTGACTGGATACTGTGTCAACGGCAGTGACAAAATCACATGACACGTTGCTAGTTTGATTCTGTCTGGAGACCTGTATTGCATGTCCTTCAGCACAAATATCTAGGGTGGTTGCCTGCCACTTTACATGGCAAACAACCACACAGAAGGACTCCTTAATCCCCAAACCTTTCACAGCAGACATGTTGACACCGACATACCATAGGATGTATATGGCATGCAGTGATATTATTTGGGAGTATGTTTCGTTAAAGTTGTTCTGTTTTGACAGAATGTTAACTGTAAACACACTGTCGTTGAGTTTAACCTAAATTAAACTCACTTGATTAATGTTATAACCATGTATGGCTTGTCATACATTTGTGTGCTTATGTGTGCTTGCGAGAAAAGGTTACTTATAGACCTTTTCTCGCAAGCACACATAAGCACACAAATGTGCAAACTGTTAATTCGCCATGTCAAAGGCCTTTACGGACCATGTTCCATGGATCCCACTTTTATAACTACTCGTATACTGTATTAATATGCATAAGGCATAACGTTGTGAATGTTTCTCTGACTGCGTGCAGGCCTGTGTGGTGAAGAGGGAGTTCAGGAAAGCAGAACAGCTGATCAAACACGCAGTGTTCCTAGCAAGGTAATGGATCATATTTTATAGGTCAGATTTTTATGTAGACAAATAATAATAAAAACATCCACTGGTTTTAAAAGGTGCAACATAAAAGTATCACTTTTAACAAAATAATTCTTATCATGTGTGAAATAATCATTTTGATAATTTAGTCGGTGCAAAATTTTTGGTTGTTTCATCAAATCCTACTACCCTAATAGACAGGGGTACATAAGCACATGGCCGTTTATCCCAACTCTTTCTCCGACCGAACCACACTTTTACCACACATCTCTATATGCAAAATAAATTCGGCACGCTCCCAGAATTTACATAGGCAATTTTTTAGCCGTTCAAGTTTCTTATTTACTGTTTAAATATTACTTCTGGCAAACACGCTATTGTTGCTCAACTTCAACAGCCTACGTCAAAATTGTCATGTTGGCGTCTACTACGCCAACTACGTTCACTTCATGGGGCCAGTCTTTCACAGTGACACACACGTTACATGAACCACGCGACCGGGATGGTTTCTACCCCTCAATGTCGTATTTGCTGCGCCCTTCTAATGCTGCGCCACGCCTACTCTATACTGCTCCATAGACAGCGACTCGAAGTCGAACAGCAGCAGCAGCTCGCCTCCGTCACAAAGCCCACAACACTGCACAGCCCCACACCCAAATGAATCGAATTAATGAATAAGGCGCTTATATCGCTTTTGCTCAGTGGATGGGACATTTACATTAAAAGCTATCGGATGGACGCGTGGATAACGGCATGGTTGTGTGCACTCGGAGGGAAAGGTTCCATATAGCTTCCATGCTAGCTGCTTCAGACACAGGGGAGGGGAGTGAGATGGCCCGCCTCACGGGACTCCAGTGCGAAATAGCGCTTATGCAACAATTACCCTAAAAACAACACCTCAACTCAATGTCATTGTGAATAAGAATTTTGAGCGAAAAAATAATTTTTGGAAGGACACTTTCACCCAGTATGAAGCTAAATGTGGAAGCCGTGTGTGTCACACCAAAACGGGTGACCTATATAATCCTGTAACGCCGTGCATTCTGTGCTTGCGTGCGCATTTCCCAAATCTCAGTGATTTATCCACACATCGCTCTGTGTGTGTGTGTGTGTGTGTGTGTGTGTCGCGTCGCCCTCCAGCTGCAATTGCGAGTGTGCGCTCTGATTTATCCACACATCGCTCTGTGTGTGTGTGTGTGTGTGTGTGTGTGGGCGTGTGTGTGTCGCGTCGCCCTCCAGCTGCAATTGCGAGTGTGCGCTGTGTGCAGGGCACACTACTGAGTTTAAAAACACAGCTGAAACATGAAGTGGAGTCTGTCAACTCCCGCAATTTCATTCTTCCCATATTGCGCTGCAACGACACTGGGATGAGCCCGCCGAAGGCGGGTGAAATTCTAGTTACCTTAATTAAAGGCAACATAATTATGCAGATATGATTCAGGCAAATGGGTAACAGGTGGAGTGTAGTGCAACATCTAGTGGTTTCATGTTGTAGCACCTTTTTAAGAAAACAATCACTTTTTTTACTTACTGACTGCTTTTCTTTTGTATTGCAGAGAACACTTTGGACACAAGCATCCCAAATACTCGGACACGCTGCTAGATTATGGCTTTTACTTATTAAATGTAGACAACATATGCCAATCCGTTGCCATTTACCAGGTAAGTCCTGTCTGTATTGAGCACGCAAATGACAAATTTATGTTGCTAATCCTAAATCGTTTACTACTGAACACCAGTGTGGTAAATTCTATTCTATTCAGAAGCTACTTCCAGATTAATTCTCAGTAAAGTTAGATATTTGTCCCTTGTTTAGAGGAGGTAGGGTTATGCTTTAGACCACAATAGAAGGAACACTATTAAATGTACACAGAAGCTTATAACTCAAATGAGACATGAGCTTTGTACAGAACTCTTGTCAGTTATTGAGACACACAAGTATGTTTGTTTATATTAACAGTACGTGGAGAAAGAATCCAGAATATATATATTTTCTTTTATACATGAAACATGCAATTTTATATAGTGTGTGTGTATATTTGCAAATGTATATAACGGAAACCATCTTTGGTGTCTCACCCCATTTTCTCTGCCCAGACGGCCCTGGACATCAGACAGTCTGTGTTTGGGGGGAAGAACATCCATGTGGCCACGGCGCATGAAGACCTGGCCTACTCCTCCTATGTACACCAGTACAGCTCTGGGAAGTTCGACAACGCTCTGTGAGTACGGGGAAGCCCTGGACGGAGTCTGGGGACTGCTATTTGTGGCCCTGCAGGCTAATTACATTACAGAGACGGTGGACTGTGACTCATGCTGTGTCACAGTGTGTAGGCTTGTTCTTACCGTGTTGTTGAAGGTCATTGAATAGCGATGGGCACAGAGAACTAGTGCCAATAATGGTGGTGGTTCTTGATTGGTTTTAAGACTTGTAACTGAAATAGCAGCATCCTGTTTGTCCAGGTATTTGCCATTGGTATTGTCAGTTTTTTTTATATTGTGTGTGTGTGTGTGTGTGTGTGTGTGTGTGTTGCGTGTGTACACACTGGAGGAGTGCTCTATTCACTGAGTGATTATGTTTTGACCTCCATGACTCCGGTCGATATCGGGAGAGTAGCAGTGTTTTTGAAAAACAAGTTTATTAAAAAGGGAAACAACTTGATTTTCTCAGAAGTGTTTTTTTCTGTGTGGTGGTAACTTGTGTGTTGTGTTTCTCTCTCTAGATTCCATGCAGAACGTGCCATAGACATTATAACTCACATTCTCCCTGAGGACCATCTGCTGCTGGCCTCCTCCAAGAGGGTCAAAGGTAAGCCAAGCGGCTCATTGGCCACTGTGTAGAAAGGTCGGCGCCTGTGCCAAGTGTGCCATAGAGAAGACAAACAGACATACAGGGACACGATGGTATGTGGTATGAGTTTTTCCCCTAGGATAAATTTTCTTATTGGGGGAGGAGTTGGTCAGGGTTCAGGGAAGCCAAACGGAGATGGTTAATTTAATTAACCATCTTTGGACCCAATTAACCAATTGGAGGGAAGAATATCTACGAGCTCTCAACATGTCGCACTGCAACAAATTGTGAGCTTGTACATGGGGTTAAAAAATAAAGTGGGATGAAAACAAATGAATATATGAATAAATGCACTGTATTTTCCCATTTGAGTCCAACAAAGCTTCAAAGTCAGCCCTAGTTGCTTTTACAAGTTTCCTCATGATGTTTTTTGCTTCAGAAGAACTAAACTACAATAAACCTGAGTTATAAATATCTGTGGGCTGTTTTTAACTTAAAAGGGTTTAACAAATGAAACCCTCCACTGACATAGATTCTAAATATTCAGTGCACAAACAAAACAAAACAAACTCTGTTTTCTTCTGAGATGTGTTTAGCATGGGATGGCAACTGGCCAGGCAAACGTAATGCGCATTTAATATATTCTCATGCAAAACACATCACATTTGCAGATAAGAAAATGAGTACGGCATCAGTATCTGCGTGATTTCAGAATAAACAATAATCAGCATAGACAAACAAAATAAACATTTCAGACAACCAAACATTTCGCTCCAGTGTTTGAACAACAGTGACGTACCTGCGGTCTAAAACCATTGCCCTTTCCGGGTCAATCCTCCCTACAGATGCCAGTGAACCTGACGCTTATAAGGATAACAGCGCCACCCCATGGTCACAAATACATTTGACTTATTCTACTAATTTGGCCCTTACAATAGTCATTATGAGAACGATCTGACCACACTTCCCCAATGCATTGTCCGAAGAGCTCACTCAAAGGTGCTGTGTATGTAGCCTGTTTCGTATAAAGATCTGATCAGCAAAGTTGCCATTTAACATTTAAACTGGCTCTGTAAAGAGTTAAAGCACAGACAGAACTGGAACAAGCAAGCAGACCTGTAATTGACACGGCACAGCTGGTACCAATGAAACACCGTTATGAGTCGTCATGTTTTGTGTTTCCCCCTCAGCCCTGATCCTGGAGGAGATCGCCATCGACTGTCACAACAAGGAGACGGAGGAGCGTCTCCTTCAGGAGGCTCATGACCTCCACCTGTCCTCTCTGCAGCTGGCCAAGAAGGCCTTTGGAGAGTTCAACGTCCAGACAGCCAAACACTACGGAAACCTGGGCCGTCTCTACCAGTCCATGAGGAAGTTCAAGGTAGGAGCGCGCACAGTAGCTAATGATGCCTAGTAGGAAAGTGTGTGAAAAATGTCACGTAAATTATACGCTGTGTTCATGATTTGAGGCTTTTTGTTGAAAACCTGCAAAACTTTGGAAGGCAATTTTAGCCAATTGGGTTGTAATATGAAATATTGGACAGATCCGTCTTGAGCACATGACTATATAGAATAGATTCTGCGTAACGATGTGCAGGGTTTTTGCACAGAATATGGAGGAGTAATATAAAAAATGTGTTTTGCAAAAGTCGGCCTCCTGGTGGTGTTGGAGGCAGATGTGAAAAATGCAGGTCAAAGGTTTTTCCTTGGGTGCCGTGTCATTAGTCAGAAGGTTCATTGTTCCGAAATTACTATCCCTATCTCTAACTAACCCTAACCTAAACCTAACCGCAAGCACGGGAGCAAACCTAAACCTAACCGCAAGCACAGGAGCAGTGCATGTTCAGACTAACGGGACTTCGGATCTATGGGTAGTTCCCTTTCCTTGGCCTCTAGGGAATGTGCATGCAACATTTCATGCAGATCGGTGCAGTTATAGGTAAAAATGTGAAAATCTGCCTCATGGTGGTGCTATAACGGACTGTTATGGAAACATTTCAAACAAGACTTGTTGTTGGCATCTAGGGAGTGCGTGTGTGCAAAGTTTGGCATCGACCGGGTTAATGTTGCCGGAGATTAGCTGTTAACGGACGGACGGACGGACACACACACGGACGGAGTGCAAAACATAAGTATATAAGTATTGTTAAAACAGGCATGTAAGACCTTGAACACAACATGTACTAACCCAAGCAAACACATTGACATCACAGCAGTGTCAGTTTAGTCTCAGGAGATGTAAACTAAAGCTTGATTTGATATCTTCAGTCGTCTTTAAGTGTGTGTGTGTGTGTGTGTGTGTGTGTGTGTGTGTGTGTCACCCAGGAGGCGGAGGAGATGCACATCAAGGCCATCCAGATTAAGGAGCAGCTGTTGGGTCAGGAGGACTACGAGGTGGCACTGTCTGTGGGCCACCTGGCCTCTCTCTACAACTACGACATGAACCAGTACGAAGATGCAGAGAGACTCTACCTACGCTCCATCGCCATCGGTGAGCCACACACAATACAAATTGGGATTCTTCTGTCATTCTGAGGCCGTGGCATGCCCGGGTCATGTAATTTGTTGTTTTAATTAGCATTTGACCTGGATTCAGTAGTAGGACGTCCCTAAGAAAAAATGTTTGTAAAAATGTTATTTTCACATCGGGGTGCATATGTTGGTTACTAACAGTCTGACAGGCATTAGTCCGACAACACCATCGCTACCGGCATGCGTGGCCGGTTACAACTAACCCATGGCTCCCGATATGCGTGACAGGTTACAACTAACCTGTGGCAGGTCACAACTAACCCGTGGCTTCCTGTGAGGTTAGGTTTGGGTTTTGGGTAGGATGTCGGGACTCATGACTGTAGGACTGTTAGTACGTCGGACCAAACACATGCACCCTTTCACATCTGGCTTTTGGAGGATTTCAGGAGCAAACTCTGAACTTCTCCTAGGTAAGAAGCTGTTCGGAGAGGGATACAGTGGCCTGGAGTACGACTACCGGGGCCTGATCAAACTGTACAACTCGGTGGGGAACTACGAGAAGGTCTTCGAGTACCACAACGTGCTGTCCAACTGGAACCGCCTGAGGGACCGCCAGTTTGCCGTCGCAGACGCCCTGGAGGACGTCAACACCACGCCCCAGCAGACCCAGGAAGTGGTGCAGGCCTTCCTATTGGCCCAGAGCTCGGGCCCCACCCGTCCCTGCCTTGGCTGACGAGGGACCGGGGGCCAATAAGACACGTGGCTCTGGTTTTGGATGGGTGGAGGTAAAGGAGGGTGCTTATGAGGTGGAAAAGGGACATGGTGCTCCATGTATTATGTCACACGCCGAGGAGATACAAGCATCACTCAACTGGCGAGTCCTTTTTTCTTTTTTAAATGGCTGCGTATATCCTATAGTCTTGACTCCAGTGCATGTTGTAGCCATTACATGAAGCACTAGAGAAGACATTGTTTTTATCAAGTCCCTCATTCACGCCCACACAGACTGTTGCCTCTCAGAACGGAAGGTTTCATTTCTCAAAGAGAAAGGAAACTAAATAAAAAATGACCCTGCGCGCGGGGCGGGGGTTTAAAAGAAAACTGTTAAAATGTCCTATAAGGATGGCTCTGAAGCCCCCCCTCCACCACAACACACAGAATTCTATTCAGTTTCACCTCTTTCTTTCTTTGAGTTTGGATTTTGGTGACTTTAAGTTTTTTGTATTTGAAGCAGCATCCTAGGACGGGAACCAGATCTAACCATGATTTCCTCTCATCCACCTGACAGTATCCAGACCAGTGCATCGACACGTTTACGTGTCGCCACTCTTAGTGCGTTAAACAAGAAATGTGCGATTTTAAAATGTATCTTTTTCTCTTTTTTTTGGGTCATTTGTACAGTAAAAAAAAAGAAATAAAATGTGAGCTGTTCATTGTTTTCAGAAATAAAAAGAAAGAATAGAACACTTGAATAATGTTTGAAGGATGAAACCCCTCTGGAGTCGATGTCTATGTACTTGACATTGACACTGTGCCCTGAGAAGGAATAGACTGAACCAATCTTGGGAACGGAGTGTGATTGTATTGGACCAGTAGATTTCATATTGTACACAGATTGACCGTAGGGAGGTTTGTGTTGGATTTATTTAATCCCTTTTTTTTTCAGATTAGTACTGACATAGCTTAATTCAAATGCCAATAATTTATATGCAACGAAATGTAATGTTATGTAGCCCTTTTTTATTGCTTAATTTTGTATTGAGTGAGCCAAACGCAACGGGTAAACTCAATATTTCTTTCCAAACAAGGGACATGTAGAGGAGTGAGAAGAGCAAGGCTCTGTGTAAAGGTTCTCTCATTACGTCTAGAGGTCCATGCATCATTGTTTCTTATTTAATCTCACATGGTATGTCTGTGTGCTTGTGTTGGACGTATGTTTGTCTGTGATGTTCTTGGGACACCGGCACCAGGTGATGATGATGATGACTACCAGGCAGCCTTAACACCAATTTGCTGTTTTCTATCTGACAGTGGACCCCATACTTAAGTGCTCAGCTATTCAACCCTTTACCACTTGAATGCTGTGTCCCCTATTCTGGGTTTAACATTCAGCAAAAATGTCAAGTCTACACACTGTATTGCAAGTCGTGAGTTTGTAGGTCAGCTATTTTTGACAGATTTAGCAGTCAGATCGGCTATTTCTTATCGGCTAAGATTTAGTGTTGAACAAAAACAGGATTGGGGTTGGTCATCTAAATAATTAGGGTTTAAAGTGGTAAAGGGGAGCTGAAATGGGGACCAATTTGTGTGCATGCGTCCGTGTGTCATTTCCCTGTGCATTCAGCATACCGTCTTCACTCCATACTTTGACAGATTTCCCATAAATAAAACGAGCACTACGCCCAAGTGATGCCTTTCAGAACTATCCCATGTGCTTCTGCACATTAATCCATCTGTGTCCAGCTTTAACTGTGAAGTTTGTGTTGATTTTTCATACCCCCTCCCCATATATTACAAATGATGGGGGAGCTTTGCCTTGCTCTTGTTTCAGTGCTATGAGAGAGAATATTTGTGCTCCCCTCCTTGTTGCTCACTGCTACTGGATGTCGCAATGGCGTGTTGCCTCAACACCCCCCCCCCCCCTCCCAAATTGGCCCACCAACCACTCTCACCACATACACACTTTAGCTCTAGCTGAGGATGTCCCAGCCTTATAGCTCCTTAAAGGACGCTCAGCTTTTCATTGGTGCTCTGGCTTCAACAAGCGCTATCCTCTGAGCCTCTATCACTCCTTTAGAACTGATTCATTGAAACACCTACTGTACCAATCCCCACGCTCACACCAAAATTGGAACGAACTGACTAACTGATGTGCTTTGACTAGCAAGTATCATCAGGGATGTAGCATTAACTGTATGAGGTCACTTTTGCTCATATCAGTCTGTTGTGATGAGAGCATCGTTTAGAGGCTGCCGTGGATGTGAATCTTGACCACTGCACATCTGCTGTTCTCAAAGGTTTTTACACCAAGGACTGGACTTGTCCAATGAGGCTCCCTGCTCCCCTATGTAGACACTTAACACAATTGTTCAATGAAATGTGCTACTGGGATTTACTGTAGCAGTGACACTTGGTGTGCTATCACAACACACACTTTCAATGCAGTCTAAATGTCCTAGTAAGTAGATACTTATGAAATGTTACTATTGAATTTTGCTAGGGGCACATCCCCTCCAGGTTCTACACAGACCTCTGACCGCCGCAACGAGAATAACTTGACTTGGAGAATGTAAATACTAAGGAAGTGTCCGACTCCAAAGGGCTGTGGCTTGCATTTGATACCAACAGCTGGGGGCGACATGATGTGTTAAAAGGGAATATGTTCAGGGTACAGAGCAGGAGAGGGACTGAAGAGAGGGACAAGGGGAATGTGCTTGCTTGAATCAACAAAAGATGGACACTCAATAAAGCTGTGATCTCTCAAAATGGCTGATGTTTGTCATTTAAGCCCGATGACTGCCGCACGCCACAAATGACAGCTCTAAACCAGAGGGTTGTGAGGTGTAATGAGGTCAGACACCAATTTTCAATTAAATCATATTTTCCATCTATTTTTGCCAAGGCAGTCTTGGTGCACTGTTCTCGTTTGTTAAGTCTGAGGAGGCACTTGGATCCCATGTTAGTTACAGAGACTCGGCAGATGAGTCACTGGTGAAAAAAAAAAAAAAAGATGGGTCAGTTTTGCATCACATTGTGTCCAGCTTCGCACAAACTCCCATGGTATGAGCCATGTCCATGTTGAAATGAAAAAGGAAACACATTTTCATTGCACTGTGACTTACTGTAGCAGATGTCTAGAAAGCTGCTTAGAAGTTGACATATTTTTGTCCCCGAAGTCTTATTTCATTACTTGACTTGTGTGTAGAATTGGACATTTGCCATTTTCTATTTGTTCCAGACTGTTTATTGCACTCACCAAAACCTCTGGGTTCACAAATCTGTGATACCTTTGAATACTACATAAAATCATGAAGCAAAATATTACAAAAAGCTATTAGACCTGAGGACGATTCTACAAATGTCTTCTAAATCCCGACTGATTTCTGAAAAACCTATGTTTCTATGTCGTTCTCAAACATTTTCATGTCAAGGACCACTAAAATTATATGTAATTGGCCGCCGACCCCCATCTGAAAATATGTTGTTCCAGTGACCTTCCAGAAGCAAAGATTTGAGTTAAAAACGTTCACATTTTCAAAAGTGACAGATCTACAAGCTCATAGCGCGGCACATCTGCTATTTTTCAATAGCGAAAGTATAACATAATCCTTAAACACCAAAAAGTGTTCCCGCCCAGAATGGGTTAACTACTTACATACTTTGTCCTTACATAATTTTGTCCCAACGACAATTAGTAAAGATCTACAAACTTAGGACATCACATTAACCTGTTGTGATCTTGTAGATCTGACATTTTTCGGAAGAATGTACACCTACAGTATAATGACATGTCCAAACTAGGGATGCCAGGTTGAAAGTTGTTAATTGCATCCCGGTGGTTGTTCAATGCAGCCTAGTACAAAAGTAGTTGGTGTGTTTTACCAGATGGTTCCACCACCATGGTTTAGAGATGTTGTGAGCCTCAGCCTCGTATATACTACTCGCATGCAATAACTGGGCTGAATGAGAACATCAGTTGATACTGTGTAGTGTACACTGCTTACAATGAATCTAAAATGTACCTTTGCATAGTTCATATTTTATAGAAACAATGTAGTCAGATATATTATATTCCTGGCTATAGTATTACTTCAACAGTGAACAGTGAAAGTTAATTAAGCCATTAACAGTGCCACCTGGTGGACACCAGTTTTGGTCCTCGCCACCGAAGCCCATTATACATAAAATAAAGAAATTGTAATTATTCTATTGTGCATGTAATGTGCATATCATCACCTGCACACCAGATTAGAGGAATTTTCGAAATATGGATGAAGTAAAAAAAAAAAAGGCATCCAAAGGCGTCATGTGGCACTGTATGTATAACTAGGCTTTGAATTTAGTGTGCTCCAAGTGCTAACAAAAGACATACAGTATTTATTGCAGAGAGTTCAAGACATACAGTAATTAGGCCCAGTGGTCCACATACAATAAATACATTTTTCATCTAGCTGTCACTATTTACATACATTTTCTTTCACAACGCAAACAATATATCCTCATTGTTCTAATATTCCAGACAGTACTGAAGTACTAAAATAAAACGTAACATTTTTTAAGAGATTGAGCATGTTTTCCCTGTCATTAAAAATACAGTGTATATTTGTTTGAAAAATCTTATCCCTTGTAGATCAATTCTAAGAGCAATTTCCCCCTCATAGCTACATTTTAATGCTAGTGTGCTGTCATAAAAAAAACAGTGATTGTATAAGTTTTGTTTGCATTCCCATTAATTGGGTTTCTGCCAATTCATCAAAACGTCACCCATGGCAGTGGATGAAATAAGCCTGTTTGTTCTTCATCCTGCAGCAGTGGTGTATATCAGCCTGGGTAAACCCACTTCCCCTGTTGGACAGTGGTATATCACATCCGTGACTCGTGATCTTTTGGATCTACTATTTTCATTGAGCGACATGATGGAGCATAAAGTAGGCAATACACTGCAGATCAGACACAGGCCTCAAATGAGAGTAGTCCAGTGATGCTACGGTCACTTCTGAAGCTCAAACCCACATGATACATTCAATCTCATGTAAACAACTTGAAAATATTCCATAAAGAATGGCAACAGGTTAAAGAAGAACCTCCTAATCAATGTTTCCCTAGAAAGCATATCACGTTTGCAACCTGTCTCTGCTTCTAACTTACATGCGTACAGTAGGCCTATAACCATTTATTTGGATATGTCCTCAGTGAAGATCGTTTTGGTGACACATAATAATAATATAATTAATTAACTAACTAACACATATTTCCATCTACAGACATTCTTGTGAACATTTTAGCTGAATGCTCAACTGTGTTTGGTTGTTGGTTGTGTAATGTGCATTTTGACCCGAGATCAGATTCTAAAAATGTCTTCTACATCCTGACAGTTTTCTGAAAAAGCTATGTTTCTGTGTCAGTCGTTCTTCGATTTAAAAAAAATAGCAGACCTACAAGCTCGTAGCACGCCACTCGGTGGCACGCTATGGGCTTGTAGATCTGCTATGTTTCAATAGCTAAAGCATAACATAATGCTAACACCAAAATGGGCCCAGTGAAACGTTCATTCTAGGCAGTCAAATAAATATATTTATAAATATTTAAATATCAATCCTGGTAGAGAGAATATTGCACAGTGAGATGGACCTGGAAAATGTTGTAACCTCAGGAAATGTCCAATTCAGTGGTCAGTAGAAGCAGACTCTTCATCAGTCAGTGGAAGCAGACAAATGATTTTCAGCTTTTCTCCACATCATCTTGGGTCAGGTACTTAATGTGTGCATAGATACACCATATCTGGAGAGAGGGGGGGGAACACCAAGCTTTTACACTGCTGCCATACAATGTGCATGTATGCACTACCGTACGCACATTCTTGCACTTCTTTTGACAATACAAAGAGCTTAGTGAAGTGCTGCGTGAAGTTGTTTCCGCTGGTCGTCACTGCGTGCGACTATTTGAACCAGAAAATAGAGTGGCACAAATGATGCATGTGTGTGTGTGTGTGTGTGTGTGTGTGTGTGTGTGTGTGTGTGTGTGTGTTTCTAAAGAAGCAAGTGAACATAGCAGCTATACTGTGAACTCTCACCTCCACTGAAAGACCCAAAAGTCTCCCCACAGCCAGTACTACAGTCCCCAGAGTCTGGAGCCAGGGATAAAGACCCATGTATAGGGACAGCATGTCCAACTGGTATGCATACAGCCACAGAGGGAGGCAGTGTAGTCCACTGATCACCCAGACACCCAGAGGAGTTCGGAACCCTGACCAACACCAGAGACAAAACCTTTTAAAAAATGAGCACATCAGCAGTTTCCACTTCTAATAGGGCTACACATTATATTAATACTTTACAGACACAAATAAATAAGGAGTGCTGGAGTCTGAAGAGGTGCATTTCAGGCTCCGGCACCAGATGGGGAGTAAAGGCCTATTCATACTACAGTTTTAGGTGATAAGGTGGTTAGTAAAAACACTCAGGGAGATGTGTTTGGGTGACCGGTGAATGGTGATTCGCTTAGCACTGCAGCGTGACGTCATGTTGTAGTTTTAGGTGATCACCTTATCACTTAAAACTGGAGTATGAATAGGCATTAAGTCTGCACTGCAGTCCATATATTTGTACTGCATTTATTCACATACGTTCAAAATTAAATCCAACACATTGTACCTTTTGCCATGACAGCCTGTACCCAATGTGGGCTACTGGTGAAAGTGCTTTTCCACTGGGAACCCCTTGCTTTGTGGTTAATACACACAAACACACACCACTCTACCGATGACACCAACCAGCCCCACTGCAGACAGAAGAGAAGAAAAGCAACATTTGATTTGAAAGTATGAACCATACAAAATGACAAGCGGAAAGGTTCAAAAGCATTGAGGATAAAAACTCAACAAAGCCCAGGACTTAATTAAGTCTTAAACCCTGAATACAACAATGTATGTTAATTAAAGATCACTTGTCAGAACCTGGTCAGAACACAAAAACAAAACAAACATTACTAAAATTCTAAAACTCCCTACAACAGACTGTTGCCATGCTTTTGTTGACTGTTTATAAGTTCTCAAGTTTTAAGTGAGTTTGGTTGCGGTGTCCAGGCTCTTCCACTGGGTGGCACCAATGTACTGTATATGAAAGTTCCCTTACCTGTCCAAGCATACATTTTGGTCTGTTGTCGTGTGCGTCCCACTGTGTTACAGAGAGAGCCTACCTTAAACAGCTGGCTCCACAGCATGCTTCGACCCAAGTTGTCAACCACCACATCCAACCAAGCCCCAAAACTAGATGTCTGCCCAAGCTTCCTGGCCAGCCAGCCATCCACACCTGCAGGGTGACAATGACAATGTATTGACAAAGGTAGACGTAGACTACTATACTACACTAACACTATAGTACTAACCTCACGTCAGTGACGCGGCGTCACCAGCCAGGCTTTCCACCTCGGAGGACTACTATCTTTAACGATACAAATCACAGTGATTTTCAAATTCTATATTATTTAACATGAATCTCTTTAAAATACCGGTATGCACTGTTGTTACACGTGGTGCATTCTGGTCTATGGGAACACAGAACAGGCGAGTCACACTCACAGAGTCAGACTAGAACATTATTGTAATTCTCTGCTATCTGGTGTATAACTGTATATTGGTTTGGATTCTTTCTTTGTGGATGAAGGTGGAATAATAATGGACTACAATACCATCAAGTACAACAGAGATGGAGTACAGGGGAATGAAGACAGTTGGTCTACTGAAGGAGATCCATGAAGTAAACACAAGAACAATCCTTATGTATCCTGAAAAAAACAAATGCCATAATTCTGGTAATGTATCACATTTATGGTGTATTGTTATTTGTTAGGCTACGTGTTACTATAAAACCAACATAATAATTCATTATATAATCCCAAAACATTTCTTACCAATTATATTTGGCCAGTGCATCAGAACTTGTCGACCCATTATTTCCTGTATTCAGCTATGAGATCTCCCAAGCAAGTTGGACCATTTCTGCTTTTGCAACCTTGTTCCAGAACAAGCATGGAATTGGTGCAGTATTGCCGGTTAGGGATAATACAATTGATTTCCCAAACTCTTCAAGTCTTCTATAATTTCATTGCATCATTATCACATAACATTACGTATCATCGTAGGACAGGTTCTTCATTGGCTGTTTCGCGTCACGCTGACACGCTACGAGACCAGACTCAGAGTAGGGAGTAGTAGGGACGAAATTTGTGACCTATCGAATTCTGTGACTCCACACACTGTCGCTGGTTTGCCATAGCAGCTTGCTTGCTTTTGCAATTTGCAGCCAACTCTGCTCTTATCTTGAAATTCACTGACCGAACGGAAGTCAAACGCTTGATTTCTCACATGGCCGAGCTTTGCTCACGGAAAACCATGTTCAAATTCAATGTCATGTGTCACTGTCAGAGTCATACTGTCAAGTGTCAAGCAGCCAACTTCAGCTACGCTGCATTTGTCATAGGAAGGAAGGAACCGACGCAAACTGTAAAGCTGCCTCGGAATACAATCAATACATAGTTTGGTAAGCCGCTACATTACAATTATGAAACAAATGTGTTTGTGGCCATCTATGAACATATATTGCATTGTTGCTGCAGTTCAGCCTGTTAAAATACATTCCTATTCAACGATACGATTCAGTGAATGTACTTCAATTGTAGCGGCTGTAGCCTATATCCCTAGAATGGCTGATGTATGCAATGTGTGGAACATGCCATTCTATGGATAGCAGACAGTGTCGTGTCGTCACTCGTCATCAATTTCATGACATGGACTAAATAAGCGATAGGCTTTCTATCCAGGCTATATCCATTACAACGAATTTATTGTCATCAAATAAGATATACCCGGTAATCGTTATGGATCATTTTAGAATAAGCCCCGGCATGTCCACAGATGTCGTTACGTAGCCCCGCAAGCAGAACCCGAATGTAGTAAAGTTTCTGACACTTTTATGACTTTACTGCATTGGGTCCTGCTTCACGTGGGGCTGTCGCCAGTTACGCACAAACAAATACAATGTAAACCCGCCATGAGACGGACTTCTGCGCGCTTTTACCATGGTTATTCATGTATTGACTTACGAATGTGCGAACTATAAGTACCTTACATACCATACCGACACATCTCCTGTGTCGCGGAAGCCGTTAAGTATTTTTAATCCATGATTGATTAAAAATGTCGCTTCTTCCTACCTTGTTTATTGACACCTCATTGTACCGCCTATCTGGCTAGCTAGTGGTGCTACAGCTATGACGGAGCAGATCAAAGGCAGGGACATAGCCCGCAAAGCCAACCGCACATCGGGAGGCGGTACAATAAACGGTAAATAAACAAGAAGAAATCAAAGCGACATTTTTAATCAAACATGGATTAAAAATACTTAACGGCTTCCGCGACACAGGAGATTTTATCAGAGGTATGTAAGGTACTTATAGTTCGCACATCCGTAAACAAACACAATAAAAAGCGTCGTAATACCGCGCCGATCGACTAAACTATGAGTTTGTGTATATCCGCGTCCCAACAATCGCATTGAAAAATCTTAGCGTGACCAGGAACCCTACGGGTCAGCCCGGTTCGGTTCGGATTGGGCTGACCCAGGGGGTTCCGAGAGGGGCTAGTCGTTACGTAGCCTACAGGCTAAAGACCAAACAAAACTGAACTGCGGCGTTCTGATTCTGAAACTTATATTAAAATGCCTTTACTAGTGCTAAATCCATGCATCCTAAATCCTATGAACTGTCAAAATGACCATCAATGTTAGCAACATAGGACTGTCTGTCACTATATATGATTAGTTTGCGTTGCTAAAAGTAGGCTACTATTGAATTGAATATTATGAATTAATTAATTAGTAGGCTATCAGACAGTTTATTTCGAACAATGCCGACAGTGGTCTAAAATTGTCTCTCAAAGTCAAACTCTTTGGGGCTTTGTAGGCTAAACTACAGTATACAAGAGTTGGAGTCCTTGTCAGCACCTAAAGGGCACTGCTGTCATTTTGTAGACCATACTCCAAAAGTTGAAGGCGGGCGACAAGACTGGAGCAACACGCCTGCTTTGCTGTCAAGAAAATGTTTGGGACTTGTGTACTGATGCATGGAGAGTATAGAACAGAAAGATAATTATGATGACTCCTATTAAATTAAAATTGCTGTTCTGAACATGTATTGTGCCGAAGGGGAGCTGGTGCATGGGTTTGTGAAAGATTCAAAGAGATTAAAGATTCAAACGGGGTTGTCACTCACTCATACTGTATACAAGTACAACAAGCAGCAAAATGTTGGTGACATTCTCTGCAGACTAAACACGATATAATACTGGGTATAAAATATAATACAGGTTAAGAAAAAACAAGAACCGTAAGTCTACAATAAAATAAGGGTCTGGGGTTTGTCCCCAAAACAAAGAACAGTGTTGGCTTTCTTCAGGGCTCTTGTTAGCCTCAGGGAATACACTTTTGCATACAGTACATATAAAAAAAACATTAGGAAATATGACTCTAGAAGAACTATGCTGCTTGTGTTTCATGACTCAGCCTGCCTGTCAGACTGGGCGGGGGAGCACAAAAGCAAGTGGCAAAACAACAAAACACCATAGGGCTCTGCAAGGCTTTCCTACAGGATTTAGGTTTGTCCAGCTGCCTACAGAAGGCGGAGAGCTCTGATCCTCTGGCTACGCTAGTAGAGACATCTAGAATCTTAGACTAATTCAGTGAGTAATATTGGCTGTAGACGGTATACAGATTCATAACATGCAAGCACATTGTTATTAATATTATTATTCTGTATTACTACAGGTTGATGTCTTTTGAACCGCTGGGCTGGGAAGCTGCTGCAGTGCTTTTCTCTACTGTCCACAACAATGTGGACTATTGGAATACGTTAAGGTAGGTCTATATTAGATGATGCACTTGAAGAATGATTTTAAATGTGAACCAATGTTTCTTTTGTTGTAATTTCTGCATAAATATGGCCTAAAACAAAAGTCATAAAAGTATAGATGAAGATAACTAAATGTAACGGATCAAACAACATTATATACAATTACGCATACACACAATTTACAATTTAGGCATTTAGCAGACGCTCTTAATTCAGAGCGACTTACATTAAGAAAGAACAAAAAGCATGGCAATACATGAAAAGTTATGGCTATACAAAGTAGTTATCATGAATCATACGTAAGCTAAGAATGTAACAGTGGAATATCTATAAAACAAAACTGCATATACTATATAGTGCTATGTTTACATAAAATGCTATACGTCTACATAAACTGCCATCTAAGTCTACATAGAATGCTGTCTAAGTTACATAAGTTGAGCCTTTGCAAACACCTGTAAGTGGTCGAGGCTAGGGGAAGTACTACCGAAAGTGTTATGGGTATCTGGTGTGACTTCCTTTTGCAGCAATAACTGTGACTAAACATTTACAGTAACTTTTGATTAGTCCTGCACCTTGGCTTGGAGGAATTTGGACCTGATTTGGACCCATATACTTACTTTTAATTCTGTATGGAACAGCTTAACACAGCAGGAATTCAGGTGGAACATTAGTGAAGTGCCTGGCTGTCCACCGCAGAGGTTGTGGGGTAGAATCCACCATGGTGCACCGGGCTTTGTTGAGCGACCTACATCTCTCTAACAAACACAATTGTCCTGTGTTCGGGAGAGGGAGGTTGGGAGGGGAGGGTGGAAATGATCACCGATATTCTTCTTATGGGATCGGGTGGCGGCACCTGTCAGCAGGGAGTGTTGTGCATTACATTCACCCATTCACACACACATTCATACACTGATGGTGGTGGAAACCATGCAAGGCACCAACCAGCACATCAGGAGCAATTAGGGGTTCAGTTTCTTGCTCAAGGACACTTCAACTCTGGGGGAACTGGCAACCTTGTGGTTATCATCCGGCCACTCTACCCCTGAGCCACCGCCGTTCTGTGTAGTAGTCTGTGGGATGCGCCCACAGTATCCTGTTTAGTGTTAGTGAATGTAGCCTCAGTTGTGACTCCTCCCCAACCAATTCCCTGATTACCGTCCGATTATATAAAGCACCTGTTGCTCCCTCTTGTGAGTCCATTCTCTTTCTGGTGTTTGGTGTTACAGGTACATATAGTAAAGTGATGACTTAACATGTACAAGCCAGTCTTTTTTTAAATTGCGTACTTATTTGACTGACCATATAAATAAGACAATATAAATAAGCTCTCAAGTTATTGTCAAAAGTGAGAAAATAGACAATCTGCAAGATCACAATTCACAATGCATTGCAAGCTTCTTGCAGAGGCTCCATTTACAATACAAAGTATAATACAGGGCTTGAGTGCTTACACTTAGCAGGAAAATGCTTCCCTATTTCTGTAGTGAGGTTCAGATGAGACGGGGACTGGTAAATCACTCTTGCGGTGTGTCTTCTTGGAAATGTAATGGGTTTTTTGGCAAGGACTCAGGAGATAGGCTACATCATCTCGTACAATGGATGGATCCAAATGTATTTTCCCTAACTTTAAAATATAACCTGGGCGTTGTCCTGGACTGTCCTGCTGCTTATATACTATGCAGAATCAGATGAATGTTTGTTACTATTCAGTCATGTTATTTACATACATACAAGATACACAGTAGGCCTATGCTATTTGTGTGACCACTTACTCTCAATAAGAGTGTCTGCTAAATGTCTAAATTGAATAGAGTAGAACAGAGGTTTTAATGTATCTTTGAGTCATTGAACTTCATCTGTAATATAATGTTATTTGAAGAACTTAAGCCTCTGCCAACTGATTTCCCCCGCAGGATCAGCAAATATGTATTACAGTAAAATTACACACAATGAGAATACCGGTATGTATTACACACACTGAGAATGTTGTTTTTCACAGAGGTCAACCTCAGGGCCCTGACGTCCTCAGCCACCCAGGATGATGAATTCAGTGCACAGGTCAGTTCATTGGTCACTAAACATCTGCAATTCAAGTACTGATTACCTAGTTGGTAACATAACCAACTAGTAATGTTATGGTTATGGTATTGAATACTACAATATACTGATATATATACTTCTTATATGATATACAGGGTGTGCATACTTAGTTTAGACTAGTCATTGGTTAGACATGGGTTAGGTTTAGGTGTGCTGCCCCGTGGGAGGTTGGGTTTAGGGTGAGGGTTTGAGATAGGTTGTAGTTCTAGTCTAACCAATGACTACCGGTAGTCTAAACCAAAAACTGTCTAAACTAAGTACTGCACCAGATATATAATGCAGTGTAGTAGTACCTACAGTATACCATTATAGTTGCAAAAGATGTATGCCAATTGGGAAGACTCTGTTAGACTAAAAGACTCAAATATTGGCAATTCAAGTTGGGAATAGTTACTATTTACTTGGTCTCAGTGGTTTAGTGCAGTGGTTCTCAACCTGTCGGTCAGGACCCCACATGATTTTCTTTCTGACCTACTTTTTTCAGAAAGTTTTGCTCAGGATTTAGAAAACATTTTTAGAATCTGCCTAAATGGGAAATGGAAAAGAACACTTGGCTTATTGTTGTAAAGATGTCTTGGTGCCATCTTGGAATACAATGATCACTGAGAGGACATTTGGGCGGCTCATATGAGAAGCCACATATGACATTTGGATGTTTTGTGTCACATCACAGACCACTGAATCAGCTTGGAGAAGTATGGAGGAGGGTAAAGTACTACTCTCTCTTACCAGCTACTGGTTTCTACTGCAGAAGTCTCTGCTCCAGTGCTTCTCAACCAGGTACGTTTGGTGATGCATTAAAGATCTGATCAAAACTGATGACTCCTCTAAGGGAAGTTATTGTTGTGATTTTATAACGACACCCTGATATGTCTATGAAGCATATAAAAAAAATGCAATTGGCAGTATTGAGACTGCTTATTATTTTAGATATAATGTGATTTAGATGTGCTTCTTCTGGATGTTAAACTGCTTACAAATATGTTATTGATAATGTTAAAAAATATATGTAGAACCTGGACACAAACGCAGCTTACTACAGTATGTGAGATATGAAATGTCTCTGCCCAGATCCCATAGAGATCCATAAGAGGAAACTGATGCAGTGGTTCAGCCACCTGTCCCAGGAGGAGAAACAGTTCGGTGTGACTTTCAGCCCAGACAGCTTGCATGTGGATCCCTACATCCTGGAGAAACATCCTCAAGAGAGGAGCGCGACCCTCCGCTCCCCACTGCAGACTGACACCCCCCTCAGCCGCGCTCTGACCCTGGACCAGCTCTTTGAACCGGTCCAGGTAAGTCCTATCGACCCTGGACCAGCTCTTTGAACCGGTCCAGGTAAGTCATATCGACCCTGGACCAGCTCTTTGAACCGGTCCAGGTAAGTCCTATCGACCCTGGACCAGCTCTTTGAACCGGTCCAGGTAAGTCCTATCGACCCTGGACCAGCTCTTTGAACCGGTCCAGGTAAGTCCTATCGACCCTGGACCAGCTCTTTGAACCGGTCCAGGTAAGTCCTATCGACCCTGGACCAGCTCTTTGAACCGGTCCAGGTAAGTCCTATCGACCCTGGACCAGCTCTTTGAACCGGTCCAGGTAAGTCCTATCGACCCTGGACCAGCTCTTTGAACCGGTCCAGCAGTATAGTCACTTCATTTGCACCTTTTACACACAAACAATAGATCTCACGTCTTATGCTTTAATATTACCTAAGGGATGGGATCTGAGTTTGTGATTATTACTGTCTGCCTGCCCCTGAGATGTCTTATCAGTGAAATATTCAATAAAGATTTTGAAAAAAAGAAGAAAAAAAATTGGCCAAATTGTAAAATACTATAAGAAGCAGGCAAAAATACTCTAAGAAACAGGCAAACATTGTGAAAACAGCTAATCTACGAGCTTGATTTTCAAAATAGTCAAATTCATGAGTCAAAATACATTTAATGCCTCAACTCAATTCCAAGTGATTGTCGGGGTGGGGGTGCAGTTCAAACATGAATATTTTAGAGCGGTCACGTCCTGAAAAGGTTGAGAACCACTGATTTAATGCCGTGAAACGTTACAATGATGTTAATTAAAATGAGGCCTGTTGTCACTCCTGAGAGAGACTGAAGCGGATGAGGATTCAATGGAGCAGGTTTCCTCTCACATGTGAGTGGTGAAGGAGCAGGGTTTAAAAAAAACCTGCCACTTACACTCCAATTGCAAACTCTGCAAGGGAGGGTGGTTCATTTTGTTTTTAAGGGTGACGGGTTCCCTTTCAGAACCCTGCAGTATCTTTTTGTTTAGCGAGACTCGGATTTTGTAGAAAACCTGCGAGGGAGATGACTAGGAATGTACTAGAAACTAGATAGTAATTGTATCTAGATGTACTTATATTTTGACATCTTTCTGAGTAGGCTAGCAGGGGTCCATGTATCTGTATCTGACCCAAAGCTGCTTTGGTTTCTTTGAGAGTTAATTACCTCAGAGAACTAGACCCCCATGAAACACACACGTGCGTGCATGCGTGTGTGTGACTAATCACATACTTGGTATGATACACATTTACTTTTCCACAGTCGTGGAATGATTACAGGGGGCTGAATGTACTGCTGTATGGACCGGTTGGGACGGGGAAGAGTATGGTGGTCCGCAAGCTGGTTTTGGGCTGGTGTGCTGGGACAACCCTGACCCAGTTCAAGCTGCTGGTACCCTTTTCCTGTGAGGACCTCTCCCAGCTAAAACGGTAACATGTCTTCCACTCTCTGCTAATGAACAGATTTTCATCTGTTGGCGGCCGTGTCCCCCAGGGGGCGCCATGTGGCCAATTGAAGGAGATGAACATTTGAGTGTTGTCATTTAATATAACATTATTGCGCCAGTTTACCCACGAACACTATTTTTTGGCATGTCATTATCATCAAACTATTTTTAAAAGTTTAGAAAATTGTGAAAATAGATCGGCAAGCTCAAAACTTGTCGTGGCTATTTTGGGGGCTTCCTTGGCATGGAAATGGTTTGGAACCCCTGTGCTTATGCATTTCTTTCAGAGGTTTTTACACATTTGAATAAAAAGATATGTTACACATTTAATAACAATCAAACAGTGGACTGCTCAATTATTGAAATCCCATTCCCATTGAATGAGTTTATGTACAACGAACAGACTACAGGCTACAGAAATGTCACGTTTTCACGTTCTTTGGATGGTGTTGACGCCAGCCGGACAGACTGACCATGACACCCGTCCCACACAGGTCGACTTCCTTAAAGCAGCTGGTGGGCAGGAAGTACCTCCACCTGCAGGGAACCCCGCTGCTGAGCGGGTTGGGGGATCGAGCCAAGGATGTTCTCTTCCTCTTCAACGGGATGGAGAAGTTGAAGCTGGACTTCCGGATCGGCTCCACGGAGCTCTGCAGTGACCCCAGTGAGATGCTCTCTGCAGAGGCTGTGGTTGTCAACCTGCTGAGGAAATATCTTCTGCCTGAGGTACAGTATAGGGACATGAGCAGGCAGCTTCTCATCCGGTTGTGATGTATTGTGTAGTGAGCAATTTTGACCATTATGTTCACCTATTTTTGAGGGGCGCTAGCCTTTCCTATATACAGGTTTAATGTTTGTTTGAGTTCAATTTGTTGAACAATTTGTTCAACACCATTGACAATGAAGGGAAAATGTACGTCATCTTGTCCCTAACACAAACATTAAATGCCATTAACAATAAAGATAATTTAATGTTTGTCTTGGCACCGTTTGTTTTAAATCACCATTACATCACCTAATCAACATGAGTTAGACTTTAACTAATTTGCGCCCCTCACTTCACACAGGTGTGATTTTTGCAGACTGTTTGCCTATTATGACATGCACAGAATGGGGATGCTGTAGGGTTCATTTGGTTAACTTGTTACGTAATGTTGAAGATGGATTTACAATCGAAGGCCACAATTTCATTGCTGTCTTGAGGGAAGTTCAAGGGGTTCAGAATCCAGAAGTTTGAATATAAAATACCCCAGTCTCTCGAACACCAAGCGTGCTTTTCAATCCTAATGCCTTTCGTGCTAATGGAGTAGTCAATCAATCAAACCAAGGTCAGAGCTACTGTACAGGGCACAGACCGTGACATCAATCGACCTCATTTTCATTATTATTTCCTATAGGCCAGTGTCCTGGTCACCACCAGGCTGTCTGCACTGGACCGCATCCCTCCGAAGTACGTGAGCCGCTACACACAGATCTGTGGCTTCACCGACCCAGAGAGTCAGCGGGCCTACTTCAACAACCGGCTTCAGAAGAGCGCGGAATGCCCGCGAAGACAGGAGCTCATAGAGCTCCTCTTCCTCAACCTCCAGAGGGAAAGCCAGCTGGCTGCAGCCTGCTTCCTCCCATCCTACTGCTGGCTCACGTGCGCCACCTTACACCATCTCCACTTTACGGACGCCCACGCACCGATCCGCACCCTGACGGGGATATACACCAGTTTCCTCAGGCTCAACTTTGGCGGCGAGGTGCTCGGCATGGGCCTGGGGCCCGAGGCAGGGCCGGGCGAGCGGCAGGCCTCTCTGATGCTGTACGTGGTCCGCACTGTGGGGAAACTGGCGTTCGACGGCGTGACAAAGAGACGCACCTGCTTCTCCGAAGAGGAGCTGGAGAAGTGGGTGGGAGTGAAGATGACGACGGACGAAGAGCTGCGTCAGTTGTCTGTGTTCCGGACTGACGTTCTGGACTTCTTCCTGGTGCCTTGTGTGAAGAGTGGTAAGGGTTTCCCGGGTGAAGTGCATGAAAAAGATGAGAGGCGGTACGTCTTTGCCGTCCCAGCCATGCAGGAGTACCTGGCCGCGCTCTATGTGGTGTTGGGGGAGAATAAATCTGCTCTGGAGATCTTCACCAAGCAGGTGACGATGGCCGTTGGCCAGGCAGGCGAGGACGTGAGCACCCTCATCACCATCCTCTCCAAGTTCATCCCCTTCCGCGTCTTTGCCATCTTCAACCTCCTCAAGCTCTTTCCCAGTGTGTACGAGAAGATCCGCAGCCGCAGCAAGGGCAGAATCGCCAAAACGATGACCATGGAGTTGTTCCGCACCGAGGACCTCTACAACGAGGACGTCCTGGATCAGGTGGAGCAAAGCCTGCTGGGAGTCCATGGTCCCACGCTACAGGACCATGACGAGACGCCGCCGTTTGAGCTGTACCCCATCTTCATGGGCGGCCTTTTGCATTATGGGAATCGTGTTCTCCTCGAGCAACTGGGCTGCGTCATCAAAAGCTCCACGGTGGCTCAGATCACACGGGCCCTGAGGAAACACCTTATCAGAGGTATCTACTTTAGATTATTCTTTCTGCATTTACTGAGGCAAGAGGGCGGTGTAGAGACAGTGAAGTAAGGCTCACATGAGACACGAGTCCTCAAGGTCAGACGTCAACATTACTGTTAGGTTGTTATGGCACACTGCCAGTTTGTAACTTCTTTTGAAAGACATTGGGGAAGAATGCAGGTGGTAGTGAGCATAGAGTTCTGTGGGCAATTCAGCCCCACACCCTCAAATTCTGCATCGTAAAACCAGTTTCATTTTTTTCACAATATGGGTCATTCACACATGAGTTATTGGTTCACATAGATACAAATGTTCTACAATGGTGCACAAACGATCCACGTCTGCATCACCTGCTGCATCTAATGCCAAACAGAAACTCTAAAACTATAATAAACACAGCGGAATTCAGAAGCTGGGTGGCTAGGGTTGAAGACGGAGATGTTTCTACTGGACACGGCAACATGTGTGGGGGAGTGATGGCCTTTTGCGGTATTTTGAAATGTTTCCAAAACATTTGTGGATGTGGCACCCGGTTAAGAACTTGATACACCTGTGTGTGCCACAGAGCTGACTTCTGAACTAAAGCTGCATATCTCTAGTCTAGTGTATACCAGTTTAGTAGTTTCAGATAAACATGAAGCCTTAAAGTGGGCCTACCACTTATGCACGATTGCACGTCCTATGGGACTCACAAATGCATTGTCACATCAAATGCCCATACTTCCCCTGTCACCTAATGTGTTTCCCGTTGCTATACTAGTAACTACCAAAGCAGAAATAATAAATTATGAAAGGTGAATGAAAATACCTCTATTCTCTAAAATAAGTCTCACTCCAGTTATACATTACTATTGTGATGCCATCTAAAAGGAGACTTGTTTCTTCAGTGTTGTCTGTCTTCTACTCTAGATTACTAGAACCCATTTAAAAGCATTTTGACTAAAAAGAATATTGTGTTTTCTTGTTTAACGACAGAGTTGGGCAAACCACAGCCACCCGAGGAACTGATGGATCTGTTGGTTCTGCTGTATGAGTTCCAGAACCCCAGACTCACGGCTGACGTCCTGTCCTCCATTCGGACTATCGATCTCACCAACATACGAATGACTCACCTCAAGTGCTTTGTTCTGAGTTCTGTGCTGTCCTGTACACCGGACAGGTATTTGTATCATTTTGGACTGGTTAATATCTCCTGTCCTGCAATTCCATATTCTCTCAACGAACTACTGCACTTACCGGCCTGTTAACTTCTGATGGCTGGAAAAAGAGAGAATTTCCCCAAAACTGTTCTCTTGGGGAGTTGCTTTTTTTACAGCCACCATGTGTAAATGCTTAACAAATGTAACTTCTACAATGGTTTGAGATATTTAATATTTCCTTTTTCTGTAATTTATTGTAAAATAAGTTCTTTATCTTTTTTTTGTTCAGCTTTCACTTTGAAGAGCTGGATCTGTCATCCTGCCATTTGACGCACAATTTGCTTGAGACGCTATGGCCTGCCTTCAAACACACACACAGCCTCAAGTAAGACAAACTTTAACTTATCACTATCTTGGGGTTTGTCAGGAAGACCTTCTCAAAAAGAAATTGTACTGCGTGAGGTTCACCACCTGTGGTCGAAATTGGTTTGGACCAATATATGGACCAGGCGTTTCTGCCAAATTGCTTTATATCTTATTCATATATTTCTCTTTTTCATGTTTAACATGACGGTAGATGATGACAATTATACCATGTACGACTCCACATAATGTACTCTCCCTCTAAACTGACTTGGTGTTTTTCATGATCATAGCTTAACTGCTTTGAGGATCCGCTGGCTGGTTTAAGAGTAAGACCAGAATCTCATTTACTACACTGTGGAACAAACCACTCTTCACAAGTTCACATCAGTCCATCCTGTGATTGTCAAATACAGATACAGTAATTATCCCTGGTAAAACACTGTGCAGACAAGGTCACAAAGATAAGGATACAGGTGATAAATCTCTGTCGGAGCCATAAAACTGGCTATCACAGAGCCACACATGCAGCATTATAAACTCCTCTTGTTGCATTGCTGATAAAGGTGGTGGTTTCATTAACTTCATCTACAGCATATCAAGTCATTACTTAACCAATCTGAAAAGAAAAAGCTTAGGCTCTAGGAAAGTCTGGTGTTAATTCTTGCACTAATACAGGTATACAGACGACGTACTGGTCCGTACTTGTTTGGTTCATCTGGTAGACAAAGCTGAAAATCTTAAATTAAGTCATACTACTTTGGTGTTGACAAACAGCTGTCTACAGTGAGTAAGTATATTATGTAACTGCCAAGATTGTGTTAAATTACTTTGTACAGTATTATCTGGTATCTGTTCTTTTGAGTTATGTTTATCGTGCTTTTATATCGGGAACATCCTGATCTAATATAAAAGCATGTAGCTCATATTCTGTCCAATCGGTGACATTAATATGGTTCATGTTGTTTTGGAATGGTGTGTACTGACTGATGTTTGCATGCACACTATGCTCCAGTTAGGATAATGAGGATAATCGGGTGATGGCTCGGTTAAAACATTGACATGATTTGAAAGGCAATCTTCCTCCAATAAACTTTCTCTTGATTTATTTATTGCCTGGTAAGGTTAGAAATAATATGCAATGCAATATGTAGGTCATATATTAACTTTTCACCAACATTTGCTATGTTTTGATTTTATGTAAATGTACACCACCATATCAGGGTCAACATAATTTAATAATCCAAATGCAATCTAAAAAATAAATCAAGATTGTGGTTCATGGTCAAATTATTTAAATGATCAGGCTGAAATAATGTCATTTTAAGCTTATCCAAATGATCACCCGACTGACTATGGCATTTATTGGGTCATCATTATCAGGGTATTCATTGTGTTAGTAAGACTGGTTAATTAGTGTGCATGTAAATGTTGCCTGACTACAATGGACGACGCCTTCCTTTGCTCTGCCTGCTAATAACCAGTATAACCAGAGTGTGTGAAATGGCGTGTGTGTGCCTTTTGTGTTTGCTTCAGTCTCCAGTTTAACAGCCTGGGTCCTGAGTCGTGCATCCTCCTACGAGATCTGCTACTAGATTCAAAGAGTTCTATCAGATCTCTACAGTAAGAGTGTCTCCATTGCATTATTCTCCTGATCATCTACAGCTCAGCCTCAAGTGAATCCGCCCTGGCCACTTGGCCATGGAACATACAGTATTAGCCCTCAGTCCACAGACGAGTCCTTCCTCTCTTACAGGAACGTGCAGCTACAGAATCTGGAGCATTTAACGCTTATTTTAACAAAGAAATATCACATATCAATATCTCATAAACCCTGTTTAAATATACCACTTTTACAGCGTTTGTAGTGACCGACTAATCTAATCTAAGACGACCTGTGTGAACGCAATCCTTATTTCCAGGAGCTTTACAGACCTTAGGTTGTAAAGCCTAGCCTTATTATATTGTATTAATTTGTTCCCCTGCTAGTCAAAGTCTTCATCTTAAATGGATGAATACGATACATGACATGGATTATCAGTGTTAAATTAGTGCCATTTGTTTTGCCTTTTGTCTCCAGCATTTGCCATGTATTCATATTAAAAAGAAAAGTTTATTAAATCCATAACCCAGTTGCTCAACATGGCAATTTGACGTTCAAAGGTACCAATATGTTAGAACCAAACTTTGTCAAAATTAACTGTCGCACACACCAAGACTGCGACCCACTACCAAGACACTGGTGAAGGCTCGACAGCCGAACGTTTGTCCCTGTTCAAAAATGCAATGAATATTTTGAACTGAAGTCTTGGTGTGTGCGACCCACCACCGTTATTTTGAGCAGTAAGCGCACCTACAGTCAGAGCACGGTGGTCACATGAAGAGAACCAATCTTTGAACATCTAAACGTTTGAATGAAATCGCTGACTGCCCCCTGCCGTCCTCCACCAGACTGTGTGATAACCCGCTGTCGGAGGCCGGAGTCCGGACCCTGCTGGAGGCCCTTCCGAAGAACAGCTCGCTGAAGCGCCTGTGCTTGATGCACACGGGCCTGGGGGACGAGGTGGCCATGGAGCTGGCCAATGGCCTCCATCTGCACACGGGTCTGCAGGAGCTTAACGTGGCCTACAACAACATCGGAGATTCATCGGCTCTCAGCCTGGTGGACGCCTGCAGGGAACACCCCAGCATACACACTGTGCAGTAAGACAACACCCTAGTGGTATTAGACAACACCCCAGCATACACACTGTGCAGTAAGACAACACCCTAGTGGTATTAGACAACACCCCAGCATACACACTGTGCAGTAAGACAACACCCTAGTGGTATTAGACAACACCCCAGCATACACACTGTGCAGTAAGACAACACCCTAGTGGTATTAGACAACACCCCAGCATACACACTGTGCAGTAAGACAACACCCTAGTGGTATTCGACACGACAACACCACAGTATAAATCACTACATGCTCAAAGAAGTTCATAATTCCTCCAGTCCGCCACTCTTGACAGAACTCAATTTGAGAATGAAGTACTCTGATGTATACCTTTTCCTCCTTTTTTAATATTTCTATTTTTTCAGTTCCTATAAAAATAAATCTGCCTGTTTGCCATTGAATAAAGACGAAGTGAATGCAGTCTTTTCCATAATCCAAGTCGGTGACTCTGAAAATGACTATCACAAGTTAACGCCCAATTATAAATCACGACACCTCAGAGCACAGTCCTAATGCATGTGTCCAATGTTGACAGATGACGCCAATACTATGGCTATTAATAGTATCAATACCTGGGTGGTCCATGCGCTTGCCACATATAGGCTCTGCCCTGGCAGTGTGTTGCATGTTCGAGTCCAGTTTTTGTCTCTCCCCCCCCCCCCCCCAAACCCTCCCCACTGTCTCTGCCTCTTTCCTGTCAGTCTTCACTTGTATATATCAATAAAGGCAGAAAAGCCTAAAACAAATCTCAAAAAAATAAAAGATCAATACCTTCCAAATTCAACTTGGATATCATTCCCATCTTTCTGTCCCAGTTCACCAACAGTTGTCCGACCAAAACCTAATCGAATGCTACAGTTTATATAGTGCTGACAATCTCGTTATGCTGTATGTACTGGCCTGGGTCGCCGATATCGTGTTCTGGTTGAGAAAGTAAATCTGCCACTAAAACCAAGACTAAATCAACCAAAACATAAAATGTGGAATTGTATCTGTCTTCTAATGGCCAGAATTTGATCCACACATGCAATGCGTTTACAAGATGTGCGAGTGTAGACTGTCGTACAGTAGATGTTCATATACATTTGTTGCATAAAGTTAAAATCACAGATGTATATAAATGGACAAATAAATCAATCAAATCTCTCTCCGCTAAGCTGTACTTGCTTCCATTCTTCCTGGCCCATGCAGCTTGTACCTGAACCCTCTCAGTAACGTGGGGAAAGCGTCCCTGTACGTCCGCGGCGTCAAGGAGGACCAGGGACACGGTGGCACGGGCAGGCGGGTCAGGGTACTGGCCTCGGTCACCGAAGGACAGGACCTCTCGGAGGACTGGCACCCCATCCTCAGTGTGATCAGGAAGAACTTTTCATCGTGGGATCGTGAGCGCGTGCAGCAACAGCTACAGGTGTGTGTGCATGTTTCACATACTGTACAGTATGTAGGCCTAACAAGGGACTAAATTAATTTCACTCCTATGCCACCAAAAATGAACAAGGAAAACAACCGCACACTGTCTTCAAATGCAGTGACCAACTTTTATTTACAGGGAAATAGCAACGTTTCGGCCTATGCGGCCTTCATCAGGCTATCTTTATGCCACCAAAATGTGGAACACCCTACCAACAGTCATTAAGACATGCGAATCCCTTGACTCCTTCAAAACTGCTCTCAAAGGGCACCTACGGACGGCTGCATTTCGAAACTGGCCCCTGTGAAATCTGAATCCCCAACCCACCCTATATTTTTTTGATTTCCTGTTTTTGGCTATATAGAAGTGTATATTTGTATGTCACTGAATGTTTTGATGAATTGAAAACGGTGGGCCCTATTGCTGTGTAATGCTTTTATGGTGTCGTCCATTCACAGTTAACAGTTTTTGTATTGAGTTGTGCTTGAAATGTACTGTAATTCTGCAAACTGTTAAATACTTCAATCAATCTATCAATACAGCATAAGCCTTAATTGGCCACTCACCTGGGGCCAATGGGTAACTTAAAGTGATGCTCAAGAGTAGCTGGTTTGCTTCTCTTTCAAACATTTGTTTTGGTTTCTCACTATGAGAAACACTCTCTCTGTGTTCTCCTCAGAAGCTCTTATAGGATTATCCCGCTGGAACTATTGGCTTTCTGCCATACTAATGAGAATATGGGAGGAGGGGCTGTCGCCGATACTGATAGTCCAAATGTGGGCAAGCAGTTTTTTGGATGGAGGAAATCGTTGCTCTTCTCTATGGCTCGCCTCGGTCTCCCAGGCTTGTGGGGAGATATTTCATCCTCAGAATAACTGGCCTTGGTCCGTGAGAACTAAGTCCAATTTTAATGCAGTGGCACTTTCCAACAATGTCATTGTCACGATTCAGTTAGATTACCTACTTGATCCTGCTGGGCATCTGTTTTACATGTTGTCATAGCTTGCAAGCTATGACAACATGTAATAATATAAGGGCAACAGTGACACTTGGTGGTGGGTTTTTTTTTCGTGCTTGGACACAGCCAGGGACACAGCCAGCCAGCCAGGGACACGCATAGCTGTCTATAGGAGTGGTTGCACCACACAAAAAATACTGATTATGTTCAATTTATGCATTTAGATTCCCTGTAGATGCTATAATAAAAATGTAAACAGATTTGTAAAGCGGCAACGTCCTTGGACGTCCTAAGCCACATTTCCGGTACTTCCGTTTAGACACTCAACCGGCTTTGTTGTGTGACTATTGCTCATTATATTGGGTTAAGGACGTCTATGTTGAATTCTGCTGTATTTATGTTCACAACTGCTGGTCTGCCCCAATCTCCTCTTGTGATCAATAAAAGTTGTAACTCATTTCAACCCCTCAGGTGTTCTTGAGGGACCTGGAGTGGGGTCGTCAGCAGCAGCCGAGCTTTTGGAAACGGCTACACTTCCGTCGGGTGGAGAAAGGAATCCGAGAGACACTACGGCTGCTGGAAACGGACCCTCCCAAGTCGAGAGGAAATGTCAAGTAAAGCAAGCAATCAAAGAGGTAGAAGCGCACCAAGAGAGGGGAGGTACTGACCACGGGAGATATACTTTTAATAGGAAAGAAGAGGTCGCACAAACTCGTAGTCCTGATGCCACAGGTAAAATAAAAGAAATGTTTGTGCGACCTCTCAAGAAAAGAACGATTTAATGTTCTTTAGATGTCATTTAAAAAATTCAGGACATTGCAATGGGAAAGTCCCATGGTCTGGTAATTAGCCTATGAGTAGCTTAACTTTGATTGGAGAAATAAGGAAATGGTATTTTTTGACAAATCTCTGAGATTCAAACCAGTAATAATTTTCATGTGCATTTTATTGTCTGTCTGTTGCCATGTCTTCCAGATTTATGAGCGCATTAGCTTTCATAGTGTGGCTTATAATCAATGCACTTTGTCCTTTTGTATTCATAGTTTTGTAAAGCTAACAAAGTACTGTATAGATACTTGAAAACTGGGCTAATGTTGCAATGAAAACATTTCTGGTTCATATTTGCTTCATCCTTTACCTTAAGGTAAGATGAAGTAGTACTGTAAGTGTGCAATAGTAGAGAAAAGTGCCATCAAGCCTTTTGACTTATGAGCCAAAATAAACATGGGTCACTTACTTTCATGTTATGAACATTCATTACACATTGTTTTGTCTATGAGACAGGCAAACAACGATGTAGGTAGAAGACTGTTTACTTAGTTACACTTGGCTCTTGAACTGCAGAAAAGGATTTTTGTCAGGTGGAACCTGTTACCTGACTAATGACAGCTCATGAAAACTAGTTTTAGTGTAAATGTAAAAGAAAACTCTGAAGACACTGGTTCTCAACTGGTTTCCTATTAGGACCCACTGGTTGGTGAACTCTGTTTTGATTATTTTGAATACTTTGTCATGCAAGTTCTTTGGTTGAAACATTTCAATTACATGACTACAGTATTTACCATAAGGGTGTCCAATGTAATAGTGTCTTGTGTGTAGTGTGTACACACGTATGTCGGATGCCTGCCTTATAGTCAAGTGATGCAAAGAGTTATGCATGTAAAACATGCATAATGCATGACATGTCATGGCTATGGGTGTTGGCAAAACATTGTGTTGAAACAATGGTTGTTTTTCATTAAAAAACGGTTTGCGTCATGACTACGAGCAGTGCCACCTCTTTTCTTCATTTAAAGGAGCATTCAGTGATTGGGTGATTTGGAAACCCCCCTGGTCCGACCCGGTAACAAGATGTGCACATGCCTTAGAGTATTATATATGAATAGAGACGGCACACGGAGGAAACCCTGAGGCGAAATGGACATAGTGGCTGAATTTGTCATTGCAGCTCGAGCCCGTTGACTATCATTGACTGTTATTGGGCCCATGACACGTGAACGAATGTTTCATACGTGAACGCGTGCAAACGGTGCAATGATAGTCAATGACCAGCGCGTTCATGTTATTGGGGCAATCCATCCCAGAAAGGCACATGCACGCACTACAGTGGGAGGACACACGACATGCCAACAGCACACACACCAAGGCCCGCCCCCACTCGATCATGATTGGCGGAAGGCCCCTCTCTATACTGATTGGATGAAGGCTGGGCCACCTAGCCAAAAACGAAACCTAGGGTTTTTTTACCCCCAGAGGTGAAGTTGGGACAGGGGACAGGGACTCCTTATCTGGTCAGCACACACTATAGTTAGTAGGAAGGATCATCACAACAAAACAAAAAAAAGATTTGAATTAAGTGAAATCACTGAATTTACCTTTAATGTGGCTTTTCTTAATGTTTCTAACGTGATTGGCAGTATATGTGTAATTGACAGATAAACGGGGTGAAATGTGGACGTAGCTTCAGGTAAAGGATATACAATATATTTAAATGGCAAAGAGCACGTTAATTCTAAACTAGATTCATAACACAGAAGATATAAATAAATAAATAAAATAAATAGGTAAGTTAATGAAGCACTCCACCCATTTTCCACTAATTGGTCCTAGCTAATGCTGATAAGAAAAACCTGCCTATGACATCAATCAAATTCCAAGCTAATAAGTACTACAGCCTGTCTCTTCCTGGAAAGTTAGAATGCTGAAATGGAAGGTATTGTTCTTGCATTAATAAAATAAAAACCTGCCTATTGATGTCACAGTTGGGCAGGTTTGTGAACTGCTGAACACCCTGAGACAAGCGAGAAGACAAAATGTCTTATAAATGATGACAATTGATGAACAGTTCTATGAAGATGGGTTGAAACTGGGTGAAGTGCTACTTTAAGGTAGTGTGGAATAATTCAACTAGTTCCCATTCATCCTTAAAGGACCACTTCACCACTTTTCAACCTATCTTCATATAATAGGTCCTCACTAATAATCATGATAAAATGGCACGATTTTGTTCTACTCAGTCTGTGTCTCATAGAATATGTGGGTATTTTTTTTAATTATTAGTGAGGACCTATTATATGAAGATAGGTTTAAAAGTGGTGAAGTGGTCCTTTAATTAAAAAGGTGGTTTACAGTGAACATTCAATATTTCTATGAGTTTTTATTTGATATCATGCTCCATATATAGAGAAGTGCTTACCGTGCAACCCTAGTATTTGTAACATTCTAAAGTACTCTAAAATGTGTTGTGCTAGCAGCCTTTACCTTTATATTGTTTACAAAGAAGCTAAGATAAAATACCTGGATAGCGTCCATTCTCAACATTCACTCAATACATTCCCACTGTGGCCACTCACTGGCTGATAAGGACATAGATTCTAGTGTATATGTGTAACAGTAAGCATACTTTTTAGATACAGGGTTAGAAAGGCAGGTTAGTTGTGCTAAAATGGGATGGTATGTAAATAAAGCTACAATGAAAAGAATAAGGTAGGTAGAAACCCCCACTGAGTCCAAACAAGTCACGCGTCACTACAATGCAATGAAATAAATGTATTATACCCATATTATGAGGAGCCAATTCACATTAACATTGATTGATTGAAATTGTAATTCACAGTGTGCAGAATGGGTACAGTTCAAAGAGGGTTGTCTGACACATCCTATCTTTTTGTGACGAAAAGCCTACAACACTACTTCCAAGTATACGACCTTCCATCCCGGCCTGGGCCGTGGCTCAGCGGTCCAGGCACCTTGGCTGGTAATCCAGTCTGGCAGTGTGCAGCGGGTTCCACTCCCGATCCCGACGGCCTGTACTGCATGCCACCCCCCCCCCCATCTCTTTCCCCATTTCCTGTCAGCCTACTCTCTGTCGCTCCATAAAGAAATATAAAATAAAGGGGAAAGCCACAAAAAAAACATTAAAACGAACTTCCATCCAGATAATACAATGATGATCCAAAGGCTGTAATAATCAGAGTTTGAGGTTCACACGAATAACAAACACTGGGCTGTATTTTGCGTGTCTTAAGTACCAGGTCTTATTACCTAACTTGAGTAAACTAAAGACCTGGAGGCGTGATCAATGCTCTTTGGCTATTCTGAGTGGCCAAAGAGCATTGATCACGCCTCCAGGTCTTTATTTTACTCAAATTAGGTAATAAGACCTGGTACTTAAGACACGCAAAATACAGCCCACTGTGTCTTTCTGTTGCCAAATGCAGAGGCCCAATTTCCTCCACGGGGATCAATAAAGTATCATTTAACTTAACCTCACATCAACTGGCATTAACGTTGTTTCATTAACAAAAATGTGGAATTCTATTACAAATAAGTCACCACCAGCCAGCTGACCAAGCTCATAAAACCTGTTTATTAACAATGTGACGTCATGTGCGACACTGATGCATTGGTTGGACACCCAGAACAGAGGTGCTCTCTGACCAGATGGATTAAACATTAATCCCACACGGCCGTGGATATAGAAGCCACCGCCTCAAGTCCTGACCAAAGAGTCTTTTATGTCCCTTGGTGCTTTGTACCTTGCACCTCCACACACTATCTTCCTCACTGTAGTTGACCAAACAGGGCACAGAGAAGGACCCGTCACCATGAAATACAACACAGGTAAGAAACTGCCTTCTTTGTCACAGTGTTGCTTCCAAACGGAGACAAAATGATTTTACTATACAAATGTGAACTTACACGGTGATGCTTGAGGCTTCAACTGGGAACTGAAAGCTTCCCATAGAAAAGCGGAAAAGATCAGGCTGTTATCAAGCTAAGTCAACATTGTCTTTGGTGTCATGGTGTTGTTCTTAGTTCAGTACATTTTAAGAATTTGTTCCTCCTTTTTTCCTGTTTTCTTTTAGACCTACACTACACACACACACACACACACACACACCCTGAGCTGGCCTGGTTGGGATCAAATCACAACAATGTTCTATTCCTGTGCCCCCTGCCTGCCCTTTACCATTCCCCTCTCAGCTTTCTAAACTATTTAAGGACAAGGAAAACATTGGGGACTATTCTCTTCATAATCTTCACACACGCACAACCTGTGACCATTTAATAAAAGGCAATGGCTATCGTAGTGTTGACTGAGATTGGCGTGCGTCGGCACATAACTGAAATGCGTGACATTGCAGATATCTACATTTACAGCCCTCTGCACTCTCAGATCTCTCCCTTGCCCAGAGGCGGGGTGTGTGTGCGCGTGTGTGTGTTTGTGTGGAGAGAGAGGGAGAGAGTAGAAAGGACATGAGTGTTTGTCAGTTAGTTCTGCAAGAGGGAGAGCTGAGAGGGAGTGAGAGAGGGGGAGGAGATGACTTCTCTTTATAAAATGCTAACTCTTGGAAGTTGGATCAGACCAGCCATGTCAGGACATGTGAGTACCTGGTTGATGAAACAGGCCAATGTGTGCTCATTAACTAGAATTCTGATAGAAAGCAGTGTGGTATTATATCTACTGTTTGTTGTCTAACTCTGTAAACTCAACAAGCCATCGTGACACTAAGATGGTGCGACGTGTAATTCTGGTGTGCTTCTAGAGGTGCATTTCCTGTCAGTCATTCATCTCTAAGAAAGTCTCCGATTTACGTTCACAAGAATAAAGCAGAAAGACACAAGAGTTTGAGCTTAATGATCAGCTCCGCTTGCATCCTTGGTGACGTCCATGGGAGGACAGGGAGACAGGGTATCAGGCAATGAGTAACCGAGACAGCAGCAGACCAAGGTCACCTTTGGGGAGAGGTCATCGTTGGACGGTAAGTAGACTGGACGGGTCTGAAGGGTGGTGGTGGTCTGAATATGTCCTCCTAGCACCCCTGTCTTGTCTCCTGTTGTTTGTCTTGAGGTGTTCTGGCAGAGCGAGTCACCTCTAGACCATCATAGAACAACAGTATCATTTTAGAATAGAATACGAAAGGCTATGACTTATTCAGTCTTTTGTCTCTTGTCTTTTGTCTCAGGTCACGAGGATGCAATGGAGGTTGCACGGTAAGTTACTCTTTGATTTAGTCATACTGACGTTGTGCTATGGTCTGCAAATGAGATATGAAAATAAATGATCCGACTATCAATTGTGATGTTTTATGCTCACTTCACTCTTTTCACTGTTCGTATCTTTCCGTCTTAAGTTTCAAGTTCAATCCGAGGGAAGGGATCGACAATCCAGCCCTGGTGATTTCAGATGATCCAGGTAAGGTTCATCTTTCAAAATCTATATAATGCTCCAGCCACCTAAGCGTGCATACATACTCACTCACTCACTCATGCACACACACGCACACACACACACACACACACACACACACACACAAACACACACCCCCCAGTAGGAAAATAGTGAATCTTTATCTCCTCACAGACCATCCTGTGTGTGAGAATGGAAGCTATCCAGGTTTTATCTCAGCAACTTTGTAAACAATTCAAAGACTGCTAACACCACACATTTCAGAGAATAACTGATATCTGTTACAGAAACCTGAACTGTGCTGTCTGTACTTCTATACTGACCACTTTGTACATACACCAGTGCTGTGTTGTGTTTTCTTTTCCACATGAATGGAATGAATCAAATAAAACCCTTACAAAATATTGAACTCTGCACTCTGCGGCTAGAACCACAGTTTTAAGGGTGGAACAGAGAGAATTGGTTGAAATGTTTTGCACTATATTAGTTACCGCTTAAACTTACCTCCTTCTGGTGCGTGGTGCTATGCTATGATCCCACCTTGATTTCTGTCCAGCTGTGTGGTCCAGTGCCAATAGGGAATTGGGACAAAATATTACCAAAAGAAAAACGCACCTAAGGGAATGAGACATTACCCCAGCAGGGGCGGTATTGCAGTCGCTGTACCGCACTGTTGTGACAAAAAGAGAGCTGAGTCAGAAGGCACAGCTCTCCGTCTACCAAGCAATCTTCGTTCCTACTCTCACCTATGGTCATGAAGTGAATAAGGTCGCAAATACAAGCAGGCGCCAAAATGAGTTTTCTTCGACGGGTGGCTGGCATCTCCCTTAGAGATAGGGTGAGAAGTTCAATTACACGAGAGAGACTCGGAGTAGAGTCGCTGCTTCTTCGCCTGGAAAGGAGCCAGCTTAGGTGGTTCAGGCATCTGGTTAGGATGCCTCTCGAGCGTCTCCCTAGGGAGGTCCTCAAGGCACGTCCCACTGGGAGGAGACCCCCGAGCAGACCAAGGATGAGATGGAGTGATTACATCGACTCACTGGCCTTGGAACGCCTTGGGATCCCCCTGGAGGAAGTTACTAATGTTGCTCTGGAGAGGGAAATCTGGAGCTCTCTGGTAGAGCTGTTGCCCCCGCGACTTGTCTACGGATAAGCGGTTGAAGATGGATGGATGGATTGTGCAAAAGCAGGGAGGGAGTGTATCGCCCAGGATTACATAGACAATTGACACTGGTTGAAAAAAGGATTAAAGATTATATAAAAAAGGCAGGCCCATCACTATATACTGTATGATCAGAATGGCAAAAGAACAGAATACTTCCATAAACGTATACATTATACTATACATATCTATATCACCAGATAGGTAGTGATGGATGCATGGTGCCCAGGCCTAGAACAAATTCAACGATGAGAATAATGATGTACAGAGCCAATTTTGCAATGCTTGACCTTTTAGAGATCACCTATGGATAATGTTCTATGTGGACCCCAGGAAGTGTATAGCTGTTTGCATTTGAAACACTGTTTCTCCACCGTTCCCTCAGAGCCAGAATGTCCTGTGCCTCGACTGTGTCATCTGAAACGCGGCGAGGGCCAGAGCTTTGGCTTCTACCTCCGGATGGAGAAGGACCAACGGGGCCACGTGGTGAGGCAGGTGGAACCGTGGGGCCCCGCAGAGCTCAGCGGCCTCCGAGATGGAGACCGGGTCCTGGAGGTCAACGAGGAGTATGTGGACAACATGGAGTTCCCCAAGGTCAGTGTCTGGAGCAGTGTTCAGTTTGTTGACTGAGACTAAAAGACTCATTTCAGATGACTATTAGGACTGAAACTAAACGGTGTGTTCTTAAGACTAAATCAGAATTTGCTCTCAACACTTAGGCCCTAACCACACCAAAGGGTCGAGACTGTTTTAGTGTTGTCGCAGCGGTTGTTGCGCGTTGACCCACGTCGTCCCAAGTTGTCCCAAGTGATTCAACGCATGGAATTCAATGGCCCTTAAACCACCACACCAAAGGGTCACCATGCAACTCCTTGCAACCGCTTGGACCCCAAGGAAGTTGCATGGCGACCCCTTGGTGTGGTTATAGGGCTTAAGACTAAAAGACTAAGGTTTTTGATATTTAGTCCACTAAGTCTAAATATGACTCAAACTAAATTATGTGTTATTCAAAAGACTAAGGCTAAATCAGTATTTGCTGTCAAAATTAACACTGGTCTGTAGAACTGTAAAGGGTGATTTGCAATTTACATAAGGATCGTGCTGTGACACACTGTAAGCTTGTAGACCAGCTATTTTTGGTGCACGATGCCGTCACATGACCACATGTGACACTGTATTTTTTGACAGTTCTGCTGTAATAGATGTCACTCAAAAGTTACGAGCCAGGTTCAGACCCATGACACTTTGTGATTAGGTGTGTCTTCAGCATGTAATACAGTATTATACAGGTACTGACGGTTATAAGCCCCCAAGAACAACTGGCTCAATGTTAAACATAATTATCCCAATTAGAATTCTCCTCTTTTTCTATTGGACAGGTGGTGAGGAGGATCCAGTACTGTGGTGTGCATTTGTTTCTCTTGGTGTTGAGAGGAGAGGATTATGAGAAGGTGATTTTTTTTAATACACACATACTGTACATGGATGGAGAGACACATACAAACAGTATACTATATCTCTGCTGTCGGGCAGAAACAAGCTGTCAAAAATATTAACTTTTCAGCAAATACTGACACAATACTGCCTCATCAAAGTTGGTATGGTGACTTTATACAATGTCAGGTACTTGAATGTGTACCTACATTACATTATCATCACTTTACCCACTTTACAGCGAATAGAGGTTTATGACCATTAATGTGGAGATGGGTCTTTTTTTCTGACTGAGTTTGAGGATCCACTGGAGGTTTAGTCAGAAGCACTTAAATACTTTTCATTGGTTTAATATTTGCAAAAGCCGCACACAGATGAGTTCAATAGCACTGATTTATTTAAAAAAAACTAAAATGGAGAAAGCAGTTTTTTGCCTGACAGCAACGATATATAGTTTTAGTTTACAGTACCGTATGTATGTATACCCGGTATATATATATATATATATGTGTGTATACATACGGTACTGTAAACTATATATTGTTGCTGTCATGCAAAAAACTATATATAAAAATATATATATATATATATATATATATATATATATATATATGTGTGTACGAGGAATCTTTGTTTTTTATGTGCGTGGACTAGTATACACGCTACATTTTCTACATTTCCTCGAGCGCATACTGTATGAAACAAGCGCTGCTGCGTCTTACCCGACCCCACATGATTTGTCCTGGCCTTCCAGGCGATGTCCACGTGCCAGGACCTCCAGGCGTTAGCCAGGACACACCGAGGAGAGGGCTGCTCTCGACCCCGCCTCTGTCACGTCCCCCGACACCCTGACCAAGGCCTGGGCGTCACCGTCACAGCACTGGAAGGTAATTAATCGGCACCATTAATTAAACCTGTCTTTGAAAGCTGAGAAAATACCGTGCAAATGAAGCACGCAAATGAAGCAACTAACCCAATGCTTAGTAATATAGGCAGTGTGATGTCAAGAACATGGGCCTACTTATCAATTCTACAAAGTTCAAGATGTGAGTTTGTCTGGACAAATAATATACCCATACAGTGTATTGGGAAGCCTGACTGACACACAGCCTATTTATGGCCAACATCCGTCCCCGAAGTCAGCGCAAATTGATGTTGCTGCTGGGCAACGGTTTCTGTTGTCTGTGACCTCAGACCAGAGCTTGTTCAGCGAGAGAGGGAGGGAGAGTGAGGGGCATGTGAGGGAGGGATTGGGAGGGAGAGGGAGTGTGAGGGATGTAGGGATAGGGAGAGTGAGAGTGGGAGTACAGCCAGTGCTGGGTACCAAAAACTGAACACGTTGTCAGCGCAATAACCCCAACAACAACACCGCAAGGTTTTCTGCTTGTATCTGTGATAATTATCTTCTACCTTATTGCACCTTTTTGTGAGAAGGTGCAGACGTGACGTGTTGAACAGCAGCTGTTTTGTCCTCAGGTCAGAAAGGACAGTACATTCTCAACACGCTGCCTGATGGACCAGCAGAGAAAGCCGGTGTCTGTAATGGAGACAAACTGGTCTGGGTCAATGGTGTCATGGCTTCCACTCTCACATACTCTCATGTCAACAAAATAGTATGTGTTCTTCAGCACAATCTGTCATTATTATTTATTATTATTGGTAATGTTTTTAATGACCATAATAGATTCCCATCTATCCGCTTTCCGTTATCTGAGCTTGCCTGTGATCATGTCTTTTCCTGTCAGGTGAAGAAGATTGGCGGCTCTGTGACGTTCCTGGTCATCGACAGAGACAGTGAGTACAGCTACATCAGGAGGAGGATGCCCATCTTACCTGTTCTATCACAGAAGCACAACCTCATCCACAGACCAAAGACCATGCGTCTGATCTATGGTTCTGACGGGTATGGCTTCCTGCTGCGACAAGAGAAATTGCCTCCAACGGAACTCGTAGGTGAGATATACATTGAACAAAACGGATTTGGGGGTTCTATGTGCATTACTAATGTAATAAATAACTATTGAGTACTAACTATGAGTACTCATGTTTTGATGTTGTTCTCAGCCAATGTGTGGATAGCACCCAGATAATGGAGTAGAGAGGATATGATTTGTCACTGTTTTCACCACGTTTTGTTTCAACCTACTGGCTATGCAGTCACAGTGTCAGGAGTTAGAATCCAGCTTGTGTTGCATTTCACCCGTCCCTCGACTCCCTCCTGTCTCTCTTCACTGTCCACTGACTCGAGTCATGTTCAACATTAAAATCTTCTTAAAAGTGTATTAACAGTTTGCATGGACAGGCATAGGGAAGTAGGCCTACTGTATGCATACTAGTAGCCTGCTAAAAGGATGAAACCAAGAAAGTCTTTTGGCTTGTTTACATTGGTGTCCTCACTCCTCATGTACTCAATTCATCGAAAAACATTATATATTGAGAGACAAATATGCAGTAATATCTCAACCATGCTCACTATAACATGTTACCCTTTCTGACTACTGGCATTATGTCTCAGATGTGTTGTGTTGTGGACATCAGAAACCTGCCAAATGCCAATGATATATCTTTGGTGGGGATTCCAAGCTAATGGGAACTGCCTTTCTCTTCCTGGAAAGTTAGACCTAAGTTAGGACCATCTAACCATGGATTATAACCGTTTCCGTGGCATTGCAGTGCTTGCTATTTTACTCATCTCGTTGAAATTGTATGATTTATTATTATTTCTGTAATATGTCTCTGCTACCCCGCAACCCCTTAAATTAAGAGATATTAAAAATATATATATTCTATTATTTTCTGTTCTACCAATTCACCATCCAAGCTCACCTACTGAGGGAGGTGGATGCTGGGAGTCCAGCAGAGAAAGCCGGGATGACCGATGGAGAGCTGCTGCTAGCGGTCAACGGAGAGGAAACCGAGTGCATGGAGCACGAGGACATCGTCAAGAGGATCCGGATGAGTGGTCAGAGGGTCAGCCTCACCTCCATCTCCATGTCTGGACGAGACTTCTACAGACAGGTGAAGTTCAGAGTTTGCAGGTCCCATCTGTCAGCATCATCACGGCGCATTTAGAACATTTGGGACATTTAATGGGGTTTTTTGTGTGGCCTTTATTTTATATCTTTTATTTATGGAGGGACAGACAGTAGGCCGACAGGAAACGGGGAGAGAGATGGGGGGGGAAGACATGCAGCAAAGGCCGTCGGCACACTGCCAGACTGGACCACTGCGCCACGGCCCAGTTTAAACAGGGCTTTTAGACGTGCAGTTTCATACTACGATATCCTGTCTCTTGCTTTGTTTTTTTTTCCTTTTTTCTTTTTTGCATTATTATTTTTCTTTCCTGTTTGTTGTCATTGTCTTTTTATCAATAAAAAATTAAGTGGAAGACACTGACACAAGAAAATCACACTGTCTGTGATATGAAAATAATCAATGAATACGCTTTGTTTGTTCTGTTGTTTTCTGCAGTTAGGAATATCCCCTCTGATGTTCCATGATGATTACGTCCCTGACAAGGGGGGACTGAGAACTGTGTCCCATTTCACTGAACACCGTAATGGACGTCATGGGGACAAATCTGTGCCCTGTCCCAGGCTATGTGTCCTGGACAGACAAGACACGGGCTTCGGTTTCCATCTGGGATGCATCCAGGATGAGCCGGGGGCATTCATTGGCCAAGTATGCCATACTAGATACTACACAGCACTATATTAACCAATACATCCACTGCATTCATGCCTTGTTGTAAGTTAAGATAGGAACTTGACAACAGGAACAACATAGTCAGGTCTGATCACTGGATTTGTTACAGTAACAATAAGTTCGGAATCTGTCTGGACCGTCTTTCCATCCTTCTGTCAAGTGTGAGCATATCTCCTAGGCATAATAATTATTATCTCTCCATGAGGCCTAGGATATTTGGTTATTTCTAGGGAGGACAGTACGCTGTGTAGCAAATGTAGGTCACTGTGATACTACAAACCCAATCACTGCTTTTTTATCCTGTGGGTCACTAGATACATTTTCTGAAAGCATTCAAAGATAGAGAGAGGACATCATAGAAACTGTGGTTGCATGTTCTGTACAGGAGACAGTGCCTTTGTTTTATGCTCAGACACACCCAGGGACACAGCCAGCCAGACACACATAGCTGTCTATAGGAGTGGTTGCCTCAAAAACAAACGGCAAGGACTGTCTGAGTGATCACCCAAGTGAGTAGTTGTGTTTTGACTGCTGTTCTCTCTTTCGTCCTCTAGGTGGTGCCAGGGGGCACTGCCCAGGGAGCTGGACTATGGGAAGGGGACGTGCTGGTGGAGGTGAATGGACAGAACGTGGAGGACAAGTACTTTGGGGATGTGGTGGCGTTGATAAAGTCCAGTGTGTCACCTCTCAGGATGCTGGTGGTGGAGCGGAAAGGCTACGAGTGGCTCAGACAGAACGAGCAGCCCGTCTCTCCAGGACTGGTCATCTACAGCTCTCAGGTCAGACACAACTCGCACTAATAAATGTGCAGAAATAAAACAGAATTTTGTGTGGCATGTTCATTTGTGATTGTAGGCTACGTTGTACCTCATTTAGATTTTGCAGGCTTGATTGCACTGTGCACATGTCTGAGTTGGATTAATTACAAGCACGTTGAACTGTGTTTAATCAAACAAGCAAACGTGCAAAGACAAACGGACCGAAAATGATTTCCATCTTGTGTGTTTTTCAGGTTTCAAGGAGATCAAGTGATGTCTTTTTATAATGGAGTGTTGAGATGCAACCGGAGACGCTCTTGGGACTCTGATAATTGACCTGTAGGGAAGCTGACTCCCCCTCTAACTCTCTCCAACAAGTCATGTCGTGTAGCCTAGGTAACGACAACGATGACACAGTGCTCGGTCATTAGGATGAAAACACAGTTGACGTTAAAGACGCTTTGAGTCAATGTTGAGACAGCCTTCCTCAGTAATAGGTTTATTACATGGGCTTGCACACACACACACACACACACACACACACACACACACACACACACACACACACACACACACACACACACACACACACCACAGTGCTTCAATCATGTAGATCTTGCTCAATGGGAGACCTTATATACACACAGAACTGTCTGTTCTACACAAGGTATATGTATACATTTAATTAAAGCTAGTACCCAGATCAACATGATGAGGTACACATCGACAGAACGGGTATCGCGTCGACAGAACTTTTGGTCTGTCAGGCACACCCTTGTACGAAATTCCAACAGAGGAAATAAATAAAACAATACTATTCATGATAGTTAAAATTGCATTCAGTATTTAGAGGATGCTCTTACCCAGGGTGACTTCACTGACTTCTAAGTGCAAGATAAGAATAGGCCTAAGTGACATAAACCCTAGTCGGCCTAGGTCCTTTGTCACGCAAGCAGAGTGCAAGGAAAAATTAGTTAGTGCTGCAAAGTAACTAGAGTATCAAGTAAACTAAACATCAAACCTAGCATCTGTCAACATGCATCTAAATAACATTCTTAGCATGTGGTCAAGCAGAAATACTATACACAAATTTAAATACTACACATATTAGCCTATAGGAAGATACTTACAGTCTTACATTAAGTAATCATAATTGTGTAATATCAGGAATTATTCCACAAAATCAAGAGAAACACTGCTCCATCCTCATATGTTACCTGCTGCTACGTATGGACGGTTACAGGAATAAATGCCATCTGTCAACACTATATCTCTCATCCTCGGTTCCTAAGTCATAGAAAACTTATGATATGCTGTTTTTACTTAAATTGCCTCTCAGTAGCATTTAAGAATTGTGTTTTGGTCAAAGACTCAAAGTGTAATTGAGTTGTATATCTTACATTGAGATACTGAATGATGAGCAAATAGATTTTGTTAAAATGTTCTTATAGTGCTAAATGTGTAGCAACCCAAAATGAATGTTTATTTTTAATATTTTGATGTTCTAGTTTTTTAGCCAATTATTATAATTATGTCACATTAAAGCTCTATTTTGTCAGAGCATTATGCATTTTGAGTATTGTATGAATGTAAATACATTATTTAAATAAAGATATTGAAATTCCATCGTTTCCATAGCAAGACCAATTCATGGTACTTAAAATACATGACATGTTAGCCTATGATAGGAAGGCCCTTGCATAAATATATGTAAACTCAGGTCTCCCGCACAAAAGTCCAACATCTTAACCACTAGACCAAAGGGATATCCCTATGGAGGCCATCAGGCTGGGGCTCTGCATGAGCCACTTATACATACTGTATACATGAAGTAAACATAATAGGGCAATATCAGTTTGCGCTATTATGTTTACAATATCAATACAATTATTACTATTGGAGCAATTTGAACCCTCCAGCCAATTAGAATAATATCAACTACAGCACCATTGGGAACCACTGATCAGTATACAATGTGCTGGGCACTGCTGGCCCTTGAGAATAACTGGTCCTTCAGGTCATTTCTTAAGGCTCTCGTCCACTCTACAACATAAATTCAGTAATACTGGACCGTGAGTGACATTAGAAAATGATTGAAACCAAAAGAGGAGGAATGGAAACTTTATATCCCCCAATAACTTTAGAAAACACTCAACCGTTAGGCAGCTCTGTAGTGTGTTTATCACTGGAAGGCTCATTGCCATGACCTAGACCTTGGAAATGAGCTCATGTGGGGTTGTTGTTGTTGTTGTTGCTGTTAGAACTGAGAGAGGAATGAAGCGAGTAGCCTATATCTACAGAGTCAGGAGATTGTATGAACTAATGGCAGATGGCAACGGAATCTCTGCCACACAACCTTCAGATGATGCAACATAAATGTGTGAAAAAGCTGATGAGATAGATTTCTGGTCCTTTGGACCTTGCACACACAGGCATGCACACATCTACCTCCACCTTTTTCCAAATCATCTCTGCTTAGTTGGAAACAAGCCATATTGCTTTCTTGGGTTCAATCCTTTTAGCATTGTATTTGTATTAAACTGTACTTTATGTATTTTGTTTTTGCAAACTGTTAATAAAGTAAACAATCAATCAATATTGCCTAACCCTGCCTATTTATCATTCTGCCCTTAATATTTCTCCAATAATTATACTTGGCTCTTCCCTGATAAAACATGTCAGCCACTTGTGTTTTATGTCTACATTTCTGATCCACCTGTATTTCTATTTGAACAGCAGTAAGTTAAGTAGTAAAAGAAAATCCTATATAACACCCTATATCGCCACGGTCTGCAGCTGTAAGAGCTGGTTCAAGCTGTTCTACGAACTCTGCCGGATAGGTCCTCGGTTTTGGAAAGCTGGTAAAGAATTCCCTTGGCCCCCACACTTCAGAAATCATGGTTCTCTGATCTGTACCAGATAAAACCACTCTCATTGGAAATTTGCGTCACTGAAGCATATACGCTTCTGGTTGGTTAACTAAATTACTGTTATAGGAAATAATTTAACAGTGTCATCTTCTAACCTTATGGCACTCCTTAGCAGCGCAGACCTTCAAATGCTCTCCACCCCCCCCCCCCCCCCTCTTCCTCTCTCTCCTTTCTCTCTCTCAGTCTCTCTCCCCTCCCTCCCTCCTTCTGTCTATCTCTCTCCCTCACTCTCTCAACCTTTCCCTCTGAACCAGGATGTGTCTTCTTCTGACTCTTCATTCTGTCTGGCATTCAGATAAACACCTACAGCACTTATAATTAAATTTCTGTGGTTGGTTCTGATGCTTTTGGTAAATATTATGTAGGTAAAACCATTCATGCTCTCAAGACACGTAGCCTAATAAAGTTTATAGCATCGTGACTACGAGCTGTGCGGTCTCTTTCCTTTCTTAGTCAAAGTTTTATTTCCTGTGGTCAGCACCTGCCCACTACTGGTGCTCCTACCTTTTTGTTGGTTCTGAGGCTGAAATGTAAAATCTGTGTGGGCTATAGTTCCAAATATTGGAACTATCCCATTGAGATAGAATGAGCACTTCCACATTCCATTGTTACAATGGGAGTTAACGCTAGTGTCGCCACTCTCTTACTAGATTACTCTGGTTCCAACAGACCAACACTGTCTGAAAGTCAAGTTTAGTTGATTGTTTTCACAACATTATGCAACAATGCCAACAGTTCAGGGCCCACGTCATTGGTTTCACAGTTTGGACGTCTCTAGGTCATATAGCCCGGCCGGATGGTACCGCTGTGATTAGCTGGTCGGCTGTCAGTCTGACAGGTAACTGGCCAATCATAGCACGGTCTTCACTCGAACGCTTTCTGTTTACAGACACACACAAAACATATATATGGCAATACGCTCATATGATTCAAATTATTCCTATTATATTTCTTACACTATATTGAAGTGTAAATTGAAAATATCAGTTAAACGTCTCACGTCACATTACAATATCCATATGTGTAAATCTATATTTCCTTTGGTACTTTTGTTTCTTCCATTTTTTTTCCTTATAATTTTCATTTTGTCTTTACATGTTTCATGTTTGTTTCTAGCTCTGGTGACTGGTCTATACTGGTCTTGGACGGCAGCTAGTTTGTTTCTTTCCTTCGCGGAGAGTTGCGTTCACTCACTAGTTAGACTAGACTAGAGAGTGTCTGGTCCAATCACAGAGCGACCATCCTCCTGGCCTATGGGGCGTAGAGCGTGTGGGCGGGTCTCGCGCTGCTTCCGGTGGAGACGTGGCTCTGTCCTGCCTGCCATATTGAAGCTAGCGCGAGCTAACGGTCAGAACAGAGCTCGACTGTTTTTATTTACACTTTGATGTTCTTCTCGGTGTGATTTATAATCCACCAAAGTAACAACTACAAGGAAGCGAAGAGCGTCTTCCCACAGAGAGACACAAAATGGTGAGTGGAAGACAAAGGAAGCGAGCCATTTGCCTTCCTTTTGCTCGGGCCTAGCAATGATCATAACATTGGCTAATCTGGTTAGCCAGTTAACAATTAGCCTCTCTCTGTCTCAGTGTTCTCAGCGAAATGAGAGATAAGAAAGGACGAATATAGCGTTGTGTTTCTGACAACATGCGCGTCGGCTATGTGCCACCAAAATGGTGAATTGTCAGTTCGTGTCATGTGAGGACACCAGCAGTAGACATGTTCAAAACGTTTCAAGCTAAATGGGGAATGCAGACATTGGTGACGTGAACTAACTGGGTTCTTGCTAACTGTCAGGTTTAGCCAAACTTCCCTAAACATTCACCTTCAGGCTTCAGCTGTCTGTGATATCAACAAATGTACAATTCATAGATATGCTCACTTGAGTTGAAGTACCGCCACAACTTCAAGTGTCATTTGATAGCTGGTTTATGTTGCAGTTGCATCCCGTGCAATTGAATCAATTTTAACAGTGACAGTATTGTACGATCGAGTACAGTAAGTAAGTACAACAACACTATGTGTGTACTGTACGTGTACTGTGTGTAGAAGATTCATTAATGCAGAGATTTAAACATTATCTATCCTCCGTTTCATAATTCCCAACTTTTTATGCCACAGGACAAAATTTGCGTGGTTGAGCTATTAGGGCTATGCAAGACAATTTCTTTATGCTACAGAAGAGTATCTGCTCACATTTGCTAGTTTGTTATTATGGAAGGTGAACTGAACCATATCTTAAGGGCGATTCTACAAATGTCTTCTAAATCTCAACAGTTTTCTGAAAAAATAAAATAAATAAGTAATGCTATAAATATCAGTGGTTCTAAAACTTTCATGTCAAGAGAGGACCCCTAAAATGATGTGTTTTGCCGTGGACCCCATCCAGAAGCAAATAATTGCTATTCTATAAGATTTGCCCACATTTTAACAATTTTTCATAGCCTGAGCTTATATATCTGCTATTTTTGAATAGCCAAATATAAAACAATGGTTAAAGTGGTTAAAATCTAAAATGACACTGATGATGCTTTCTTGGTTTCATCGGGCTAATGGAAAAATCTCATGCGTGTGTGTGTGTGTGTGTGTATAATTAACACCACAACCTACAGGTGCTGTTGGCAGCGGCGGTGTGCACCAAGGCAGGCAAGGCCATCGTGTCCCGGCAGTTTGTGGAGATGACCCGGACGCGCATCGAGGGTCTCCTCGCTGCTTTCCCGAAGCTCATGAACACCGGCAAGCAGCACACCTTCGTGGAGACCGACAGTGTCCGCTATGTTTACCAGCCACTGGAGAAACTCTACATGGTCCTCCTCACCACTAAGAACAGCAACATCCTGGAGGACTTGGAGACACTCAGGCTATTCTCTCGCGTGGTAAGGAAGGAGTGATGTAAATAGGTTTTGAGTCCCGGGATGCAGGGATGGTCTTTTAGAGGAGTCCCAGGGACATTTTATGAGTCTCACTTCAACGACGTTAGGAGTCATATTTTGCTATTTTTTTTTACAAATTGCAGCATTTATTTTTCATTTTATATGGTATATTCATGTAGAAAACAGAATAAATTATTATTATAACTAAAGCTAGCAAAATAAACTAGAATGAAAAACAGTACAGTAGTGCATCCCGTGGATGCAGAGGTCGTTGTTTTATTGCGTCCCTTAACTATAAACTGCGTTTTGGGATGCAAAATGCACCCTATTTTAATCTCTGAAGGAGTGATGGTAGATAGTGCCACCTATTTTAGCTTTGTGAAGGAAAGGAAAATTTGACGTGTAAATTTAATTATAAGCATATACCTATATACCGATTTCTTTACATTGTGAAAGTAAACGGAATGGAATGTGTAAATAAAGTATTCGGTCATTTATTTTATTTTATCACTGGGGCATTTTGAGATTTAATATTAATATTTATGACATTATTACAAGTGTTTTTAAATTATATTATATTTTCCAATTTCCATCATGTACTGTATGTGACGTCATCACATATTGAGTGCACCCTTACAGGACAGTGTGCGTTGGTGCTTGACAATCTTTATCATATCATTATGAACATGCAAGGTATTAAGGCAAGCATGTCACAAAATGGAACAATATACTGTAACCAGACGCTACCCTGTGCACCCTGCTACAGGTGAAGGCAGCCAATCACAAACGTTTCCTTCATGCTTCCCGAGTGTTTAATAGCTTGTTTCAATTGCTGGTCAATTCAAGCCTTGTTTACCTGTGAGTCACGTAGAAAAGAGAATTTGCACGTGTGCATGAGATGAGCACGACCACATCTGCAATAGTTTCACAGGAGTTGTCAATTATGCTGTTATGTTTTTCATGTCAAGGACACCCAAATTGACACTAACCAGCCTGCGGACCCCCATTAGAAAAGATATGCCAGGGACACCCATAAGAGAAGGTTTTTATTGCTCTAGCAGAGATTCTCAACCCGTTTAATTTCAAGGACCCCCAGTTTGACATGCATTAGTCTACGGACCCCCATTTAATGGCATTTCTATCTCTGGGACCCCCAATTTATATTGCAAAATTAGAGTTAGTTTATTTGTACACTCAGAGTGACAGAACCATAGATAAGGGTCCATTTGGTTCCAAACTATCATTTAGCTGGGGACCCCTGGAACTCCCTCAAGGACCCCTAGGGGTCCCTGGACTCCACTTTGGGAACCACTGATTCAGGGGCGCAATAGCCTAGGGGACGCGGGGGACGCGTCCCCTGCCAGCGTCACATTGGTCCCCCCCAAATGAGTTTGGGCCTGGTACGAGACTATAGGTACAGCTGTTGCTTCTTTCGAAAAATATAACGCAACATAGGAACCCCGCTAGTGTTTTTGGTCTTCGTCTGACAGTTTCTGTAGCAGAAAGACCTCTTTTCTGGAGGGGGGGGGACAGTCGGTTTGGGGGGGTTCCCGACGGCTGCGCGTAGCTTCCACCTCTGACAGAGGGGAAGCGAGTAAGCGACGCCGTCAGAAACCCCCTCACTCAGGAAGGCCCCCTCACTCAGATCTCAGACGGACCAAATTGCGACAATACAGCCTAGCCTATGTAAAGAGGAATATAAACAAGACCTTGGCGCAAAACTTCATATTTACCCTGCTCTAATACAACAAAAGTGTGTTCTTACATCCTCCATTTCACATCAGCACTCGTGAGTAAATTTAATTGCCATTATGAAAGTTTTCAGTGACGTTGGACCCACAGGTTGCATTGTCGTCAATAATTAATCTGTCTTTAAAACGTTCTAATGTTAATATAGCATATTGGCATTGCATTTGTATGTGCATTGAGTCACTGGAACAACCTCTCTGTAGTCCGACCCTAACCATAACCCCACGTTTTGGTGGTTAGACCCCCCCATCCCCCCCTCCCCTAGGGTAGTGGGGGGACGGGGGGGACGGATTTTTCGGCGGCGCCGCTTCGCGGCGCCGCTCTATATCCCCCCCTAGCGTTCGGTCAGTGTTGCGCCTCTGCACTGATTTATATTGACTGTCTCAGCTAGAACCCTGATGTGATAACCTGTCCTTCAACATCACTGTTGTACCTGCCGCAAGCTTGAGACATTTTAAAAATAGAATGGCATGTTGTCAACGGTATGTTCTTTCACACATTTTCAATTGTCAGCCAATTAGAAGGTACAGCTTAGTGCCACAAATATACAGCTTTCAGAAGAGTCCAGTTACAAAAAACATAACGGTATACGGCTTCCAATAGTGTTCTCGCTTTTGCTTGCAAGTGGCAGAGCTCAAAGGATGGCGATGTCGTCCGTCCACCACTTTGGTCCCAAAAACAGCACATTGAAAACTAGGGTCTGGATTGATGTGGATTTGCTTTTCACCTTTATGCTCCCTGGACCATGAAACCTCAGAGGATACTGTAGTGTAGTAGACAGACAAGATATCTAAAAGGGTTAGGCTTAGAATTCATGCTCTCTGAAGGGTGAACCCTAACCATTTGAGTAACCCCATGACCTCTATAGAGCGCCGCAGGCCCGCCCCCTTTCAGAAAAGCGAGTGGCCCAGGAAGTGGAAGCCCCATGCATTCTCCCATCGGCACTTTTAATATAATTTATTTAAAGACGGTTACGCCGCGGACAAAGCCAATTCGGATCGTGACGAATCATGACAATGAACACAATCTTTTGGGCCGATCAAATCATTAGAAAGAAGAAAAGAAAGTCAGGAGACAACACTATTTGTTTTGTTTTTCGTCTTATAAATTATTTGATCGGCCCAAAAGATTGTGTTCATTGTCATGATTCGTCACGATCCGAATTGGCTTTGTCCGCGGCGTAACCGTCTTTAAATAAATTATATTAAAAGTGCCGATGGGAGAATGCATGGGGCTTCCACTTCCTGGGCCACTCGCTTTTCTGAAAGGGGGCGGGCCTGCGGCGCTCTATTAAGGCCATCTTCAGGCCAAAATGTGTTTAGCATGTGCTGATGCTGAATGGTTACATGTTCATACTATTTTGAAGGTACATAATTTGAAAACGTTATTTGAGCAAACTGTGTTTTTATTAATTAACGAGACTAGTAATTTATTATTGATCTGCCCCTGCCTGTAGATTCCAGAGTACTGTCGTGTGCTGGAGGAGAGTGAGATCTCAGAGCACTGCTTCGACCTGATCTTTGCCTTTGATGAGATTGTGGCACTGGGCTACAGGGAGAACGTTAACCTGGCACAGATCCGCACCTTCACAGAGATGGACTCGCATGAAGAGAAGGTGTTCCGTGCCGTCAGAGAGGTGAGCTCATCTGGATTTTTGCCTTTAGATCACATATCATTTTAAATAAAAATGCGGTCGGCCCACTCCACACTTTAAGCAAGTGGTACAGGTGGATTTGTAACATTGTGTTTTTGACCTGCAGACCCAGGAGAGGGAGGCCAAGGCAGAGATGAGGAGAAAGGCCAAGGAGCTCCAGCAGGCCAGGCGAGATGCCGAGCGCTCTGGGAAGAAGACGCCAGGGTTTGGTTTTGGCAGCGGGGGCGTGACCAGCGTGTCCTCAGGATCCATCATCACAGACACCATCGTGGAGCCTGAGAAACCCAAGATGGCTCCCGCTCCAGTCAGGTGAGGACACGGCAGCTGCTGAGGAGCGTTGAATGACATGAAACACCTGCTTACAAGTGTTAATACTTCTTACTATTGGCAGTGTGCTCTTGCCTTTGCACATCTTGCCTTTACTCTATAGTCTACTGAGAAAAAACACCTTCTTAATACAACTACACAAAGGCTTGTTCCCGGCTTGAAAGGCATAACAACGTATAGGTGTTCGAGGTCATTAATTAACAGTTTTTTTTATTTCCCAAATACTTTTTATTCTTTACAAACAATTGTTTTGTACCTAAGGTATTATAAATGTTAAGCACATGTAGAAAGATCACTTTCAGACGTTTATTCAGGCAAAATAACCTATTAACACTTAGACATGGAGCAGACGTTATTTGTGGCTTGTGGAATTTGAAGATAACAAGATGTTATCTGTTATCTGAATCTGAATGTTATTTGAAGATAATGTGCTGTTTTTACTTGTTCTCAGACCCAGTGGGACCAGTAAGGCCCTGAAACTGGGTGCCAGAGGGAAAGAGGTGGACAATTTTGTGGACAAGCTCAAGTCAGAGGGTGAAACCATTATGCCTTCCGCGGGGAAGAGAAGCTCGGACACAACCAAAGTGCTGCCGCCACCAGTCAATGTAGAGAGGTAAAGATTAAGTGCTTGTCTTATCTAATGATTAATCAATTTAGACACACGTTTTGTTAAGCAAATAATGGGTTTAGGGATGTGTCTACTTCGACAAATTGTTAATGCTTGTCTCAGTTGTCTGCTTGTTTACATTTTATTTGGGTTCAGGTAACTTGAACATTTGTCATCATTTTTTAGTTTATTACCTTCACAGTAATTTAACAGTCTAAATTAAAGCGTCACTATGTATCTGTTATCGAGCACATTGCATCAAGAGTTATTTTGCGTTGCACATTTGCAGCGTTATATTTCTGACATGCTTATTGTCACCTTGGTCGATGTGTGTGTCCCGTCAGTGTGCACCTTCGCGTGGAGGAGAAGATCTCTTTGACGTGCGGCCGCGACGGAGGCTTACAGAACATGGAGGTGCTGGGCATGGTCACGCTCCGTGTCACAGAGGATAAGAACGGACGCATCCGTCTCATCCTCAATAACAACGACAACAAGGGATTGCAACTGCAGGTAACTTGATGGATCATCTATGAGCTAGAGTACGGCTATGTGCCCAGTGCGCACATTGCCGTCGTTTTATTCTGAACGGTTTGTTTGTGTGACAGATTTTCTTTTTTAAACCGGTCTGTTAAATGGTCCATGGCAGAAGGGACATTTCCAACAATGAAGTTCCTGTTGTTTAAATGTCACTACCTGGTGTGTGTGTGTGTGTGTGTGTGTGTGTTTTAACCAGACACATCCCAACGTGGACAAAAAGCTGTTTACAGCCGAGTCAGTGATTGGTCTGAAGAACCCTGAGAAGTCCTTCCCCCTCAACAATGATGTAGGTGTACTGAAGTGGAGGCTGCAGACCACAGATGAGGCACTCATACCTCTAACCAGTAAGTCCCATCTTTAAGTGCGGCGCTGTGATCAAAATGTATGTTCTCAAACTCATGATTCATTCAGGTGCTGGAAATAAACTTTAACGTACCGTACTTGAATTAGACAATGTTATATATTTATTATTTACGGTCAGAAATAGGCTCTGTGCATAACGGTAGTCCCAGATTTTCAAAGGACGGCACAGCAGATTCATGTTCCAGGTGGGCATGTGTTCCTAACTTGCATCGTTCCTGAATTGCATGGCATGGAGTATGCCTGGCCTAGTATTCCTATGATGGAAAATAGGCCGTCCTTCTGTCGTACCCTGTCTCGATAAAAGGGGAAATTCATTACAAATTAAATATAATTCATTTTGAACTGAAGCTAATGTTGTGTTGGACTGATTTTTAAAGGACCATAATGTAACACAACAGAGTAAACAGTCAGAGGTGTAAGGGGAGTGTGTTAACAATGTCAACGTGGTTTTGTTTGTCAGTAAATTGCTGGCCTTCAGAGAGTGGCACTGGGTGTGACGTCAACATTGAATATGAGCTGCAGGAAGAGAGCCTTGAACTCAACGATGTGGTCATCAGCATCCCAGTACCGTGAGTACCGCTCTCTCTCTCCTGTGTGTTTACTTGCAGTCACCACCACAAATAAAAATGTAACTACGTAACTACCTTCCTTTCAACTGAATTGTTGCAAATTAATGATGAACTGCTTCCCTGAAAATTGTTACACTGGTGGAGCAATAGAAATGTTGTAGGTTACGGTGACTAGGGGTGTGCTGTATCGGTCCGATATTGGCCAAAGAATGTTGTAATCATTAAGTCCATTGATAAGGATAGGCTGAAACATCAATTCAAATTAATTTTAGCCATGCTTTAAGTTTGAGGAGGAGGAAAGCTAAATGGCGCCACTCTGTGGCACTCTATGGGCTTGTAAATCTGCTATTTTTCAGTAGCTAAAGCATAACATAATGCTAACATCAAAAGGGGTTCCTGAACTTCCTGCCCAAAATGGGTTAAGAGGAAAGAGTATCACATTGGCGTTGACTCAAGGTTGGACTGGTATGGAAATTAAAACGTAGTATGTCTAGAGAAAAGTCACTTTCACAATTTACACATATTGTTTTATATTTATTGCATTAAGATGTGTTTATTTGTTCATAACTACGGTGATGACCTGTATAATTTCACTGAACAGGTACTGTATTTGGTATATTAGAAAGAGGTCTGTCACCTTGGATCAAGTTGGTGTTAGAAGAGCTAGAGCATGATTGAGTGCTGATGATTGAGTCACTTTAAGAAATCAGAATGAGTGAGACTGCTAGTTAATGTAGCGTTGTTCTTTATGAAAAGACTATAATATTTGATGAAGACGGAATGCACTTGCCTTTCGGGCAACCTGAACGCAAACATCACTTGCCCAAAGTTTTATTTACTTGCCACAGGCAGTCGGGCAACCTTCAGTGTCAACCCCTGCTTAGCTTCTTTTTTATTCATATTGTGTGCGCACACCAAGGTGCTGACCACGGGAGATGTGAAACTGTTTATAAGAGGTGTTCGCACAGCTCGTAGGTAACCACGATGCAATAACGTCTTCATTTGAACGTTACGACAAAGTCTTCTAGGGAAATTATTATAGATATTTTACCCATCTTACTGCTGAATACAGCTTTCACATGTATGAAAGCATTATGTATTTACTTTACATTTTCAGTGTGCAATGTTTTGGCAACAAATTGGATTCCCGAGTAATGAATACAAAGTTTCATCTGCATCCAGGTCTGGTGTGGGCGCGCCGGTGATTGGTGACCTGGACGGTGACTACAAGCACGACAGCAGGCGGAACATTCTGGAGTGGTGCCTTCCTGTCATCGATGCCAACAACAAGAGCGGCAGCATGGAGTTCAGCATCGCCGGCCAGCCCAACGACTTCTTCCCCATCAACGTGTCCTTTGTGTCCAAGCGCAACTACTGCGACATCCAGGTGAGTTTACAAAGTGTTCCTGTTGGGGGAAACGACGGCCATTGCTGCTTTTAGCTTATGCATTGTAAGTAACGGACTGTCTTGGTTATCGTTGACCCATGTAACGGCCGTGTAGCTCTGTGAAGGTACACAAACCTAGTGGTGTGCATATTTGAGCCGTGTAATGTCAAACTGAGACTTTGTTTATTTTACATAATCGGTGAAGTTGCTTAAGAGGAGCTGTCAAATGCAACCAGTGTTGTCCTTTCACGATAGTCCTGTTCAGAAATTATGCACTACAAAATGTGGATCAATAATTGACCATCTCGACATTGACTACCGAATTGCACCATGTCAGCTATTGAGTTAGAAATGTAATTTATGAACTGTCATGGCCTTGTGTTGTGATTTAATGATATATTCTAATTGTAGTGATGCAAATAGCCTACATCCTGCATCCTTAGACTCACTAAATTGAGAGAGGACGCAATCATGTCACCCATCGGTGTCTGTACTGGGTCCTGGGACTCATTACACTGAATGGCTGAAAACCCATTTACATCACTGTAATTGTACAGAGTCATTCTAGATAGAGTGACAAACAGTACATACTCTATACCAGTGTTAATTCTGTTGACTAAAACTAAGGTTTTTGATATTTAGTCGACTAGACTAAGACTAAACGATTACAGATGGCACTAAAATTAAATGGTGTGTTCAAAAGACTAAGACTAAATTGGAATTTGCTGTCAAAATTAACACTAAGAGTAAAAGACTACGGATAGTCGGCTAAGACTAGACTAATGTTCACACGAGACATATGTAAATATGCAAAGATCACAACGTCGCTTGAGTCATCAAGCGTGTGTCCGTAGTGATGTGTGTCGGAGGCGTGGCGGCTGGTGGGGGAGTAAAAACAACAATCCAGCATGGAGCCTGCGATCCCTTTTGGACCTAGGCATTATTTATATGCAATGGAAACGCACTAGTAGAGTTTTTGTCAGGGTGAAAAGCGCAGAGGGGGAATTAGAAAGCAATTTGCATCTGGAAGTTGAACCCAGCTCAGCTTCAATTTGTAGCTTTTGCAGCAGCTACAAACGTCGGATGCATCTTTGCATCTTCATGTCGCTGGTTTCCATTGACAATGAATTGTAGACTGTATCTTTGCATCTGCCCGTGACAATGCAGCATAATACTAACCAATTTCAGATGACAAAATAGGACTAAAACTAAATGCTAAAACCGAATTTGCTGTCAAAATGTACACTGCTCTAAACCCAGACAGACTCATTACAGTAGCCTGGGCAGTAGTTTGCTGTTCCTTACCTGAAAGGGCCTCTAGATGTCACCGTTGTTGCACCGTAACACGTTTAACATCCGGCATAATGTCTGTCCCCAGGTTGCCAAGGTGAACCACGTAGAGGGAGACGGTCCTGTCAAATACTCTATGGAAACCTCGTTCGTTGTCGACAAATACGAAATTCTGTAAAGGAAAAAGAGGTAGAGAAGGAAAAAAAAACATCAACAAAATCCAAACCTACACCACACGAGACAGATTGAGGCCCATCCCTGCCTGCCCCGCCCTGTATACGAAGAGACTGTACACATCAGCTGCTCTCCTCTGTTGCGGAAGCAGAGCACCGGCCATGTATTTATATGTTTGTATGACGAGAAGATCATATATATATATACTGTATATATATATATATATATGGGTTAATTGAAAAGGAAAATAATTAAAAACGAGAAGCGCAAATGAACGTGATGCTGTTGTATCCACGGAGGAGACCCATAAACGGGACCTGGGTTTCGAGTGGGATGATGACTGTAAGGAGTGGGGGTCAGAGGTCAGGGCTGGTTTTGGAAGGACAGGGTGGGGTCATCCTGCAGGCTTGGCTTGTCTACCATTACGAAGCAGCATTTGTAGATAAACCAACTGTCTCCACAGAGTCCCCCCTAATTGTTTTAGTATCCTAGGAATGGCCCCGTCATCCGCAGCTTAATGTCTTTTTTTTTTATTGCGACATTGCAATATGGGCCCTCGATAAAGCTGATAAGTTTTACCCTCACCTACATTTTTTCTAACTGCGGTTGTCTTTGACTGACTTGAAACTTGACACTTGTTCCATTGGTGTTGACGGGAAGTACTTATTTGTCAATACCGTTTCCATTGTTTTTTTCCTGTTTGTTCTTCAGAACGGTTGTCATTTTCTTGAGTGGAGCTTAGTATCCATATCTGAGATCTACTATCAAAATATGGCTTTGTGTTCAGAATATCATAATTTGTGGTTTACTTCAGCATTTGTATTGCTGCTATTAAATGGGTAAGGTTATTGAAATTTGACCATTAAGAAGTGTGATTATTTTTGAGCAGCTGTCGGTATAACATGACTATCCTTCCTGTAAATGTACTATTTTTCAAATGTTTGGGGTATCGCATGGCATTGTTAAAACAACCTGGCCGAAAAGGCTACAGGTATATTTTTATTTTTTATTTTTTTATTGCAGTTCTGACAATAGTTTCACTGCAACTCGGAAACAATGCTCCGCCCCCCCTCCCCCCTCAAATCTGTCTTAACCAAAAGGAATGTTAGATTTGATTGATACGCCTATAAATGTGTCGGTATGATGGTGGTATTCCTCAGATAGGGCATTAGTCAGGCCTGAGACGCCCTTTCGCCCCACCACTGATAACAGCAGTTCCAATCTCTTCGTATCTCGAAGGTAGGGAAACGGTTGAGACACACGGTCCATTGAAGTGGAGCCAGCTCGCTCACTCAAGTAAACAAACGCATTCTGCTGACCCCACAGCAGTCACTCGGCGGCCTAGCACTACTTCAGTCTACCACTCTGACGTGTCCCTACTCCTTCAGTCATCCAAAACTCTTATCGACGTTAAAAGGACATGTTTGTTTTCATACTTTATTTTCTGTTTTGTTTTGGTTATATTCTTCTGTTTGTATTCCCCCCGAATTTCAATTTGGTTGTATGGAAGTAGGGTTGAAAATGACTAGATTGAGCATTTTTAACAAAAATCAATGGGGAATCTTAACATTCCAGTGTATAATTAGAAAATGATTAAAAAAAAAACAATCTTTAATGGAATAAAATGTATTATTAAAAGAATGGGTTGTGTTATATGTAACTTCATTTAAAGCAATTATACTTAGAGTTTGTAGCTCAAATTAAAAGGATCTTATTGATGAATATGGGGGGGGGGCAGTATGCAGATGCTGGCAAAAATTTGGTTATCTAATTGTATATATATTTTTTGTTTTGACTTGTTTTTTGAGTCCTACATTTTTCCCATCCTGAATTAACTGGCATTAACATAATCTCCAGTGTCGTTTGTATGTTGTCTCCCCTCCTTGCTCATAGGCCTCGGTCACACTGTTGAAGACGGCTGTCTTGTCCATGTTTAATGGCTGCCCCAATGCATTTCCAATGGAAGTCACATGGTTTCACCAAACATTTTTGTTTGATGCGGGGGAGGGGGGGCACAACACAGCCATCAAACAAATGTTTTGCCATGTGACTTCCTTCGGAAATGCTTTGGTGGCGGCCATTAAACATGGAGAAGACACAATGTTGTATGCATGTTGTAACGGCGTGAGTGAGGCCATAGAGTCAGTTGTTTGAGTTTCACGGTGACGCATAGTCGGGGCCCCTGAAGACAAAGCAGTTCACAGGCTGTGATGGTGAGGGGCCAGGAAGCCAGACTAAACATGGATGAACAGCTCTGTGCTTGTTGTTTTACATGCATGACTCATCAGCAACTCTTCTGATATGTTGACTCTCTGCAACACTGGATGTCATGCGGTGTTGTCAACCAGCGGGTCGTGGTCCAAATGTGGTCCTTGGGCACATTATGAAATAGTGCCGTAGTCAGTGTATTTCATTGAGAGCGGTCATAGTGCAGTGTACCATTAAAAAGGAATATGTTGATGTATGATGTATAACAGGATGCTTGTAGTTGTGCGCAATACAAAGATAGAGCTAATGGCTTCAAATCCAGCTCATGACCTGCATCACATGTGGTCTCACTCTGAGCCTCTCCTCTGTTATATGAAGAATAAATACTCTTATTACTTCGGTTAGGTTTTCCCAAAGTTAAAACAAGGGCTCGAAAGTGTTGCATATGCACGCATATGCACTTAAGATGACCTAGATAATCAAACGCCACATGAAACGCAGGCAACATGATAGAACTTCAAAAATATCAAAGAACGTATTGAGGAAATGACTCATGAACTTCTTGTTTTAAAGTTAATTTGTATTTCCTACAGCACAGTGGAGAGAGACAGGAAGGAGATGACACTGCGTCTCCAGCTGCATCTCCCTGGGGATACCGCATTCCTACTGGTTGAGCCTCCATGGGACCCTGATAAACATTTAAGTTTTGTGAATGAGAGGTGGTGTCAGACTAGACTAGAGTAAGGTGGCATTGACATTCCTACTGGATCTTAACCAGTAGGGGGAGGGGGGGGGGGGTGACCTTGATGAGACAGAATTATCTGCAGGTTTAGAAACTCGTGGTTCTGTTTTAGAGACACCTAACTGGACAAGCGTGGGATTATTTCCAAACTTTTCCAAAGGGGGTGCGTGCGTGCGTGCCTGTGTTCGTGCGTGCGAGCTAAAGAGAAGTGAACAGAGAAGTCCTGTCTGTAAATCACACGTGGCTGAATCCACTCAAATCCTTTATGAGCCAACAGATGGGGTCAGGGCTGGGAGACATGGAGGTGGGGGGGTCAAGGGACAACAGGGTTTAGGTTTACCACCACCCCTATTTGGAGTTCGGGAGCAGGGAGGAGGAGGGGGTGTGGGTGTTAATAGTAGCCCGGAGGTCATAAAAAAAGAGGGTGTGTCTGGTTCACGAATGAATGAGCAGTGATAAGCTTTGAAAAGGCTTCCACAGCAGAGAGAGACAGAGAGGAGCAAAGACAATAGACTCAACAAGACACTGTTATCACTGCTGTTTTACACACAGGCTCCCAGCACAACGCTGACAGCAGAGCAGACTAGTACCAAGTCTGGAATATCTCTCGTTTTTTTAAAAGATAAATTTCTATGTTTCTTTTTGTTTGGAATATTGCGTGATTGTTTTACCTGCTGTATGGTTGGACCAAAATATGTTTTCCTAGACGGGGTGGAATCAGTGAAATCTGCTACATGTGAAGATTCAGAAGTTGGGAACCTTTCTTCATACCAAGGACGATACGATGATGCTCAAGAAAGTGCGATTTAAGGTAAGCGGATACACTGTGTGTGGATCTTATAACTCATGCTTGTGTGGTTGTGAAAGTTCTGTGTGATGTGATTGTGATTGTGGAAAAATAACGATTAGTCAGCATCACAATACTGTAGTAATCTGAACTCCAGACATGGTTCCAGTTGAACTGGCCACCTGCTGTGTGCTTAAATGTCATCTATTCTAACAAAATCATCCTGTCAGAATTTGATAAAATACATTCAATACAGAGTAATATTTTATTCCAACCCTCTATTATTATATGACTTTTACACATTGCACCCTATGTTGAACTATCTTCCTCTTGAGTGAATGTCAAACCACAGACTCGCATTATTCACCTTATACAGCATGCGCACATGTCTTGTGAACTTTCTGAAGAGACTTCCAACTGAAGAGTTGGTGAAGGTCGACACACTGTGCCGCTATATAACCCAAGTATAGACAGCACAACAATGTTGTCATATTCCTCTTTAAGCCTCTTGATTGACTCTCAAGCTACTCCTCCATAATCCATTCTCCGTTTTCCAGTTCCTTCAAGTAATCTTCCGCTCATTTGGGATGTTGGCATAGGCAGACCTTCCTCCAGCTTATTCATTGCCGGGGCCTGCCTGCTGAGCCGTAGTTCAAAGAGCGAGAGCTGTAGGAGCTCAGCCCGCATGGCGACACTGTAGTGATAATTACAGCCCGTGGCCAAGCTCCGTTTGGCCTGGATCCTAACAGAGTAAACACACATCTGCTAGTATTCACCTCGGCATCCACGTACGGTAGCAGTGTTTTATCAATTTGGATTGGCAGAACATGGAAACATGAAGTAAGTCCACCTTTGTTGGGAACACGCAATCTCAGATCATCATGTTGATCTCAGAGCTGCTCTACCCCAGTATTAACCATTTTTGTTGTGCTGTTGGTACTGATTATATGAAACCCACAGGTCAAAAACGCCTGATAACTACCCAGGTTGGTGTAATGTTTTCATCTGTAACTGCTGGATTAGGCTTGAATCCCTTCTTTTCTTTTTGTATAACATTTCCATTTTAGCTAACCCTCTTGTCCAGAGGGACTCACAGAGTGAATGATCTTCTACTTGAGTTACTTTGACAGAACCGTACCGATGGACACAACATGGACCTTTCTGTTATGACAAGGTCAACATGTCAGTCAGCTGTCAGAGCCACATTGATATGATGTTGTCTATCTGCATTAGTGTGTGTGTGTGTGTGTGTGTGTGTGTGTGTGTGTGTGTGTGTGTGTGTGTGTGTGTGTGCGCGCGTGCGCGAGCGTGTGAGAGAGAGAGAGAGAGAGAGGAGAGAGATAGGGATAGAGAGAGGAGTTACCAGAAGGTAAGAAAGAAACAACAGAAACATGGAAACTAGTTAGGTAACGTTATCTTAAGTTGTGGCAAATCTGCGAAATAAATGCTTACCACTAGCTTTCATAAAGGTGTCTACTATCACAGAAAAAAATGTTCTAACCCAACTCCCTTGGGAAACTTTGTGACAGCTGCTGAAAGTTGGGGTACCATTATCAACCAATATAAGGCAAAGAATTCCAAATTTCATTATACTTTAAGTAGCATGTGACATGTCAAACTAGGGAGTTTTCAAGATTCTGAATCCATTGCAAGCATTTGTTTTGCACAAAAAACACTCCTTTGCCTAAAAATGCCCATAGCCGTCATCACAAATGTGATGAGGTCAGCACATTTGGGCACATTTGGGCAAGTGGCTATGGCCGAATTTAGCCCAAGGAGTATTTTCGTGCAAAACTCATGCTTGGAATGCATTCAGCATCATGAAAACCCCCTAGTTTGACATGTCACATGCTACTTAAAGTATAATGAAATTGGAATTGGAATTCTTTGCCTTATATTGGTTGATGATGGTACCACAACTTTCAGCAGCTGTCACAAAGTTTCCCAAGGGAGTTGGGTTGGAACACATTTTCCTGTGACAGTAGACACCTTTATGAACACATCTGTGAAGAAAGCTAGTGGTAAGCATTTTTTTTGCAGATTTGCCACAACTTAAGTTAACTTTACCTAACTAAACAGAAAGAGGAAATTGGATGAATTCTGTGTCTGTGTGTGGAATTTCCTTTCAGTGAGTCTTCAAACTTCCCTGCTTTTCTAAACTAAACTCACAATAATGTGTTAGATTTAGAGAGAGGGATGAATGAAGCTGCTGTGTTTGACCACCTCGCTCTTCAGTATCAGTGTTAAGTTGGGGGAAAACGTTGACGGTAACAGATAAGATGATGAAGCACTTATTCATTATGTCTTACTCTCTCTGTGTAGCTTTGGAAAATGGTGGCTGTGCTGTGCTTCTTTATCACAAACTAAGAAATAAACAAAAACAATGCCTTGGCTCCAACAAAAAGAACATGAAATGGACTGAAAACCATTACAGATTACAAAACGGAATGTAGCGGAAGTGTCTGCATCTCTCGAAGATTAAACGAATGCCTTCTGTGCATGCTTAGACCCCAGCCACAGACAAGCAAATGGACCCTCTAGATATAAATAAGGCATAAATACACAAGAAAAACCCTTGCCAGAGTGTATCCCTGATCAAGTCTTCAAGCTGTGTGTGGATCTGCTGACTGATGCCTTCCCAAACATTTACAAACGCTCTGCTAACAGCCTGTGTCTTTTAAAAAAAGACCACCATTATTCTTCTCCCTCAGACAAACAAAAAAAGTATGATCGACTATCACCCTGTAGCACTCACAGTCGGTCATCGTTAAGTGATGTCACGTGAGTGCGGCACTCATCGCTGCCACACACACTAGACCCACTACAGTCTGCCTACAGAAAAAAACACAGGTCAAGAGATGGCACAGTCACGATCCCCCTCCACATTGCCCTCTCGCACTTGGAACTGAAGGACACATTATATGAGAATGTGTTGAGCCTCAAGTTAGTTAGTGGAGTATTTGAATTGTCAGCAGCACCTTCCTTCCCTGTTTCTGTAGCCAACTGTATTCAATTATTACCCTGGCCTGCATTAACCATAGCCACTTTAACACTAATACTACAGCCATATATTTGTTTGTGTGCGTGTGTGTGTGTGTGTGTGTGTGTGCTGTGTGCGCGTCCTGTGTGCTCTGTGTGTGCGCGTGTGCTCTGTGTACACAGAGCAGAATCTGCTACCAGTTTGTGCTATTTTTATTTGTAATTGCTACTAGTATTCCTAATTGTATAGTGGTTTTCTTATTTGATTTTCTATACTCTGGTGAGGGAGTTCAATTAACTTCATTGCCTGCATGTGGCAATAAAACACCTTGAACAATCCCAAACCAGTATGTCTGTTGATGCTGTTCACAGCAGAACCACTGGGTGTCGCTAGTCTTTTACTCATCCATGACTGTTGCTATTCCCATTTTCTAAACCGCCTCAGGCATGCAAATATATATTCTTTAATATATTCATGAGAACCCTTGAGATTAAATCTGCAGCTGCGGCACAGAAATGTAACGCATGTAAAAACCAAATGTTGGCCATTAAATATTCCTCAGATACTGTAGAATCTAGCATCTATCAGCTCTCAACAGTTATACCGATTCATAGGCAACTTCATCTCGCGACACTGTCGAAGGAGGGCTGAATTAAGATGATGCAAAAGGAGCCGGTAGCGTGACGTAACGACAAAGGCTGTGTGTGTGTGTGTGTGTGTGTGTGTGTGTGTGTGTGTCACTGTGTGTGTGTGTGTGTGTGTGTGTGTGTGTGGATATCATCTCCTGCTATAATGCTGATCGTTGCATGAAATGACATGTAATCTGGGTGGTACGTATGTATGAGTATGATATGCTCTCGCTGTGTGAGATTTGGCCTCCCACTCTGTTCGCCAGGGGACAACATGTAGGAGGCGTCATACAGCAATCCGTCAACTACAACCATATAGGCCTATCTCTAGACACTGACCCGTTTGTTTGAGCTCTTTTGCATTCCCGATCGTCCTCCTCCAGTGAGTGGTCCTAAACTGACAGAGCCCTCCAGTGATTTAAAGCCGTTTGGCTCAGTGATTGAGATTCTCCAATCATGTCAAAGGATCAAGTGCAGCGCCCATTCAGCCCCCCTTTGATGTTCTTAACGAGCGCTTCCGTCAAAACCCTCTAGCGTTCCACTGTGCAGTGTGCCAGGCACTGTATACGTTTTATAAAATGTGCTGGAAATATGTGGGGGTGGCCCGGGTGGGTGGTGTCTGGTGTGTGTACTGTAGTGTGTGTGTGTGTGTGTGTGTGTGTGTGCTCGCGCACACGTATGTGTTGTGTGTGTGTGTGTGTGTGTGTGTGTGTGTTGTGGGGGAGAAGCAAAACAAAATATGTTTTTCATTAAAGATGAAAGGAAAGGGAGTTTTTTTACTGTCTCAGCCATTTATTCTGGTGTGTGTGTGTGTGTGTGTGTGTGTGTGTGTGAGAGAGAGAGAGAGAGAGAGAGAGAGAGAGAGAGAGAGAGAGAGAGAGTGTGTGTGAGAGAGAGAATTATTGCCTTCTCTCTTCTCTCCTTTCTCCCTTCTCTCATCTCTCATGCATACTACTATGACATTAATTATTTATCTACATCACACATTCATGGAACATTTAATTCATAGAGCAGCAGAGGGTCATAGGCCAGCGTTTAAAATGAAAACAGCTATGACTCTTTAATGATTCAATCCGTCAATTCCGTCAAGTGTCATTCAAGGGTTAATGCCTGGAGACCCAGAGAAAAGCAGACAGGCTTCACGAGGTCTTGAAATCCTCGACATCGCAACAATTAGCCACTGAGACTGGGTCTGGGCCTTGTGTGTGATGTGTTAAATAGTGGGGTAATTTGTTGGATGGATAGAGGGAGTGTCTAGAATGGCCTGGGAATTCCCACATATGAATTATTCATCAGCAATTTTCTGTGGTGGTCTTGCAGTAATGTGTAGTTTCCAGTAATATTTTGGGATGCTTGATTTGAAAGAGATTTGAAAGAGAGGTTATTAGTAGTTATGTAATAACTGTAATTAACTAATTGAAACTATTGTAGTGTTTTGTCAGAGTGATTGTTATTTGGGACGCTTTAACTGTGCTCTCTCTCCTCACATGCCTCTCAGCACACACAGAGATGTTTTCTCTCCTGCTCTGCTCTCTGGTGGATTGTTATAGTGGTACCCAGATGTTTGAAATATTTGAAAAGGAATTATAATGAAACCATTACACTCAGTAATCGTGAATGATAGTTTATGCATTGTTTTAAGGGAGTCGAGGCAATTGTATTTGTGTAGCGGCAAATCGCGATAGAAGTGATCTCAAAGGGGGCACGGTGGCACAGTTGGTAGTGCTGTCGCCTCACAGCTAGAAGGTCCTGGGTTCGATTCCCGCTGGGGACACTGTGGGCACTGGCGGCGTGTTCCCTCCTCCGCGTCATCAGTGCCCATACCCGAGGCGGGGGTTGGTGATAGGGCCTTTCTGTGTGGAGTTTGCATGTTCTCCCCGTGTCCCCTAGGGTAGATACCCTCACAAAAACATGCCGTAATCCTGGTCTCTAAAACTACCTCCCCCTGGCCAGCCGGGGCGCCTGATGGAGGGGAAAGGAACTGGTCGGAATAACGTGTCCCTTCCACACGCTACGTCCGGCTGGGGAAATTCCCCTCTGTCAGGTGAAAAGAAGCAGCTTGGACTCCTCATGCATAGAAGGAGGCATGAGGTCAGTCCGCTGCCCCCCCAGGTTGGGGGGGCCCCCCAGGTTGGGGGGGCAGCGGATAAGATAACAGCGGACATTAGATAATTGGCACTGGGTGAAAAAGAAAACTGGGTTACAAAATCGTGGGATAAAAAAAAAAAAAAGAAGTGATCTCAAGGCACTTTTCATAGAGTAGCCTACTTCATGGGAGGAAGTTAAATTAAGTAGGGATGTAAGCGTTGCCCCATCCGGATTAAATCACCATGTCATTTAAAAACCCCAATTTATATTGTAAAACCACTGTTAATTTAACTCTGAGAGTGTACAGATGGAACCATTTAACCATTTGGTTAAAGCGTCCACAGTTAAAGTGTCCCAAATAACAATCACTCTGACAAAACACTCAATACAATAGTTTAAATTAGTTAATAAGTTATGGACCCGTTAGGGTCCATTTGGTTAAAGCGTCCACAGTTAAAGCGTCCCAAATAACAATCACTCTGACAAAACACTCAATACAATAGTTTAAATTAGTTAATAAGTTACAGACCCATAAGGGTCCATTTGGTTCCTAACTATCTCTAATTGAGCTACACTGTAGGTATACCCCTGGCTGGAACTCCCTCAAGTACCCCTGGGGGTCCCCGGAGCCCACTTTGGGAACCCATGCTCTACATGTCTGAGATCTCAAGAGAGCTGTCTATTACCGCTATATTGGTTTTGATGCTAAACAGTAAACACCTTTCTGCCTAGCTGTCACTAGTTGGTGGATAATGTCCGTGTATATGTGATACCATATATACAGAATGATTGGAAATTGTCCAGGCTTAATATATAGCTATTCAATCAAAAGTAAAACATGCCTCCTAGTCCTTGACCAGATAGATCCCTATATAGTTTCATTGGAATTGAGGTCCACGTCTTATATTTTACACAAAACCATTTGCCTCAGCCTGGTGAGAACCTGAATTATGACCTAATATGCTAGTGGGTTCAGGTTATTTCAGGTCAGTTCTTATGAGGACTTGAATTGAATATTGTCAACCAGAGGGTCCCCCATGAGTGTCAGTTAAAGTCAATCTGGAATACATGATGTCCAACATTAGTATGAGGCAGCCACAGCTTACAGAAAGGCCACCTGGGAGTTGGATGGTCCCAGTCCGTCCAGGCTATCCATTGCGCCCACTGCTCAGGATGGCAAGCAGAGGACGAATCTCATGTATTTGCAAATGTATCGTAACATATGTAACAACAACTATAGGGACAAAATTATTATTATGCAGTGGCAATGTTCTCGCCAAAACTACTACCGGTGGTTTATTGTTAGGCCAACCAGCTGACCAAAAGTGTAACTTCCTCACTCAGTGAATCAGTCAGTAAAAGATATAATGCATCTATAGGGCATGGTGCTACTGGTATATAGAGCATCTCAGACTGTATCACCAATGACCCAGTAAGTTTCCAGTGGTGTCGTTTACGGCTGCTGTGAGTGCGGTTGAAGGTGAAAATGCTGTGGTGGTCGTACCAAACAACACCACAGTTATTGGACTGGAAGAATGACTACCTTGTCTGATGCTATAGGGAGAGGGAGAGAGAGAGAGAGAGAGAGAGAGAGAGGAAAGAGTCCCAACAGGAAAGCTGACCGAGAGGGAAAAGAGAGTCACAGAGAGAAGCGAGGCTGCTAAACAAGGGAAAGTGTGTGTAAGAGGGGTGTGTGTGTGAGAGAGAAACAAGGCTGCTAAACAAGGAAAGAGTGTGTTTAGAGTTAGAGGAGTGAGAGGAGAGAGAAGGTGTGTGTGTGTGTGTGTGTGTGTGTGTGTGTGTGTGTGTGCCTGCGTGCATGTTCCACACAGTGCAGCAGGCACATGGCTTCGTCCCACTATGTTGTGACAGGGAGGGAGCGTGGACGTAGTGGAGAGTGACAACGTGAAAGACAGAACAGAGACGAAGAAAATCTCTCTCCCTGGGTTTCCTGTCCTGCAGATCTTTCTGTTCTTTTTTTTTTGACGTCTTTTGTCAGAAGCTGTGTGTAGAAAAACCTTCTGCTCCCCATAGGTAATGTACAGTCTTTCCTTTGTCAGCTGAGTTTTACTACACCTGGCAGCTTGTTGTTAGAGATGGTGGTGTGTGTGTGTGTGTGTGTGTGTGTGTGTGTGTGTGTGTGTGTGTGTGTGTGTGTGTGTGTGTGTGTGTGTGTGCGCGCGCGCGTGTGCGTGTCTGTGTCTGTGTGTGTGTGCTTGATGTTTGATGACATATTTCATCATGACCAAACTGAGTTTGTACTTGCGTGTGCATGTGAGTATGTTATGTAGGCCTATGTGTGTATTTGTGCCTTTGTGTGAAGGTGTGCTGTGTTTGCACTTCAGTAATGCAGAGCTAGAGTTATTAATGACCTACAAACAACACTAGTTTAAGTTATTCACACTTGGTGTATTATTAAGCAATGATATGCTGTTTATTTAAGAAGAGTTGGCCGTCCACACTGGTTTACAGTTCTTATTTATTGAGACCAGCATATGAGCACACACAACGCACGCACGCACTAACATAGCACTTAATCCCTGTTTTTGTAGTTGGCTGACCTTGCGGTAAAATGTGTGTGTGTGTGTGTGTGTGTGTGTGTGTGTGTGTGTGTGTGTGTGTACTGTGTGTGTGTCACAGTCACAGACTTTTGTCATTCATTGTACAGTCTAGGTCTTGTATTTCTATGTATTGTTCCCTGGTCTAGTTTTCATGGTTCTATGTTTGTTTGCTCCAGCTGTGTCACGTTTTGTAATCAACCCTCATGTGTATATGTCAGTCTTGTTCCCCAGTCAGTCCTTGTTGAGTCATTGTATCCTGTCACCTGTTTCAGTCTGTTTTAAGTTGTTCATGTTCACCTGTCTTCTGTATTAAAACACCAATTCATGGTTTTGAACACTACATGCCTGGCTAGTGGCTGTCCTGCGTTGGGTCCTTACCTCACCTACACATGACAGTGTGTGTGTGTGTGTGTGTGTGTGTGTGTGTGTGTGTGTGTGTGTGTGTGTGTGTGTGTGTGTGTGTGTGTGTGTGTGTGTGTGTGTGTGTGTGTGTGTGTGTGTGTGTGTGTGTGTGTGTGTGTGTGTGTGTGTGTGTGTGTGTGTGTGTGTGTGTGTGTGTATGTGTGGATCTGGTCTGCTTTCAGAAGTCAGACCCAGCATCCATCTTATCCAGACAGACAGCTCAGACAAAACCATTCTCTCATGTCAGCAAAACTCAGTAGCATGTTATAGTTTCAACCTAGGTGTGACATCAGTCTGTTGGTGCTGTTGTGGTACAACCAAGATAAGTAAGGGATCTTCTCCCAGGTGTGAAAAAAATAACTAAACGTTTATTTATATATCCATACGCTTTGAATAAAAGCATTACACTGGCATATTGCTATCTCCAGTTTTGCTATTTCAAATCAATACCAGGCTACATGAAGTCAAAGGGCCACTTTACATGATTTAATTAGTGTATATTTTTCATTACATTTCTCTAATTAAACGAAACATTTTTATTAATCTTGTAATAGATTTTTTCCCCGCCTCAATCTGATTAGGCCTACTACTTTCTGATTACAGGGTCCACCATATCTTGTGATCAGTTCATAATCTCATAACGGCTCACTCAGGCATCCCTAAATGTAGAAGTGATGATTGACAACATGTGTTCTCTCATAGAACAGCAGACTGACGACAGACACCGGAGGGAAAGAAAGATGGAGAATGTTGAGAGGAAAAGAGAGGAAAATATAGTGAGAGGCGGGGATGACGGAAGGAGGAAGAGAGAGGGAGTGAGTGAGAGGCAGCAGACCTTTCTACTGCCACGTTTCTTTCCTCCTCCCACCGCTAAAACAGTAGAGGCTTTATGGCATAGAGAGAGAGAGAGAGAGAGAGAAATAAAAAAGAAAGGCAAGGAAAAACAGCATGCAGCTTGAAAGAAGTGAGAATGAGAGAGAGAGAGAGAGTCACAAAGGGTTTTGAAGTTGTGTGAAGCATGCCGGCAGCACCAGGCTGCTGGCTGTCGGAAAGAATGGGAATGCAAAGTTCCCAAGACTCTAGCTAACTCGCTAGCTCCCTACATGATAATAAATCCTTTGTTATTTGAGCTCATTCTGTTGAGAGTGTAATCAGGCCAGAGCAGAGCCACCCCCCCCCCCCCCCCCCCCACCCCCCCCCCCCCCCCCCACACACACACACACACACACACACACACACACACACACACACAATCTCATTCTCTCACTGCTTCAGTGCTCTGGGTGTCCCAGTTCTGCTGCCAGTGATACTGGTGACCTTGAATGTGATCAGGCACTCACATTTTTTCCTGGAAAGAGACAGCCTCGTTTGATATATGCACCATAAATAACATAACCGAAACCGAAACCAAAATCATTAACATTAGGAAGTACATATCTTTGTGATGTCACTGAGACGTACTTCATAATGTTACTGATTTTCTTTCTCAGACCTCCAGTTCTAGGCAACACAGAATGGGGGGGGGGGACCTTTTATTATTATTTCCACACAACAACTCTAAGATATATTAATGACACAGTAAAATGTTGAATATGAGTGGTATAAGTAAAATACCGCAATATAGAAATACTCGGTTACAAGTCTGGAATTCAAAATGTGTGTCGGAATGCCACTCTGTCCCTTTTCAAGTTTTCAAATAACCGCTCTAAGATCACATTGCATCGCGATGCAACGCATTGTGAGCTTGTAGATTGTCTCCTTTCAAATGGCCGAAATGTAGGCCGGTATGTTAATGTATGTTTCGTAATATTATTCAATCTACAAAGTAACTAGTAACTAAAGATTTCAAATCAATGTAATGGAGTAAAAGTACAATATTTGGAATCCGAGATGTAGTGGAGTAGAAGTAAAAGTAGTGTCAATTGTAAATACTCAAGTAAAGTACAAATATCTCGAAATGGTACAAGTACTTAAGTACAATTTACAATTTACAATTTAGGCATTTAGCAGACGCTCTTAATCCAGAGCGACTTACATTAAGCAAGAACAAAAAGCATGGGAATACATCACATAAAGACATTTATCATGAAACATGCGTAGCTAAGAAAGTAACAGTGGAATATCTATAATGAAACTATACATATAAGCTATACATCTATACTACTATGCTACACATATGTACTATGACGTGCTATGACTACATACAATGCACTTATGCTGTCTACATAACATGCTATAAGTCTGTATCAAATGCTATCTAAGTCTACAGAATTGCTATCTAAGGGGGTGGGGTAAGTGCTATGGGCCATGATGGAGTCTGAAAAGGTGGGTTTTCAGACTACGGCGGAAGATTGGGAGTGATGCTGCAGTTCTGACTGCAATGGGAAGTGCATTCCACAGTTTTGGAGCCAGAAGGGAGAAGAGTTTGGGACGTGTGGAGCGTTGTCCCGGCGTTTTTAGTGAGGGTACTTCCAGCTTCCCTGCGTTGGCTGATCTGAGTGAGCGGGAGGGTTTGTAGGGTTCGATCATACTTGCAAGATATGGGGGAGCCATACCTTTGGTTGCTTTGAATGCCAGCATCAGAGTTTTGTATTCTGTGCGGGCAGCGACCGGGAGCCAGTGGAGGGAGCGGAGCAGGGGGGAGACATGTGAGAAGTAAGTAAGTAAATGTACTTAGTTACCGTACTTTACACCGAGCTGCTTTTAGCTCCTTCCACAAATAATGCAGCTATTTATATCACGGCATATAGTATGATCTTGATGCATTTCTACTGTGGACATGTTTGTGCCCCCCTCAACAATGTGCCCCGCCCTGCGCTGGCGAGTGAGCGGTGGTGGTGAGCGGTTGGGTTAATGACGGTGAAGGAGCTTTGGCAGACGTTTGTAATCATGACTGGTCTGTGTAGCGACGGATGGTGTTCAGTGTGTTCAGGGCTGGCTGCACTAATGGATGCTTTCCCAAAGCTCACAGGTCTTTCCTGCATGCTACCCTACTATTGTACCAAACAGCTGTACAGATGTACACACTGACAGCTGCAGTATGTCAACAACCTCTCTCTCACACACACAGACACACACACACACACACACACACACACACACACACGCACGCACACACACACACACACACACAGACACACGTGCATACGTGCGTGCGCGCACATGCCATATGCACATCAGCACATGTCCATGCACAACCAAAGATGCACAGCTGTACACAGAACAGCTGCACACACACACACACACACACACAAACACACATACACACGTGCGCGCGCACACAAGCACAGGTGCATGCACACAAGCACACTTCTTTTTTCTTTTGCATGAACGTACACACACACACACACACACACGCACACACACACACACACGCACATGCACACACACACACACACACACACACACACACACACACACACACACACACACACGCACACACACACTCACACGTGTGCAGCCATCCAATACATCCATCTACAGTGGATCAGTAGACGGGGACTCAACCCGTGCATTCCTCCCTTTTCCCTTCTTCTCTTCCATAATTTCCTCCGTTCTATCTGTCTTTCATCTGCAGCGAGCCTTTGGGCCAAGTGCCTCATCCAAAACAAAGACATAATCAATGTCAGCCTGTGCCCTTCACTCAATTTAACCTCTCTGTCTCTCTCTCTCTATCTGTCTCTGTCTCTCTCCATCTCTCCTTGATTCTTCCTTGATTTGATCTGACCGTGCTTTACAATAGACTCATTATTATTAATTATTATTATATTATTATTATTATTATTATTATAGCTACATCACATTATACCGGTAGATGTATTTCAGAACTACAGCAGTAATAACACACACACACACACACACACACACACGCACACACACACACACACACACACACACACACACAGACACACGTGTATAGCACTGGGGTGTTTTCCCTGAGGTGTTACCATGGAAACAGAGCTTTTGTTCAGGTTAAGGATGACATCATACTGTCCTCGCCTCGGCAGAGTAACAGCTCAGCTACCTGTCTAACACACACACACACACACAATCACAACACACACGCACGCACGCACACACACACACACACACACACACACACACACACACACACACACACACACACACACACACACACACACACACACACACACACACTTATTGGGAAGTGAAGCTGCGAGGAAGCGATAATGATCCTATATGCCCTACAGCTGTTCACTGATTGTACATGGATCCAGCCTGTGGGTGTGTGTGTGGCCGTGCAGGTGTGGGTGTGGGTGTTTGATTGTGGAGATAATTTGATATCTGTGTATGTTTCTGCAGATGTTGAACCAAACTGATTTATGTATATTGTCTCATGGTGACTTTGGAATGCACAGTTGTAGCACTGAAGGGTCTGTCTGTCTGTCTGTCTGTCTGTCTGTCTGTCTGTCTGTCTGTCTGTCTGTCTGTCTGCGTGCCTGCCTGTCTGCCTGCCTGCCTGCCTGCCTGCCTGCCTGCCTGCCTGTCTGTCTGTCTCTCTGCCTGTCTGTCTCTCTGCCTGTCTGCCAGTCTGTCCTTTGGGCTCAGTTTTCGTGACACAAAAGGATATCCCACTCTGCAGTTCCCTCCCCTTCTCTTTCTCTCTTCCTCTCCTCTCCCTCTCTCCCTCTCCCTCTGTTCTTTCATAGTTTTTGCAGTGCCTCTCTTCAGTGCTCCATCAGACTGAAATGGCTTTTACCACTAATTTGAGAGAGCCACTTGTTTTGAATGGGCTGTTGTTTGTAGTATTTTCCCCTTATGAATGAGAGAAAGCCTAAAGGTTAAAAGAGAGAAGGTGAGTAACTATGGATGTGTGTGTGTGTGTGTGTGTGTGTGTGTGTGTGTGTGTGTGTGTGTGTGTGTGTGTGTGTGTGTGTGTGTGTGTGTGTGTGTGTGTGTGTGTGTGTGTGTGTGTGTGTGTGTGTGTGTGTGTGTGTGTGTGTGTGTGTGCGTGCGTGCGTGCGTGCGTGCGCTCGCACACACGTGCCTGCCAGCGTGCATACTGTGCAGCTGTGAGCAGCAGAGGAACTTGCTGCTTGCTATTGTGAGCTCTTTGTTTTGCTGACAAAAAAGGGGACAACGTTGCTTTTCCAGAGAACTTGTTTTACCAGGTCTTGTGCAGGTGGATTCTTCACACCAGTATGAATCATAGAACCACAGAATGTGTTCCTCCTAACGGGTTTAACTGAGAGTTGTATAATAATGGACTTGTGTAGTAGAATCTCTTTGCTGTGAGATGCTGTTTGTGAAAGTGCTTGTAATACCAAACGTCTTTATTAATATATTCTTCTAAATATGAACATGAATGCACCGTTATCATCCTTCTACCTTGTGGCATTGAAGTGTCTATATATATTATCTATTTTTGATTTCTGCCAGTGTGGTGAATGAAGCTGTGTGCATGTGGACAATGAGGTGGCATCTTGTGTATGGTAGAAGAATGCTTGTTAAATGTGTCAGATTAGACAAAGCACTAGCCGTTGAACCAGAGAGGAATGTTCTGCTAATGCTGTGGGGAAGAGACCGTGTTGTAGTCTGACACTGACATCATGATCAGTTAAGTTGGAGAACATAACACACGTGTACTGCAGCACGTATTAGACATCATCTACTTACATCCAGCTTCAAGCTCATGGCGTGTTTAGCATTTTCAGAAGCAGGAAGCACATACAGTATATATTATATGTGTGATATACATTTCTTTTTATATATTTTTTAACAAGTTTGAACAGAATTTGTCCTGCATTTGACCCATCCTAACTGAGCAGTAAGTAACGCAGCCACTGAGCATTTACCTTCAGACTATAGCCTGCCTCAACCTGTGTGATCGATCACTGATTTCTGTGTCTAGAGGGGCGGGTGCCGGGCGAAAACAGGCGGTGGATCCTATTGGTTCGCCGATCTGAGTGCCCCCCTCCCCTCCCTGGTAGAAAACAGCAGAGAACACTGACGTCACCCAATTTGGAGCGACACGCCTCCTCACTTTTATTGGTTAGCGAAATACTGACTGACTCCCACTTCCTATATGTCAGACTTTCCAATGGGTTTCCCCAGGCTTTTTCCCCCCTTCTTTTTAGCTCAATGCTAATGAAAATACAAGCCTATGTGTACCGAGGCTACCTTCTCAGGCCAACTCCAGTCCCTAAGACCGGCGTCTTGGTCCAAGGGTCACCAAAAGGAGTATGTCCTTGTGTGTTTGTTGATGAACTGCAGGGTGGCATGTAAAGTAAAAGTGTGTGAGCAGCAGGTCGTGGACCGCGCAGCGCAGAAGTCCAGTCGCTGTCCAGTAGGATTACTGCTGTTGAAAGAGCCTCTTGTTCGCTCCGCTGGAATGTCTGTCCGGCTCTGCGTCTTTACCAAACACTGAGCCAAAAGTCAACGGAACATTGGAGCAATGGAATACCGTTGGAATACCATGTTCTCACCCCACAAACATGCACACACGCGCGAGCGCACGCACATACATGCACATGCACACTGCACACACACACACACACACACACACACACACACACACACACACACACACACACACACACACACACACACACAATACCTCCCTATGTAACAACATGTCATCCTAAGTGGTTAGGGGTTGTGAGCTTGTAGATCGTCTATTTTCAACATGCAACCAAGTCTAAAATCAGCCATTAGGTCGCCCTCAAGGCCTGCCAAAATACATTTTAGTCGACTAAATCAACTGTATATTTAGTCGACTAAAAGTAGACTAACACTAAAACATTTCAGATGAGAAAAACGTGACTAAAACTAATTGAAGTGTCAGTCAAAACGGACTTCTACGACTAACCGGGGCGGCGGTGGCTCAGTGGTGGAGTGGCTGGATGGCAACCGCAAGGTCGCCTGTTCGAACCCATGTGGCTCCCCCAGAGTTAGGGTCGAAGTGTCCTTGAGCAAGACACTGAACCCGAAATTGCTCCTAATGTGCTGCATGGTTTCCGCCGCCATCGGTGTGTGAATGGGTGTATTGATCTGCACAATCTATGTAAAGCGCCTTGGATAAAGGCGCTATATAAATGCACCATTTAGTCAACATTTGCTGAGAAAATCAACACTGTACTACGTACTACGTACAGCGACGCGTTTTCAGCTTGTAGATCGGCTATTTTTTCTACAGCAGTAATATGCAATGTGGCCCCTCTGGAGTGAGTGTGGAACTATAGTGGCCCTCTGGAGTGAGTGTGGAATATAGTGGCCCTCTGGAGTGAGTCTGGAACTATAGTGGCCCTCTGGAGTGAGTGTGGAACTATAGTGGCCCCTCTGGAGTGAGTGTGGAACTATAGTGGCCCTCTGGAGTGAGTGTGGAACTATAGTGGCCCTCTGGAGTGAGTGTGGAACTATAGTGGCCCTCTGGAGTGAGTGTGGAACTATAGTGGCCCTCTCCATCGTCAAAGTTGCCCACCCTTGCTGCACTACAGCCTTGTTCCTGTTCCTCCTGGCCCAAGAGGCCACTTGGTTGGTCTGCCATCAGCGGATACCAGCGGCCTGGGTGATGACAGCCAGTGTTCTCACTGCAGCTCTTGAAGCTGTCATTAGTAGCCTCCCTGGAGACACCAAGCTGATAATTGCAGCCTCTCTGATCCTCAGATGGGCTGCACTGCATTTTCACTAATCTGCTGGGAAGGAATTCACAGTTTTTTGGGGGGAGCGATGGAATCGACACACGCGCATGCGCACACACACACGCATGCATGCACGCACAAATCGTCAGCTGCAGTTTTTCCAGCCAAAGAGTTGCCATGGCGGTACAGTAGGGGGATTTAACTGTGTTTGAGTGAGGGCATAGACACAGACTCGGAGCATACAGGTCACAAAAACCCCACGCCATTCATTGCTCATTTGCTTTCTGGAGGTTGTGGATGTCCAGAGATCCATTCAGAGCAGACCTCACAGAATATGTGCTCGTGTCTCTTTTCTTCTATTGATCTCCGGCAGCGCTGCACACTTGATCCCGCTTCAGTGCACAGTGTCTCGCTATAAAAGCACTTGCTATATTTAACCTCTGTGACAGACTGAGGGTGTTTTGTTCTGAATACGTTGTGAACATTTCCTTTCTGTCTTTTGTTATCACGTTTCTCCTCATAATGGATGATTATGTCATTTCGACCTTGACTACTGACCTGCTCAGCATAAAATGCATGAATCTCTTTGTGGTATAGCCTATATACTGTCTACTGATCGTTCCTGCCAACGCTCATGAAGAATCGGCTAGATCTCGTCAGCATTTTGTATTTTATGATGTCATTTTGATGTCACATGTCTCTCTCTTAAAGAGTTGTGACCTTGACCTTGATTGTGAACTTGACCGTGGGACCTTTTCGACCCAAAGGCTAAACATCTCTTCCATTGTCTACCATTGTTGAGCTACACACGCGCGCACACACACACACGCACACACACACACACACACGCACGCACGCACGCACGCACGCACGCACGCACGCACGCACGCACGCACGCACGCACGCACGCACACACACACACACACACACACACACACACACACACACACACACACACACACACACACAGAGCGATACATTTGTACCTGGTACCTGGTATTGGTTCAATATTGATAACAAATTGGAATGACCAAATGGAATGACTATCCTCCTTGGCCTGGCCCACCTGTTTTCTTCTTCTGGTCTACTACCTGCCGATAGCAGTCTGGGCACTGTCAGGCTCCATAATGCAGCCTGACAGTTGGAGCCCCGATCCCGACGACCTTTGCTGCGTGTCGCTCCCACCCCTCTAGTCTCTCTCTCCCTATTTTCTGTCTATAGTGTATACTTAAAAGCCAAAAAAGAAAAGCTCATGCTGGGCACTTCCAAGTAAGAAGCTGGCAGGGGATTGTATCTGTATTGGTAGGGCTGCGAGAGAGAGAGAGAGAGAGAGAGAGTCTTGGTCTCAAGTCCGGTCTCAAGAGCACATTTAGACAGTTTGGGTTTTGCATTATTGACTCAATCCCGGACCACAGGAGGAGGAGGATCAGAGAAGGCATGTATTTTTCCCTACACCCTCCATAGGACTACAGTGGGCTATGTGTGTGTGTGTGTGTGTGTGTGTGTGTGGGGGGGGGGGGGGGGGGGGGGGGTGGCAGTGAGAGCAAGGGAACACGTACAGTGCACATGGGGAACTGATGACAACAAAATTGAGGAGAAAATGGAAACTTGTAACCAAAAACTGGAAAACGTTCCATCCAAAGAACCTAATCATTTCCCACACTGGGACTCGGTCTCATTAACCACATGCAACCCAGCGTCCTTACATCGGGGGTGGCAAACATTCTGTTCGATCTACAAGCTCGCAAGACTGCGCTGTGAGCTCAGTTTGTCTCGCCGTGTGGAGGCCCATGCAGGGCTCACCAGACAGACAACTGTAACTTCTGAGTCAAGACAGGAAATAAGCATAAGTAACCGTATAGTTTAGGGCTGTGTTGTTCTGTATGAGGCTAACTCTGACCTTGGGCCTCACCACTGACAGGAAATGGTTCGCCGGCTTTGGGAGTCAAACAGGAAGTCTACATATAGTGCCATCGTCTTCCCTTGTCTGTCTTCCTGTCCTCTCCCTGTCTCTCTGTCTAAATGTCCAAGTGCATTTGTACAGTATACATTTTGTATGCAAATAGAGTAGACATACTGTGTATATACATACATACCATATACAGTACGTATATACTGTACATATGTACTGTGCTGTGAACTATATATGTTTTTCAGTATAGGGGGCTATGCTGTAGGTTGTGTGTGGGAGTCAGTGAAGGGTTTGGTGTTGTTGTAAGTCCAGACTCCTGATGAGTCTTGTGGCTGTGTGTGTGTGTGTTGTGGGCGTGGGGGTGTTTCCATCAGTGTAGACTGGCTATATACCATACCAGACGGCCCCTCCCTCAGCTCCATAAATTCAACTCTTGTGAGCTAAATGTGCACTTTGCTACGTTGTGCATTCCATGAAAAATGGCATAATTTATGCTGCTGTTTAAGGGTTTTTTCACAGTGCCGTTCGTGTTGTTATGATGTCGTATTCCGTCTGACTACCTCAGCTGGTGGTGTTAGCCATTAGCTTTACAGGGCCTCATTCCTCTCTCTGTCATGTAAACACAGCTGGAAAACGTATTTAGAGACATTTTACAGCTGACATGCGGTTTAGTCAGTGATTTAATGAAATGCGCTTCTTTGCATGCATGCCTATTCTGTCAACGCACCAGTAGATAAACAAATAAAGAAGACATAGTATGCAGATATATATATATCAGTACACATATGCTACATATACAGCACAGTAGTGTATGTGGTGTGTTGAAGGACATTGCGTTCTCGAAGACATTATAGGATGCTGGTTCCTGCTCTGGATCCCACCCTTTTCTTCCCACGCCACAAATTGACTGCATTTCTGTGGCTATGTGCTTCTAAATACAGAAGGTGTCATTTGGTTTTGGCCACACAGAGCACACCGCAGAAAAACAGTGATGTTGCAGAGTGCAACGAAAATGCCAAGTATGTGTCTGAGAGTGGCTGTGACCGGATTCCGCTTGCATTTGGGATGGATGGTTCTGTATCTGTACTGTGTGTATGTGGCGGGCGACTTTGGGAGATATGGTCTCTTCCTCTATATCTTCCCTTATATCATTGTTGTCACTTGTCATAGGAGTTTACCTTGGGATTATGCTTAATTTTATCTCATGCTCCAAACTACGTAAATATTGATTTTTCGGAATAGGAGGCCCATTTTCTGTTTCTGTAAAGCCTTTCTTTGCGTTTGCGGATGTGCAGGGTATTCCAGGAGGAGATAAAAAAACATCAGATATAGTGTTTTTTAAGAGAAACAGAGAAGGCCATGTTTCTATGGATTTTAAGAATGAATAGTGCAAAAAAGACAGATGAAGGAGAAAGAGAGAGAGAGAGAGAGAGAGAGAGAGAGAGAGAGATATGACATGAAACAACTGGCAGCCAGGATCGGAACCCATTACCTCATATGTACATACTGTAGGTCTATATCTTCATGGCTGGAGCATCCTCAGTGTTCATGAAGTATGTATAAGGCAAGACAAGGCAGGTTTATTAACAACAAAGTGCTTTTACATTATATGCGTGTGTGTGTGTGTGTGTGTGTGTGTGTGTGTGTGTGTGTGTGTGTGTGTGTGTGTGTGTGTGTGTGTGTGTGTGTGTGTGTGTGTGTGTGTGTGTGTGTGTGTGTGTGTGTGTGTGTGTGTGTGTGTGTGTGTGTGTGTGTGTGTGTGTGTGTGCGTGCGTGCGTGCGTGCGTGCGTGCATGCGTGCACCTGGAAGGAGAAGATAACCCTCTGACAGAGCCATCATTCTTCTTCCCCCATCTGTCTCTCTTCTATATCTCATGTCTGTCTGTCTGTCTGTCTGTCTGTCTGTCTGTCTGTCTGTCTGTCTGTCTGTCTGTCTGTCTGTCTGTCTGTCTGTCTGTCTCTGTCTCTGTCTCTGTCTCTGTCTCTGTCTCTCTCTCTCTCTCTCTCTCTCTCTCTCTCTCTCTCTCTCTCTCTCTCTCTCTCTGTCTCTGTCTCTGTCTCTGTCTCTCTCTGTCTCTGTCTCTGTCTCTGTCTCTGTCTCTGTCTCTGTCTCTCTCTCTCTCTCTCTCTCTCTCTCTCTCTCTCTCTCTCTCTCTCTACTTCATTTATCTGTAAGTCTCTATCTTTGTCTCCCGCCCCTGCTATACTGGTGTTGTGTTATCATCCCCTGTAGAGCTCCCAGTCCTCCGCGTTGGAACCTTCCACTCGTGCTCGTTTCCATTCTGATCATTGTTTCCAGCTCATCGGTGCTTTCCGCACTCTGCCAGAGTGTGTCTTTCAGCGCAGAGCGCATTAATGCCCGCACGCAGTGGCTGTTTTGGGTGGCACGTGAATGCTGGGCCTGGGGAGAGGGTTCATCGTGAACCTGGCAACCCCCCAAGGCAGAGTGAACCTGGCAACCCCCCCAAGGCAGAGTACTCCATGCGCTTCAAGCGCTGACACCGTTGACCTTTATGGGAGTATAAAGGGTTATCTGTGCTGGGTTTCCGTTCGACCCTCGACCTCCCGATGGACCATACCACCACACACACAGCAATACTGCTGTCATGAGACGTCTGACGGGCTTTCACTGGGGGCGTAAAACAATGTTTTTGACAGAGAGATGCAGCCAGGATGTGGCCCGGGCCGTGCGGGTGTGTCTGTCTGCAAAATCCTGTGTTAATTCAACTACTTCAACTTCACAGTACTTTATTTTCCTTTCGGAACTTCTTTAGTGCGGTGGTCAAAAAAGACAACATAATACAAACATTCACAATACATAGATACAGTAGATGCTATACAACTATGAAAAGAAAAACTACATTTAAAACTAGTACTTAACTCAGAGAACCTTACTCTCACTCTGTTTGTGTGTGTATTTCTCATGCCGTTTCAGATGCCCGTAGGATTCACTGCATCTGGTGTGTATTACTTGTTCCACTGAAAAACCTGTATCAGATGTGCACTCGCGCAATTGTCCAATCACTGGGAAGATAAAATCGATCTTCTTCTACTTTACTTGAACATAACAGTGAGAGAGGAAGAGGCGATGAAGACATGACAAGACGCCACAAAATGTCCTGCTCTCGAAACCCCACGGCATTGTGGCGTTGCGGTCAGTACAGAATGTGTTCCACACAGCTGAACGCGCGCACAGGTTGGAATCATTAGTGCGAAGTGACCAGTTGTTGAAATCAACAACCTGCTGTGTATGAAAAAAAAAAAAAAAAGTTAGCAAATAGTCATAGCAGACATAGCAGATATCTAAAACAAATTAAGCAGTACACCTACCGTGTCTACTGTGTGTGTGTGTGTGTGTGTGTGTGTGTGTGTGTGTGTGTGTGTGTGTGTGTGTGTGTGTGTGTGTGTGTGTGTGTGTGTGTGTGTGTGTGCGCACGTACAGAGCTACATTAGGAGGGTTCTCTCTGACCTGCAGTGTTTGTCATGCTCATCTCTCTGTTCCTGCGTATATATACACTAGTAACAGGAAACTCTCCATTAAAAAGCACAGATGCTTTAGAAAACTGTCAGACCCACCATGGTGGTTTTCCCTCAGATGACCTACATTATATCTGTTCTCTCTCTGTCTGCGGTGGAAGACATTCCTGATTCTCTTCACGCCGTTTCAGGACCCGATGATGTGTGACTCCCAGCGGGCTCTAGGATGGAGTCCACATGCTCCTCAGCTGGTCACACTTCTTCTCCTCACTTCCCCTTCCTCTCTTCATCTCCTCCGTCATCTGTTCTTCCATCCTGTCTCTTCATATGTCCTCCTCTATCGTTCCTCTTCCTCCTCCTCCTCCTCCTCCTCCTCTCTCCAGCGAGGAGCAGAATGACATGTACATCAAAGTACAGCATGTTAACCCATTTTGACCTGAGATCAGATTAAAAAAATGTCATCCTGAAAGGTTTCTGAAAAAGCTATGTTTCTATGTCAGTCGTTCTTCGATCTTTCAAAAAATAGCAGACCTACAAGCTCGTATGAGCTTGTAGATATGCTATTTTTCAATAGCTAATAGCTAACACCAAAAGGGGTTCCCGCCCAGAATGGATTAAATGCCTGCTGCCGCTAATGACGTGGGACAGATGAACGGGTAATAAAGAGATCGACGTAATCGGATTATATACTAAAGCAATCAGATTACACCGAATCCATTAAATGAGACCTTATTCTTGAGTGCGTTCAAAGCACGGAGATGTTTTAGTGACCTGATCACATGCGAGTTTCATTTTGCACAAAATACGGTCGCATCGAATCACAGTTTGATGATATTGAGTTTATTTCAAGTCATAATAATGTGTGATCCAAATGGACAATCTTTTTTTTGACACCATATTCCAAGTGTGTGTATGCGTGTGTGTGTGTGTGTGTGTGTGTGTGTGTGTGTGTGTGTGTGTATGTGTCTGTAAACCGCGGCCAACATATTTAACTTACTTAGATCAACCAGGGTGGTGGGCAGGAACTTCTCCCCTGTGCCCACCCGGGTGTTCCAAGCATTACAATTTTAAAACAACATCCGAAGCTGTCCATAACCGGATGACACGTGTACTCCTCCCCCCCCTCTTTCTCTGCCTCTCCATCATCATCCTCCTTTCATCTATACTATCTCTGTCACAGTTCACTATTCCCTCTTTCTACATTTTTGTGTTCCAGCTACGTGGCAAAGGCTCCCCCACCATAAACATATGGACAGAAATTATTCTCCCTCACGTGTGAGCGGAGATCCATGCTCAATTGCTCACTCACCAGAAAACAATGCCAGCCTTTCTGCGCCCTGGCCTGGGTCACAGCGAAGGGGGGGGGGGGGGGGTCAGTAGTGTAGAGAGAGTTCATCTGTGTGTCTCTATTGATTGAGATGGTCTATTGGATTGGAGAGAGAGAGAGAGAGGGGGGAGAGGGGGGCGAGAGAGAAAGAGAAGGGCCAGTTGTATGACCATAACCATTGTGTCCCTGAAAACAGGCCTGTGTTGGAACAGGACGGGACATTTAAAGATGTCATGATGACATGACATTGACATGACACACTCGCATCCTCGAGTGCCATCCAA
>NC_137870.1:37230513-37280513 GCF_963924005.1 Protomyctophum bolini | reverse complement strand
GAACCAGGCAGGAGTCATCACCCTGCACCCGTGTGGGAACACGTGCGCCGTGGACGGGCTGCAGGTCTCCCAGCCCGTTCGCCTATCACAAGGTAAGAATGAGCTCACTTCAACCCGTCACTCGGACTCCACACTGACGAAGCAGGGGAAATTATATTTGTTATGAACCCCGCACCACCATCCCCCCATTTGCTTTTTATGTATTTTGTGTCATCTCTATAAGCTGACACATTCTGTTCATTGTGTGGCTCTATTACTGAACTATACAGTATGCCCTCTTTTGTCTTATTGATATGTAGTAGTTTACATGAATCCTTCAGTAGGATATGACAGGAGTTGTTGCGATCGCAAGTCGCACTTACTATGAAAACGTGCAGTAACGCTGTAACGCTAACGCTCAAGCCATCACATCACGCTCTTCATGTGATGCTACACACACACACAACACACGGGCGACACGGTCGCAACTATACACACACACACACACACACACACACGCACGCACGCACGCACGCACGCACACACACACACACACACACACACACACACACACACACACACACACACACACACACACACACACACACACACACACACACACACACACACACACACACACACACACACACACACACACACACACACACACACACACACACAGATGTGATGACACAGAGACAACTCCCTGACAATATCGCTGAGACAGTTTATTTATTTTTGGACCACAATGCTTATATGAGACAATTTAAAATTAAACTTCTATGACCAGTGCTGACATAATGAAGTGACATTATTCCAGCCCTGCGGTCGCTCGTCGCCTATATGAAGGCGTCTTACTGGTACTGCAAGAGTGAGCTTGGGTACTGTACATACACAGTATGTGAGTGTGAGGTAATACTCATAATGATTTTACACCCTTATGACCCGAAGAAGATCCACAGTGGATCCAAACCTCAGTTTTGTAATAAAGAAGTAACTTATACCTTCTTTGGTGTGTGGGCTCCACCTTTTTTCTTAAATCATTTGTCACATGAACTTCCTTTGGTGTGGGGTCAGTCATATTGTGCGGCGCATGCCTAAGGGCCGATTCATACTCCTATTTTAGAGCCGAATAAAAGTCGGTTCGGCGCTGTAGAGCCTACAATTTGACGTCATTTGAGGTTCGGGGGGGCGGGTACCGTCCTAAAGTCGGCTCTTCGGTGCTACTGAAAATGATTTCGGCTCGTCAGAAATTTTCAGTAGCACCGAAGAGACAACTTTAGGACTGTACCCGCCCCACCGAATGACGTCACATTGTAGGCTCTACAGAGCCGAACCGACTTAAAATAGGAGTATGAATCGGCCCTTAGAATTGGACAGTTTCCCTTTTACAAACCGTGGGTGCTTGGTGCTGCACACGTGCCCATGTTCACTGCACTATATTTACTACACAAACCAAGACCTGTCTCGTCTGCCCCACTGTCTGTCTGAGCACAGTGAGCACTGGTATCCCAACAACCTGGGTAACCTGAGCACAGACACCAGGCTATTTATATTGACCCCCCTACCCCCCAGACAGGCCTCAGTTTAGACCCAATAGGACTCTATAAGCCTGAAGAATGGCTGAGCGGTAAACCAGTTCATTGTCCGAATGCAGTGGTAATGTAGCGGGCAATTACACCAATAAAATGTTATACTCTGACAATATTGTTGTGTTTAGTTGTGTAGCGGTTGTTGTTGGCCCTGTGAGAATCCCACCCCCACACCACTACTGATTACACTCGAGTGATGCCCTGCACTGCACGAATAGAATAGAATAGAATAGAATAGAATAGAATAGAAGGCCCCACAGGGGACCATTTTAAAACAACTTATACATATGAATTACTGCACAATAATACAATATATCAGCACTAGCTCCTATTTCACTTGATATTTAGCCTACATAAGCTTACAAGTAAAGGTGGAGAAGTTTTATGAATGCAGACCACCATGACTGCAGAATATGGTAATAGCTTAATTGGACAATTCAGACTCCTTATCCTTAAACACAAAACTGATCATTGCGAAAGATAAAACAGGACATGTCTGGGGAGTGTCCATTCAGATGGTGACTCATTAAGGCCTCTTTTAATGATAACAGTGTGTGTCACAGTAGATCTGTCATTTCCTTTTTTCTGTAGGCTATAGGGCTACTCATTGGTTGGGAAATAGCCTAGATATTTATCAGGCTACTATGCATTTACTTATCAAACACACATATCAGGGATCAGGGCAAGCGATTATGAGCCATCAGTGAAAATTAAACATTCAATCATAACACTGTTAACTTGTCAGAAAATATAGGCCTAATTTAGAAAAGCAATCAAGGCTGTTGATAATGGATGAATATTGGGCTATTATACTGCTTATATTTAACTTTACATAATAGGATACCAGATGACACAAGGCAAGGGGAAACCACTCGTCCAAGATATGGAAGAAATGACGTTATGTCTCTCTCCCCCCCCCCCCCCCCCCGCCCCCCCTCCTCTCTCATTGCATAGCTGTGACTCAGGGTCCCACCTCTCCCCACTCCCCTTTGACAGTCCTCCAACCAACACTCTTGCAGGTCTCTGTGTGCGTCTCGGCCAGGGTTGAGAAATGAGTTTGAGCCTGTGTGAGTGTGTGAGTGTGTGTCTGTGTCAGAAGAAGAGACAGAGACAGCTGTTCAGCTCAGCCCGGGCCAAGGAGGGACTAGCAGTGTGTAGGACAGGCTTCTGATTCTGAATGGTGAATTGACAGGAGGAGGACAATGACAAGGCGAGAAAGGGAACAACAATGGACCAAGACGTTTAAAACTGCAAACTCCCGCACCCATTTGAATTAAACGGAATATACCAAGAGAGATAGGATGGACTGATATTTTTGGTGGACAGGACAGCTCCTCCTTTGTGGAAATTCAAATCTCGCCCGGGTAGAAATAAGCGGATGGTTTGGTGTGTGTTATTACCATAACAAAAGCGCGTCCTCGGGACAAAACCGCATTATTACCGCTGCTGTTCCACTATAATTTACCAGATAGCGGGGGGAAACACGTGGCTTCTTTTAAAGGGACAGCGGCTATGATGACAACAGGGTTGAGAGGAAGGAGGTTCAGTCGCTGGATTTAAAGTAAGTCAGGTTTACGTTTTTATTGTATTTTACATTGAAAAACGTATGCTATATGACGTTTTTAAACATAGCGATCCGTATCAGCTGCTTTGTAACAGTTGTACAGAGATGATGGAATTAATAAGAAGAGTGTAGAGGCTACCTGTCATGTGCGACAGAAGAGTCAGGAAAAAGTGATATGTTACATTACAGATAGAATAGCCCTTTATTTTCATTCTTGTAGTGGTCTTTCTTTCTATAGACTTAAAATGTCACTATTATGTCTAATTTCACGTTGCATGACTTTGTACGGTGGTTTGGAGTTGGAACTGTGGTTTTTAGTGGGAACAGATAAGAAAGGGCTACAAACAGCGATTTAAATTGTCAGTTTTTGACTATAGCCTCTACACATGGGGGAACAGATCTCTACGGCACACCATGGTTATCAAAGTGGGGGTCTGGGGACCTACAGGTCCTTGGGGGGTTACAGCTAGCTTAGGGGGTCCCCAGGGAAAATAGTTAGTACAGCATCACAATTCACAATCCATTTACTCACTTAAACCTGCATCAGCTAGTTGAAAATAGCCTATTATTATTATTATTATTATTATTATTATTATTATTACATAAATGTTGTATGGGGGTCCCTGGCACAAAATCTGCGGCCAGACGGTCAAAATACTTTTTGGGGTCCTTGACATGAAGACGTTTGAGAACCGTACTGCACTCCACTTCCCTCCTCCACACTTGTACAAGGTGAAGCCCATGTCTATTGGGGTGTTGACGGGCTGAAGACAACATATACCCCCAGGGTCTCGCCTGGGATGTTGCCACATCCACCACCGGCTGCCTGTCTACTGTTACACTGCTATTCCTGGTGGCCTGTGTGACCTAGAGCTGGAAGTGGAGTTCTTCTCATATACACATAGGCTACACGCTTATTCAGAAAGCACATTATGTCTATAAATAATGACTGGACTGGTCATAAAAGTTGTTTGAATGAACTTTTAATATGAGCTTGTCATCCGGGGTGAGTTGTTGGGTAAGAGGATAATATAGCCCTTTCCTTTTTATTTGAATGTGCCAATTTAAAGTTTAGTCGAAACTCCAAATTGCTTCTGAATTAGGTGAGCTGAACATGCTATATTTGTGTTCTGACCCTATAGGTCAAATCAGTAGCATCAAGGTGCTTCTGTGTGCGTTTTATACTTTGGTATACTTCTTCCACTTTACCCATAAGCTCTGTTCAGGCAAGCTGTCTTAGTATTCCTCCCATCACAGTGGCTTCATCCCTATACGCCTGCACCATAACAACTGCTCCCAACTGTGTAGTGTTGTATTGAAACATCTGTCATCTATGACACATTGCATTGACCCCATTGTCTGGAGAGGATGTGGGAAGCCTAGCGGAGAAGCCCCTATGCAAACGGAACACAGGGCTGATGTGGATATTGGTTTCCCCACGCTGGCTCTGACAAGAACACAGGTCAAGCATGTGTGCAGGAAGACAGGGCATCACAGCGGTGAATGAAACGGAAGACGCTGCTATAGTGTGGCGTGTGTGGGTGTGAACGTGCGCGTGTGTGTGCGCGCGTGTGTGAGCAAGTGTGGTCTGCACGCTGGTTTTTGTGGACACACTTTGACCCCAGAACCTCTGAGCGCATCAGTCAGTGCAATGCGTCCACACAACGTCCTCCAGATAGCCGTGTCTTGAGCATACAAACACGGCCCGAGGCCACATGTCAGGCTCACACATAGTTTTGATATTGATAGATAAGGCTCTGCTGCATGGGGCCATCTGCCACAGGGACCATGTTTAGCGGCAGGGGGGTGGGGGGTGGGGGGGGTTGTCTTGATGCATTGCTCACACAAAAGCAGGAGAAGAGAGTGGAGGGGGTACAAAGAGTTAAAGGAGTAAGAGAGGAGGAGGTGCAGAAGGAGAGGACATTGTTAGATTTGTTACTGCAAGCTGTAAGCAGCTCCCCGACACTATAAAGAGAGCAGGAGACAGGCTGCAAGACGTTGCATCTGGACCAGATGCTTTGATTGTATCAGTGTCTTCAATCAGTAAAGATGGTTGTAAAGGGACACGGGTTAAAGTACTACTACACTATACCACGGGTTTTCAAGCCTCAGACCGACACATTTATTTATTTTCATTATGGCCACTGCCTGCAGACCCCTATCTCTTCTAGACTCTGATAAGAAAGGGTGTTTTGGTTTAAATTAATTCAAACCAAAACATCCCTTTGTTATGTATAGAGTTTTGAGACAACTTAATGTGATTCGCCACTGGAATACATTTTAATACAGTACTTTATAAATAAATGCATCGCAGAGATATTGAAAAATATTGTTAGAATAATCACTTGAAGTCATTGTCTGTGATTTCGAGTGAATTGAATTATGGTGAGATGTACACATTTGGCTGGGATCCCCCTGAAACCCCCTCAATGGTTGGTCTTCGGACCCCACTCTGAATACCACTGTTTGGTGGTGCTTCGGTCGTAGCTCCACACTTTGCATCTCGCCGTGGTCATTTGCAGTATCTTTGTTCATTAAATGTGCATTTCATCTGCACACAGAGTGACCATATGTGTACAATGTGCTAGTTGGACTTGACCAAGCTTGCTATGTGACTCTTGAGGCTGGTGGCCACTGACTTGGCGACAATGTGCCGGTCACTGATTAACGGCGGGTCTGACTCCTCAGGTTGTAAAACACCTCCTAGTGCCATGGCAACCATCAGCCATGTGTGTCTGGCCTTCCCTTTGTCTCCAGCTGTTCAGCTGCTTTAGTGACGTCCCTTGCCCTGGGTCCAGTGTCACTGCTTTTGTTCGTTGTGCCTAAGTGAAACCATGATCAGGTCTGTCCCTGCTAGCAATAAATAACTCGGTGTAAATAGTACTACTGTACATCTTGGTGGTGAGAATGTTTTTTTTTTGCAGAGAGAATGAGTGTAAATTGATCCATGTTGCAAAGTGCTATAAGGATGGTGTCTTTTAGGTCACATAATTGTGTGGAGAGTTTTAACCACAGGACACATGCATAACATAAGTGAAAATGTCAAGGTTGCGGTGCAAAGAAGTAAAAGCTCACAATGTTAACAACTTTTCTGCACATTTTTGAAAACGCTGTAGGAAAAAAAATGAATAAAAATTGATCTGCGCAAAATCAAAGTATTTATTTTGCAAGCTTTCGCTACTGACCTTCTTCCCAAAAGTAGACCGAAAGCTTGCAAAATAAATACTTTGTGCTGAGTGTGCAGAGCTTCCCTTTTTTCCCTATTTCTTTCATTATCCCTTTGTGACTCCAGCACCTCACTTAAGTTTTTTCAGAAGATGAGTGGTGGTTCTTTTTACATTTTTGTCTGACAACCCTGTAGAAAAAGCACATCGGCAATCTGTCAATAGCTCTAATGCTTTCTTAAACACAGTTTCAGCTCATTCAAGTGGCATGTGACATTTTTCCAAGCGTATCTTTTCAAAGTACCAAACTGTACCTTTTATGTACACTCAATTTTACTTTCTATCTAAATCAGCCTGTCAAATTTTAAAGCTGCAATCCCTAAATAAAAATGTCCTCCCCGGGATTCACAGAGAGCCTGCTTGGTTAGGGGAGATATAGCACTTTTTTTTTAGCTTCAGGCAATACCACTTGTCAACCACTGTTGACACAGTGAGACCACCTCCAACCACATGACAAGTTGTATTAACATATTACACAAAAATTATGTTTTATACACTCTGGATTGGAAGTATAACTTTAACCTTTTTGTTAAATGACACCAGATATAATCTGTTCCTCCAACTCATAATTCTTCAGTGATTATTTTAGCAGGCCTGATAACAATAATAATGGTATAATAGTCAGTGAATTACACCATAATTACAATAATGCCACAGTGTAAATGAAACATCCTAGTGGCTAGGCCACTTTGTGTAATAGACCTACAGTATAATGTCATATGGGTTTAAATCCTCCTCCATTTCCATCTTGAGTCCGTCTTATCTCTGTAGGAGTCTGATTTGAATAATTGTGTCTGCGTGAAGTCATGCAAGCAGAATTTGAAACTTTCCTCCCAAGACTCTGATCTCATCTTCCTGGATGTGTCCTTGAGGCTAAACCCAAGGTATTGGAAAAACTTCTTATGGCCCCCGTATTACCAAACCACAGCAGGAAAAGAGAGAAATGATGGAATATTTGGTGCATAAGCATTTTTCAGATGAAGTTGCCGTGGTCTCTCTCGTCTGCAAACCATTGCTTGTGTAAACAGAATAATCCCCCTCCCAGAGGCATCTTTTCAGATAAGATTTGAATGAAGCTGGTGTTTCTTCCATCTCTACAACCTGGTTTACAGTATATAAAGAACGGCTTTCATAACTCGGAACATTCCCTTCAGGAATTGGATGGCTGTGGCCTATGAGGTCATATTCTCTATTATGTCTCCTTCTGATGAGAAATAACACTTCTAAGTTCTTACAAGAGTAGACAGAGGCAGAAAGGGGGGGGGGGGGGGGGCAGGGGTGCATGAGGACTACATGATCAAATCACATCGGGGAGGGAACCAGCACAGGACATTTTTCAAATGTTGATAGCGCTAGTTATAAATGTGTTCTCTATTATTGTTCTCTGACTAATACAGCAAGGTTAGGTGATAGGTACCAAAGTTTTATCTGGGTACATATACTGTATACTACATATACAGTAGGGATTCTGCGTTGTATCGGATACCAACAATCTCACCCTTTTACCAACTGGCCCTGGGCGTACAGCCGGCGGAACTGCTCAGCCTGATATTCCTAAACGTAACCTAAGTAAACTATGCTTAAACCGGTTAAACCTAACCTTATTCCCAACCTTAACCTCAGTAAAACGGTGCCAAAAGCTAACGCTATCCCTAAACTTAACCCCAGTAAAACTATGCCTAACCCTAAACTTATTTCTGACCTTATTCTCGGTTAAACAAATACAAGAACACAAGAAGAAGCACCCCACCGAGCCGTCGGCATGAGGTCAGCGGAAAGAAACGAGGGCGAGCGTGTTTAAATACAAGCATTCCGGATTCCGGTGTATCTGCCGATGTGTTGAAGTGCTTTACGTTTCCCTTTGGACATCCATAGATGCGCTTCTCATGCCTTGTGTTGATGCTACAGTTACTCCGACGCCGTAACTCCTAATATAAGGAGTATTTTAGTTCACATATCCTTCTTTAAAGGAATGGTAATTGAGCCTTACAGTATAGAGACCAGGATTACTGCATGTTTTTGTGAGGGTATACCTACAGTACTACCTATACCCTAGGGGACACGGGGAGAACATGCAAACTCCACACAGAAAGGCCCTTTCGCCATGACGAACTTGTGAAATGGGACTACTACAGTAACTACACAGAGCATTTCTACATTGTGGTGTTGATACGTTTACTTAAATAAAAACAATTCAGTAGAGTACTTCATCCACTACTGGTTCCATTATTAGAATATGATGGTCTACTGTTGGTGGAAAGCATGCAGGGAACTTGCAGACGCAGAGGTGACAGGGCTGAACGGAGGTGACTGTTGGAGTGATTCCCAGAGTGCACTCAGTGAGATGAGGGGCAGGAGTTAGCCCTTATTGGAAGCTCAGCTCCCCCACAGAGCTGACGGATCAATCTGGCTGATTAACTGGGAGGAGTTCAGAGCATGTATGTGTGTTCTTTTGCCCACCCACGCACACATTCTCTTGTACTTTACCTTAACACACAACACACACACACACACACACACACACACACACACACACACACACACACACACGATGTCATCTTGTGCTCGGTCACCGACTGCTGACGTCCTTTCCTGCATGACTTCAAACATTTTAATTATTGAAATGGCAGTGTCATATATTTCACTGCCAGAGTTTAAAGTATAGACTAGAGGTTGAGACAGTCTCTCTCTCTCTCTCTCTCTCTCTCTCACACTTCTTAGCTGTCTCTGAACGCTGGAATATATTGCGTGTATCACTCTGAGGAGGTCTGGTCAGCTCAGCCCTTGAGAGAAGGGATTCTTTCCATGTTGCTGGTTGTTGAAAGCATCCTGAAATGTCAGAGAAGCCTTAATAGTCTTCTGAAGAAAAGCTTCTGCTGTGTTTGAGATTGTATGCAGCATATAATTAAGATAAGACAATTCCAAATACCCGGTGCAGGTGTTTCTTTACTGTTAAATCCGAAAACTCCGTCGATGACAGGTTTTTGAAGTTTTGAAGGGTTTAAAAAGAGTTCTATGTAAATGTATAAAGCTATTCGGAAATTTATCGTTTCTCAGTTCAGAGGATTACTTTGCTTGTCAAATTGTGGGACATGTGATGCTCATTAGCCAAATTTAGACAGAGTCTAGGGGTGAAACAGTCAACTAGTTGCTAACATTCAACATGAAGTTTATTAATCTTATTCTATAAGTTGTAATTAGGTAAAATAAACATGAAGCTGTAAAATATAAGTCTCTTTAACAAGACCACCCTCTTAGCCTGAAAGGAAACTTGAGAGTCTAACCTTGTCTGCTCCAAGTTCATGTCCTTCTCTTCTGCCTTGTTAAGTCAAATGATTTGACCCTCACGTGGCCTCAGATCAGTAGAGGGAATGTAACCCCAGGATAAAGAGGCCTTTCAAGTGATTCACTACATTTCCACCAGACCACCAAGGGACTCAGGAAGAGACATTCAAGTAGAAAGTAAAAGAAAACAAAAAACACACATTGTTCCTGTTTTAAAATCCTTCCTAGTGTATTGTATTCGCAAGTCTGTCGAAAGGGTAGCTGCTGACAAACAAAGTTATGAACACTTCTGTAACATATGTAACCTAGAAATATTCGTACCCAAATGTATTAAGACGTTTACAAAATCAGGTTAAATCTACTTTAATGTCCTACCAGTGACTCAAACCCGGCCAGTTCTCCTGCGCAAGCCCCAATTTCTGAAAGCATGCAGTATTTGGGTAGAGGATAATATACACTAGTATTGCATTTCATGAAATACCTTGTTGTCTACCAGTACTGGTCCTACTCCTACCCGACCACAGGATATACACTTCTCAACAGCAGCTACACCACTGCTGTTGTGTTAGTTATATTATGTTAGAAGAAAAGAAAGAATAAGTCTGCACACCGTTTTGAAAGCTCCCCAAAATATTCTTATTCTTTCTTTTGTAGTTTGTTCTTTTTGTGTTCAAGCACCCGTTGAATTAGCCTGGGATGTGCGTGCACTTCCTGACCTGACTTTAGTTATATAATGTTAACAGGCTCTACCATACAGACTGGTCAAAATAACATTTTATTCACACAAAGCAAACTTATGGATTGCAGGTTTAAGGAAGTAACCTGACCAACTCACAAACCATAATTACATGCTCATCGCCCTTCGACTTCCTTTGTGTTCATTCTGCAGTGTGTAGCTCTATCATTGACTGTAATTACACGTCTTCACTGATGCGAACCTTACGTGCAAAATGTGCATACTGGTACAGTACCTGCTGTACTGTCAGACAGTTGGTCGCGTTGTCTGACAATTACTCCCTAAACTCCAACCCTAACTCTAATCCTAACCAAGCTGCTTCTTTTCACCTGACATGGGGAGAGTTTCCCCGGCTGGACGTAGCACGTGGAAGAAACACGTTATTCTGACCAGTCCACACAGAAAGGCTCTTTCGCCAACCCTGCCCTGAGCATGCCCCCAGCGCCCACATGTAGCGTTCCCAGCGAGAATCGAACCCAGGACCTTCTAAAGTTCTAGCTGTGAGGCGACAGCACTACCGACTGTGCCATCGTGCCCCCCCCCCGTAACCTCAGTCTTAACCTGCCACATAAGTCCCCTAACCTCATATTAGTCTTAACCTGCCATGCAAGTCCCCTAACCTCATATTAGTCTTAACCTGCCACGCAAGTCCCCTAACCTCATATCGGTCTTAACCGGCCACGTAAGTCAGTTTCACGATCTATTTCACTTCCGTGTAATCGCAGCCAGTAAGCTCCAGTATACATGCAGTAGGTCGATTGCATCGTCTTGATAAGTAACCTACTGGTTGATTGATGTCGGTTGATAACAAAACGTGGCAAAGTTCTCCTTGAGGCGACAAAGCTGCAGACATGAGCAGGTTGTGTTGTGAGCCTAGCTTGTTTATTGTCTTTTACACTCTACCTTTCATTCTTGCACATTATAAAGCGAGCAGCTGGGGTTTCATTGTATGAACATTGTGTGGGTGCTATCGTGCAGCCTAATGAATAGAGCAGGCTACTGACTGTGTATGATTTATGAAGCCAAGTCCTGTAATTCTTCCACCCACCCAAGTATTTGATGCATGGGCCTAGTTAGCATGTCCTCATATTATAAAAGGTTCCCAGGGAACCTTGATAAATACCCAGAGTCTCACAGGACCATAAATCTACAGCTACTGTGTCAAAAACTATTGTCTCGTCGACACATCGTCAAGTGTTTGGAGGCAGTCGAGGATCCATCTCGGTGAAGGGGCTGGTGGCATTTTAACAGCTGCATTGATGAGCGCTAATTGGCACCCAGGGACTGCCGGTAGTTGGAGTCTTTCACAGAAACCTCAACCGCTTAAGCTTATATATATATATAGGCTAATACTTTGTTGTACAAATTTACAATATAGCGCATCGATCTACAAGCTCACAACAAAATCATTGTGTTCTGTTGTCGTTTTGTTTATAATGATGACATGAAGGTGGTAAAAGTTGATCTATTAGCTGTGAAATAAATGATGTATTGGGCAGCAGGCCATAAAATCCACCCTGCTTTGTTATTTGTTATTCACGCGTAGTCAATTTTTGCCCTTCCAGTATTATTAATATTAATCACACTCTGCTAAAATGTCAGTTTTCACCATGTTTTTCTCTGCTTGGCAATAATATCCAACTTTATCACATACTCTGTAATCATGAGAACAAACCTGAATAATATCAACTCAACAGACCCAGTCGTGACGGTCGAGTTCAAATCCGTCTTCAGAATACAAAAATATGTAGTAATACCAATAGAAAGCTTATAATCCGTACGTGTAAATGTGCTGTTGGCTTTAATGTGGTGGACTTAGAGAAAAACAGCGAGTAGGAGAAGCTGAGAAAGAACTCCCTGGTGGTTGTGAGAACTGTTTTCTCATGTGTCTCAGAGACGTTTTTGTTTCGCTGACTCATCCTCACGGGCTGAGCCTCTCCTGTCAGGCTGTCACTGTCACCTATATCGCACACGCACGCACGCACGCACGCACACACACACACACACACACACACACACACACACACACACACACACACACACACACACACACACAGTTTAACAATTTATGAATGTCCACACACAGGGAAAACATAACAGGGACACAAATATTTTAGGTGCAGTATCCTAAGTAAAGGTATACTTTCACAAACACATGGTCCTCATGGTAGGCCTACAACACACATGTCACTCCATGGGCACAAGTAAAGCAGCACAATACTTTTCCAGCCGTTCTGCCTCGTCTTTGGGCATCCCAAGTCGTCGAAACCCTCCAACAACCAGACTGGGAGTATATGTTCTATTATACTATAGGCTGGATCACCAGAAGAAACAAAGTTCTTTATAGTCTTGCACTGTTGCTTGGTGTTAAAGCGCTCTCTGTAGTTGTTCTCATGGGCCTGTAAGTCCACTCACTGCTATACCGACAGCGGACTGACATGATACTGCACCACTGGAAGGCCGCCGGTCTATAGACCATATTCACACGGTGGCCATGTTGGCATTTTGAATTGGAAAAAGCAAAGGGGTAAGTTGCCATTAATGGCAAGATGGACGCCATGTGAATATGGTCCAAATATTGCGGCGCCTTCTTTTATACAAGCTACAATAGTCCATAGGACAGAGATTGAAAATGCATCCACTGTACCTGCTACTGTACATCGACGACGGTAGCAGTTTAACGTCATGCCCAGCTATAGACACAGGAGAATGTGTACTGGTACATTTCATTTTAGAAAAATATGTAGTAATACTAATAGAAAGCTTATAATGCGTACGTTTTCAAAAACAGCAGGAGAAGCTGAGAATGATTTCCCTGGTGGTTGTGAGAAATGTTTTCTCAGGTGTTTCAGAGAGACGTCTTTGTTTCGTTGACTCATCCTCACGGGCTGATCATCCTCACGGGCTGATCCACAATGCCCCCTGTAACTAAGATTTCCTGTACTTGCATGAAGCTGTCAGTGAAATGTATAAGGGCCCTTGTTTGGAGAGGCCTTATAGTTTGGAATAGTTTAAGGATCTGTATTTTGCCTCAGGCGCTAGGTGGAGGGAGCTGTGAACTATAGTCAGTAGCTTGAGCCCAGTGTTTTAGCTAGGTACTGTACCTCCTTATATGATTCCAAATACTTACTCGCAGTATGAGATACTTATAGTATGAAATACTTACCTGTAATATTGTTCTTCAATGCTTCTATGCGCCATACTTTATAGGGTGACATGACGCCATGGCCTAACATCACGCTGTTGACCATTTCCGTGACAACACCCCCTCTCCTGTCACTGTCACAGAACACGCACGCACGCACGCACGCACGCACGCACGCACGCACGCACGCACGCACGCACGCACGCACGCACGCACACACACACACACACACACACACACACACACACACACACACCCTCCTATAGCTGCTGAGGTCTGTGAGTCTGAGCCCTTGGGGTGGGATGGATGGAAATGGGGGTGTATTGAGTGGCAGCTGCCAGTAGCATCAGTGCTGAGAGTCTCTTGTCATTACTGTCACGTAGGCTCTTTACCATGCAGCCTCTCTGAGTGGAGAGCTGTGGGGGGGGGGGGGGGGGGGGGCTACACGGTCAAATCCTTGGTGTTCATTTAACTCTGTGAGAGTACAAATGGAAACCAAATGGACTCGCAAATGGATAAACAAACGCAGAGTGCTGTACACAGTTTACTGTGTACAGCACTCCTGCCTGATAGCAAGTTAACGTCATGAACCCTATAGAAATCCCTGTTCTGGTCATGACATAATAGGCGACTGGCATTAGGTGAAGAAAATGTAACAAACATTTGCCAAAAAAGAGATTTGGTGTAGAGGCAAAAAGGAAGCAAACAAGTATAGACCCTTGGGGGACCACGGTCAACGGAGTATATATAGGATGTAAGTGGTTATAATCACATCTTCTTGTATGTCACTGTGACATACAGTATTTTGGGTTGCTCAAGCGCAAGTCTACATGATTAATTTGCCACATGTGTTCAACGGACTTCACTGTGGGTTTAGACCGTAACCCCCTGACTGAGCTATGGGATCTAATGGTGGGTCTGCTGCATGAGGCTGTGATGTGTGACTGACTGCTGGTGTTAATCACAGAGATCATGTTGTACCGGGTATGTGACTCAGTAAGAGAGAGACAGAAGCTAGTGAGACAGACGGAGTCGGAGCTAAAGTTTTGGACACTCACAGGCTTCGTGCTGGATGTCAGAAAAGGAGAACATAAAGACATTGAAAGAGTATTAGAGCTTTTATTTGTATTATTGTTAATCTTATTTTACCCCCCATTGAAGTTGTTTATTCATCATAACCATGTGATCCCTTTCTTTGTATCTTATCTATCTATTGGTTTTATACCTGTATACTGTATGTTGTGTGTATTGTTTTGTACTCAACCTATTGGTTTCATACCTGTGTTTGTATGTTGTTTGTATGTCTGGCCTCGTGGGGAAAGATGGTGGGTGGGTGGGGAGGATTGGGAAAGGAGTTGTGGGAGAAAATGTAAAAAACTAAGAGTCGTATTCTCTTTCTGTGAAAATTGCATATGATGTCATACTCTTTGAATACAATTTACTTAATTTTTTTAAATTATTATTATTATTAAAAGTATTAGAGCTTGACCAATTTGGCCAATATCGATATTATTATTGGCATCGAATGGGCCCAATGTTTTTTTTGTTGTTGCATTGTGCCAGAAATAAATTGCAATGATAGGTAGATATAAATGTGTCCTGTTGAAGACTGAAGTGGACAGATCTATATCTCTGTTTAGCGGCACTGGGCAGCCTGCTCAGTGCTGATCAGATGACAGGCCACTGGGTTTATCTCAAAAACGTCCAATCACACCACAGCAGGACAACAACAGAGCTAATTTCAGACAGCAAATGAACGTCTGATGGCTTATCTTATCGCTTTATTGAGCTCCTGGCTCACATGGTGGCTGATAAGAGATGTGTATTTATGTCTGTCGACTTGACTGAGTGGGTGACATTGACCTGGTCCTGTGTGCTTGACGTGTAGCATAATATGTGAGTACGGTAATCCAGGTGAAGAGTTTAATGTATCATTGTTGGTGTGGTGTGTCTGCTCGAGATCAGATTAGAGTGTAGCTTTTTGTCTTTCTACGTGAATCATGAAAACACTCAGAGACTGCGTATTCCCCATGAATCATGATGTTGAATCATAGTACGATTGAGAACAAGTGTCCACACTGAGGCAAAGATAATGTTTAGCAAGCTAGCAATGCTAACACCGGTAGTGATTAGTTTTCCCAGGTATCACTGTATCCGATTGCTCGCTCTGTCACTGACCAGTTATTGTTAGTTTGGTATAAAACGGTATACACTGTAATTATGTTGTTTGGCAAAGAAATAACACTGCTTTTAGAGTTACAGCATTCAGTGTGTTTTGCGGATGAAGAAAACCACAGATGAAATCTTCCAAGTGTGTGTGTGTGTGTGTGTGTGTGTGTGTGTGTGTGTGTGAGAGAGAGAGAGGTAGAGGGAGAGAGAATATGATATAAATAAATGAAGTTAACCATGTAAACCTGGTTTATTTATACTTGTACCGTGGTGTTGCATGGGCGAAAATGGCTGAGGTTATGAACTTTTAGATTGGATATTAAATAAACGGTGTTACGTTAAGTAAAATGTTTGTCTGACCGATTGGTCTCTAAGTGAAGGAGATGCAAGGTGGCATTCCCTGGTCATGTCCCTGGCACCCTGAGCCCTCATGTTGTTGGATTTGTGTTGTGATGACAGAACGGAACACACAGTGCTGGGGCTTTCAGTCCACTCTGATCATTTTAGACAAACTGTTTAAAATGCTGACACAATTTCCTACAGGAGAGACGCAGTAGAAAGGAATTGATTCTGCTGGAAAGCAATAGGCCTCTTGCACAATTCCAGGTTCCATAGTAACGGGTGACGTCATTGGTGGGTAAAACAGTTGAGTACACAAAACGTTTTGGCTTGTTGATCGAGAATCGCTCCACCAAGAGGGCTGAGCTCCAACAGCGATTTCAAGCTTGATTTTTGCTCCTAACCACTTTGCTCATCTGCACTACGTGACCATGACATAGGCCTACTACTGTGCAATACTGTGCAATAGAATATATTAATTGGACAACATGAACCCCAGCATCCATTTTCTGCGTATCGGTCCGAGTCACCTAGGCTGCTATATTGCAAGAAGGGCCAACTCAACCTGAAGAGTGTGCACCATGAAGCTACATTACGTGGAGAGGGTTGCTTCAAGAGGCTGGCCCTCAATCTATGTTTAAAGTTACAGAGTGAAGATGAGGAGTTGGCATTAAGTATGTGTGAATTCCAGAGTAAAGAACCTCTGACTTTTATGGAGAACTGGCTAAGAGTGGTACGGCTGAAGGGAGGATGCATATTATCAGATTGTCTTAGTATTATAATCATGAACTTGAGAGTTGGTCTTAAAATATTATTTTATTATTTGAAATTATCTTATTTGTTCATTTCATGGAAATTAGCAGAATATAAATGCGGCGTTGGCGCAGGGGTAGAGTGTTTATTATTTTATTTGTTCATTTGGCTGGATGGTAACCGCAAGGTTGCCTGTTCGAACCCGGGCTCCCCCAGAGTTGGTGTCGAAGTGTCCTTGAGCAGGATACTGAACGCCAAATTGCTCCCTGAGGTGCAGGTTGGTGCCTTGCATGGTTTCCGCCGCCATCGGTGTATGAATGTGTGTGTGAATGGGTGAATTGATGCACAATCTATGTAAAGCGCCTTGGATAAAGGCTCTATATAAATGCACCATTTACCATTTTATAAATCCTTAGTCCTATTCTGGATCTACCACGCTGCTGTCTTAATGTTGACTGTGTGTGTGTTTCCAGGCTGTATGCTGTGTTTCGGACAGTCCGCCTTCTTCCGCTTCAACCACCCTGAGGAGGCGTTCAGGATGAAAAGCATGATGTCCTCTGGAGGGAGGGGCACCTCTGGAGATTACAGACTACGTACAGGTACTGAAACACACACACACACACACGCGCACACACACACACACACACACACACACACACACACACACACACACACACACACACACACACACTCACACTCACACTCACACACTCACACTCACACTCACACTCACACACTCACACTCACACTCACTCACTCACATGTTGCAACTTCACCCCTTTTGCAACCAGGTCTTATTTTAATGATGTTTGGGAGACAAGAAACACTTCCCTGGGGGGTTTTATGTGGGTAATATGAGTTTTTAGATATTTTAGTATTTCAAAGTGTCTGTAACGTCACAGACACTGGTCTCACTTCCTTCCTGGACTACATGTTGTCTCAGTAAGACAGCCCCCCCCCCCCCCCCTCTCAACAAGGTGGGGTGAGTGCAGCAAAGAATTATGGTCATTGTAGTCATCCAGAACACAAAGACTACATTATTTTTCTGGCCATAAGAGTGCAAATTTCAAATTGTGCCACTGTTTACTTCAAATACTGTATACTAACATTGAGTGACTGGAGTTTCTTCCAACGGTGAAATGTCCCTTTTAGGTGTGTTTCATTTAAGTCTACTTGTGCGCACCAACATGCTTCTGTACAATTAACTTCATGCTGGCACACAAAAACACCTAAATCAAACACACTCACACTCAACATTATTATACCTTCATTTGTGTGTAGCCGTCAAAATATCTGCTGTGAAAATTATGGGTCCATCATAATTTAATGTATTTTAAGATGATGAATCAGAAGAAACCCAGTCACTGTAGGCAGAAGTGCAGTGTTACCTAAACATTGAAGTGAGAGTTATTTTTTACAGGCCTTATGTGAGCAGAGGCACACTTGACCTGTTGTCATAGTAACAGTACGCCTTAAAAGAGTGCAAACTTCCTGGTTTGTGCGCGGTGGCCCGTGTGGATGAATGGTCAGATTGTCCTGTATAGGGCTTGCAGGAGCGGCCGCCAGGCGCAGCCACAGGGGAGGCCTGGCCTTTTACAGGTGCCTGTATACGCAGTCAGCCTCCCATTAACATAACCCCTTCGCTCTGTTCCCGGGGTTGGAGGGGTTGTTGAGATATGATAGCACAGCACAGCATAGCACAGCATAGCATGGCAGCCAGCCTGTGTGGTGCCTGGCTGGTGCCTCAGTTCACACCATGCATGTTTTATGAGGAGCTCATTCCTCCCCGTCTCCAGGCAAAGTTATCTGCAGCAAGATTGTGCGCGTGCGTGTGCGTGTGTGTGTGCGTGTGCGTGACTGCGTGTGTGTGTGTTTGTGTGTGCGACTGTGCATGCATTTGTTTATGCATTCTGGACATCTCACACACACACACACACACACACACACACACACACACACACACACACACACACACACACACACACACACACACAGACAGATCACTGACAGTATCTTGTTATTTCCTCCTTATCCTGTTGTCACTGCCTACCATGTTCTGTTGAGACGAGTTTAGCTCACATGTTTACTGGGTGTTGTGGACTTCCTGGCTCTGTAGTGTAATGAATGCTTTCCGTTGTTTAGAAACATAGAATTTTCCTCAATTATGCGTTCCTGTTGTGCTTAAACCAGCTTCTATCGCTTCGACGATCTGGGAGTGGTAGGATAATGTCCAGATGCTATCTGGAAATGATTGTTCAGTCATATCTTCTTGGATAGACTATAAAGGCTTTAGATCTAAATTATAACTTGTAATAAAACGTGTCTTTGATTTCAATAATAACTTGTAATAAAACCTAATAACTTTTAGAAACTGAAAGCAAAATGCAATTCTTTGCAGACAGTAAAAGTTGAGCCGGTGGTAGACAGCAGTAGCTTGGCGGTAAAGTTGTTTTAAAGGACCATAACCAATGGTCTGGCCCATATGACTCATTCGTACTTGATATATATTTCAAACCAACAACACAACTGCATTGTCTTCATCTTAGACTACTGACAACCATTTTCCAACCGTAGTTTGATTGATTTTCAAGGAAGACACTAAATGGAAAATATAGCACTTTTATCCAAAGCGCACACACACACTCAGTCATTCACAAACCTGCACATCGTGAGCAATTAGGGGTTCAGAGTCTTGCTCAATTAAGGACACTTCAACACTAACTCTGGGGGAGCCCAGGATCGAACTGGGAAACTCGCCGTTCCCATCCAGCAGCTCTACCAGCTGAGCCACCGCTGCTCACTGGATGCCATTGCCATTCATTTCAGTAATACCACAATGAATAAGTATATGGTATGAAAATCAACTTTAGCATCCATGACTTATTCATGTTTAGCAAACATTGACTAAATTATTCAGGCAAGTCTTGACAAAATGTAAACAATAATGCCATTTCAGTCAGATAACTCACAAATAGATTGAAAAAATGTATTCATATAGAATGTAAATATGCAAGTGTGAATAATAATATTTTATCTGCTACATTTTCTCACTCTCCGGCAGCACAGTTAGACAGCCATCATTAAGCATTAAGAGCAGGGAGATAGATAACAACCTTACCCCCCATGGGGATCAGAACTATTAGCAGAGCTGGGAGCAAACAGGTGCATACAACAAACCAGGGAACAGGGCAGGCCCCGTCCATACGGAGACATTTTTACGTGTATGGAAGAAAGTTTTTAATTGTATTGCCGGTGACCAAATTATTTTTAAACAGGGTCCCAGAGTGAAGAAATTTTCTTGTGTACAAAAGATAAGCATCTTTCCTGAACCGATTACGCTATAGCCGATTGAGACGATTCTGTGTTTGCGGTAAACTTTTTGAAAGCGACACCCTGAGGTGTGTTTAAATAAAGTAATAAACCGCCAAATTGGTCAGCTGATTTCCACGTCAGCATATGACACAATGGTCATGGCTCAACACTGTTTGTAGAGTGTAATGCCCAAACTAGCTCGCAAGCTATGATATTATATATATGTCCGAAGCTGAGAAATGACAAAGGCATGTAGCCGCAATTTGCAACACTCAATTTTTTAAATAATGGGATGAATCTAGAGTTGCAGTACCCTCCATTGACAGCCCAATTGATCCAAATTGCATTTCCCATCTGCTTGTATTAAATGACGTTAAACTCACCAACATTGCAGCTGTAGGGAAAGCTTAAAATATCCTCTTTCAAACTGCAAAGTGTTTGTTTCATAAGAATCCACCGTAGACATGTTATGAGATACTTTCTGTCAAGAAATTCTATGCAGGTGATTCTTTTTCTAAGTTTTGGAGTTCGGAAGTGCTCGTCAAAGTCACTGAACGGCCCTGCGTACCACCTGTTTCGAATTTGCACATAATGCAGGAGTAGCTCATAACATGTCTACAGTGGATTAATATAAAACAAACGCTTTGCAGTTTGAAAGAGGATAATTCAAGCTTTCCCTACAGCTGCAATGTTGGTGAGTTTAACGTCGTTTAATACAAGCAGATCGGAAATGCAATTTGGATCAATGGGCTGTCAATTTAGGCCGGGTATTGCAACTCTAGATTAATTTCATCCCATTATAAAAATAATGTAGTGTTGCAAATTGCGGCTAAAAGGCATGTGTTATGGCAGTTTAAAGTGATGTTTAAAAAGTGCTGGCAGATCATTATAAAGTCTACAGAATGTTGCAACAGAATCCACATGCCCTAGCTGACTTTAAGTCTAGACTTTGGAACGGTCAGATGTGAGCTTCTGCTTTGGCTAAAGAAGACTCACATTTAATTGCCAGTTTTATTTTATTTTTTACAATAGATGGAAATATACTTTTGTGAGTCTATTAGCTGAAAGACTTAATTAAAAACCCCAGACTATGACAATACATTTTTATTCCACAATCAAAAGCACTTAACATTTTCAAAATATTATTCTATTTTGAGTAAAGTCAGTCAGTCAGTCAGTCAGTCAGTCAGTCAGTCAGTCGATCGGTCGGCTAAGTAGGTCAGTCAGTCTGACCTGTCCTGTCTTGTCCTGTCCTCGTTGCTCGAGTCTAGTCTACAGAGATTCCAGTGGCAGTGAGTATTCTATTCATGTTGTAAAAATGTAATTCCTAAAAGGGTTGTTGAACTGTCTGCAACTGCAACGATCCCCATATTTGGTCTCCTCTACCAAAGCAATTACACACATTTTGTGGATAGAAATTGTTTTTGAGCTTGTAGTGAATGTGAACACTGTCCTGATTTTGAAGTCATACAAATTTAACATAATGTCAAATTATTTTAAAGCTGGTGACTTTTATTATAAAACCTGACTCAATATGCTGTCAGACAGGAGGAGGACGTGGTGGATAGCATCATGACATGTGAAATCTATTGCCACCAACACCAACTCTTGCCACGGCCCTTTAAGACATGACAGTCAGTCACACTATGCAGTCACAGCAGGAAAGGGAGGGGAACGGAGTCCTAGATCCCATAGCCTGGAGAGACACGCGCGCTGTGATTGGTTATTTGGTTGTCAGGCAACTGTTTAGTGTATCTTTCTGTTATTTTTGACAGAAATTCTCTTCTCTGATATAAATGAACTGTTTGAACCATAGAGTTAAAAAAAAAGTAGTAAGAAAGGCAGTCAAATATTTGTCCGACTGATGTTACAATGACAAATGTAGGCTGCTTGCTTTGACAGCACGTTATTTATCTGTGAGGTCATTGATGAAGTATGTGTGTATGTATTAATTTAGTTAAATGTTAGGTCATATATGAACGAGTTTACATGTGTACAAGGTCTTAAACTAGACCTGAGCTAAAGACTGTGTAGTAAAACTGTGTAAAAGCAGCGCTCTCTGGGCTATGGGATTGTACCGTAGCGGTGTGTTGCTGGCTGTGCCGGCTGGCTGGATGACATATCAGTCGGGCAGTGCTTCTCCCAGCCTCGGTCCCTCTGTGAAGAAGCGGGACCCGGGCGTCGGTTAGTGGAGCCCGGCCCGAGCGATGGAGGCTGTGTCTCCTCACCGCTACTGTACTATGTACATTTTACTGCTATGATGAAAGCGATCGGATCGCGTTTTGATTCGTGCATGTGAGTACCCGACTCAATTACAGTCATTGCCAAAGCGCTGGGAGCGACCCGTCAAATCATGACATCATTGCAAAGGGTCTCCACCGCAAAACGATTGCAATATTTATTTGCGAACTGTCATCGTCCCCAATTTGATTTATTATTATTTTTGAATCACACGACTGTAGCCCTATTAATTACCTGTGATCAACCGACATAATAATTGACCGACAGATGTTAATGTGACATTTGCTTCCATCCATGGATAGACATCTGTTCGAGTTGATTGTGGACAAGCTGTCATTTAACAGAGAAACTATGGTGGACTGGCTGTTGAAGCCAGGGCAGAGAGCCACTGTATTCTCCTCCCTGTTGAACAAGCAGAGCTGAATGCATTATTTATGAAGCTTCTATGTTTTAGAGCAGTTTTGAAATATAGACACGTGTCTTTGCCAGGGGGCACTTAGAGGAAATTTAAAAACTGTTCATGGGCAGCTATTCTGTACAGTATATTCCATTCCACAAGGCTTTATTATTTTTTTGCTTTATAATATGGCGATTATATTATTGTACTTTTCTTTTCCGCTGATGTTGTTTCCCCTCAGCGTTTTTTTTATACCACTAAATCCATCGTCAAGTTTCAGCATAACCACACTTTTACTTGAATTCATTTTCCACTAATAAAGATGGGTCCGAATCCCATCCCATCCCAGTTTGGAGACCTGTCCTTGGTGGTGAGTCTCCCCACGTGGTTGTCATGTCCGTTTTGCCCGCTTTATAATCTACTATGTTGACATTAGAGAGAGACAGTGAAGATTAGATTACCCTGGCTGTGTCCTGTGCTGCTCTGGGCCACATGGTAATTGGGTTATACCGGCACATTTTCCCCTGTTCCCTATCCACACTACAGATCTGTGCTGTTCTGCTCCTCTGTTCCCCTGCATCCTTCCTCCCTCCCTCGGTCCCTCCGCTTATCTCATCGTCTTGTCTCCTCCATGTCGGACCACGACTAGCCGTGGAAGCCACTTCTATAGTAGGAGAGTCATTGAAAGCACTCGTGTTGAAGAGCTCAGGTCCCTTTTATGAAGTGGAACCGTGGTACTTGATTGAAATATTGTATTCAGCCCCGCTCTACATTTATATAACATTGAATAGTGGGGCTGTAAGAGCAACATGTTATCTTGTCTTTTGCTCTGTATCTGCTCAGTGTAGCAGAGTAGCTCAGAGCCTGATCATGGCCTCAAAAGTCTTAATATCTCCCCCAGTCCATAGGGATTATGCCTTTGGTCTAGTGGTTAAGATATTGGACACGGGAGACCCCAAGTTCAAATCCCGGCCGTTACATCCAAATGGAATTTCATTGATGTATTCTAAGTATTCATTTAGGTGTGTATGATACACATATGCAATTTGACTGTGACTTCTGGGTGCCAGTGTGCTATGCAATAGATTAATAATAACCTGTGTGTTGATGTTGCTTTCCTGCAGACTCACAGAGCCTGGTCAATGGGAATCACCAGCCCAGTCCGGCCCAGTCTCCCCCGATCCCTGGAGAGAGAGTCCAGTCTGAGCACAGTGCCATTGTCAGCTCTATCGAGAAGGACCTCCAGGACATCATGGACTCCCTAGTGATGGACGACCCCCAGCCTTCGCCTTCGGAGGCCAGAATGCCTCCCGGGGCACAACCGATCCCCCACTCTCCCCTCTCCCCCATGGTCAACGGAGGGGGGAGGTATCTGTCCCCTCCTACCAGCCCAGGGGCCATGTCCGTGGGCTCTAGCTACGAGAACACCTCTCCTCCCTTCTCCCCCCTCTCCTCCCCCTCTGCTGCCAGCAGTGGGAGCATAACTAGCCCGTCTTTCGGCGGAGGACCCCAGGACCAGAATGCTTCACTCCCTCCAGTGCCTGTCCGCTCCTCTAGCTACAACTACAGCGCCCAACCTCCGCCCGTCCCTCAGCCACGGACCGTATTGCCTAACCACAGCGGCGGTGGCGGGTTTCAGAAGGTTCAGGAAAGCCCCAGGCTTCAGAGGAAGGCCCTCCTGGAGGCTCCTCTGAGCCCCAAGGCAGGCCGTAGAGGACTGGGCCAGGATGGCAGCGAAAGCCCCCGCCAGGTTCACCTACTCTCCTCCACTGAATCTCTCAGTGGTAGGAGCATTGTGCCAAATAGCCCCAGACTCACTCCCAAATTCCCCACTTGCGCATCGTCCCCGACCAATCCCAGGACCAAGACAGTGCTCCAGGACCGGCCTGCGAGCCCCTTCAGAGACCAGGGTGGTCTGCTCGACCGCTCGCTCACTTCCAGCCCCTCCCGGCAGCTGTCGCAGCCCGGCAGAGCCTTCCAGCCTCCCCTGGACCCTATCGTGCATATCATCCACGGCTCCCAGCTCCAGCAGCATCCTCGCATGCTGCAGCCCCCCGAGAGCCCCCGCATGGCCCGAAAGACCCTGGAGCTGAACGGGGACGGCCGAGGTGGGGGGGCCAGCATGAGGGAGCTCCCCCCGCTCAGCCCCTCCATGGCTCGGAGGGGAATCCCGGTGCTCCCGGGGGCACTTCCGGGAACCGTTCCGACCCTGAGGACCCCGGACAGTCCGTTGATTCCAGGCAAGCTACTAGTCCCCGACAGCCCCCGGCTCCGTCGCAAGGCCGGCTCCCCGCCCGAGGAGCAGTTCGGCGGCAGGCTCGTCCGAGCCCCCAGCCCCTCCTCCCCCTCCCTGCCGCCGATGGACGGCGACGGCGGGTGCAGGAAGGCCAGTTTCGGGAACGTCCTCTCCCCCGCCTACAGCCTGGGCTCTCTGCCCTCCTCCCCCATGGCGAGCCCCAGGAGCCACAGGAAGATGTCGGCGGGGGCCAAGGAGCTGGGGGGGAGGCCCCGCCCCGGGATGAGGGAGCGCAAGAACAGCATCTCGGAGATCAGCGACAACGAAGACGAGCTCCTGGAGTATCACCGGCGCCAGCGGGAGGAGCGCCTTCGCGAGCAAGAGATGGAGAGACTGGTGAGTTAACAACGGCAGCAGAGCAGCCCATCCACAGTCCATACACTGCTTTGTTTTCTGCTACAGGGGTAAGGGGTTGACACTATGGCAGGTAAATAAAGTGTTGGGGCATGTGGTGTTTGCTTTCGAGTTGCCCAAACTGCAAGTGCACATTTGAGTGAGGAGTCTGCTATTAACAACATGAGATCAAATAAGTAATTTTCTTTTTTTATTTTATTATTATAAATAACATTCTCTGGTATCGGACACAGAAGTTGTGGTATCGGGATCGGATCGGATTGGGAACGAAAAGAGTCGGGACATCCCTACTTATCTTCATATAATTGATCCTCACTAATGAAACAACTCCTCCCCTGAAGAAGACAGAGTAGACAGGAATAGATCCATCTTGAGCATTTGTGGGGACCAAGGTATGTATATAAAGTTAGTTTGAAAAATGACATTAATGGGTGAAGTGGTCCTTTAAGTAGACTAGACTTTCACGGCTATTTCCAGTCCTATATTGCGCTGATCGGAGCAATGGTCAATGAAAGCCATTGAAATGTTAGAGACACACTGCTGTATGTAATGCTGCTGTAATGCTCCACATGTGTGCAACTTTTGCTATGACTCATTTGTCACGGTAGACCTCTGACGACTGACGGTAAGCTCCCCTGACACAGAAAGACAGACGGACAGACAGAGACACATTTGTCTTCTCCTGGACAACGGAAACACAGCCCCGGGCGATCTGCGACACACACACACACACAGCAAGTTTGAGGTTGATCGCTCGGACAGTGCCTGTCCCCAGTTATACTTGGGACAAATATACAGACGGACTCACACACATGGACACAAACACGGGTACTGTAGATATCACGTAGTGATACATTAACAACCTTTATTTTCATGTTTCTACATAATAGTGTAACTCGCCATCTGTCAACACTATAGTTTATTAGTTTTATGTGCAGTGCTTTACCAGACAAACACAGTAAAGCGCGGGCTAACTGAATGAAGAGAAGGCCGTAATCAGTGCGTTTGTTTGCTGAAGGTGGACTTTACAGTAACGGCGGACAGTTAAAGCCACCGACTGAACCGTCTGTTACTCGGCTAGTTGGCCAACAAAATGCCGTCTCCTGGCGCGGAGCAGAGGTCGCCATGGTAACCACATTGTTTGTTTGTCTCGTAATCTCGGGGAGAGACAGGGAGAGCGTGGGCAGGGGGGTGGGGTGGGGTGGGGTTAGGTTGGGGCTGTCGAAGGAGGGGGCGGGTGGGGGGGGGCTGACGTCTTAGGCTTGTCTGGAAAAGTTTTGAATGAAACCCGCTGCTCAGACAATGTCCTTTATAGAAGGTTTTATGTGACTTTCGTGCCTCTGCGAGAAGGCATTTTGTGCGTCCTGTTTGTAATTACACAGTGGGTGTGTGTGAGAGAGAGAACGAAGGCGGTTCCGAGTCTAAAGCTGCAGTGTGTGTGTGTGTACACTCTGACATTGTAGTGACATTATTTGGGGGGGGGGGGGGGTCCATACAGTCCAGTTTTGTCTCACTGACCCTGTGTCAAGGTAGAGAAGGCCGCTGTAAATGTCACCCGGGCAGAGTGAAATGTAGACTTGTACCAATTTAACCCATTAAGACCTACGGTCTGCAAAAATACAAATGGCATCTACATCAGTAATTCTTGCACTTTCAAGATTTTTCGAATAGCAGATGTACCATAGTGATGTGCTGTGAGCTTGTATGTCTGCTATTATTTTGATAGCCAATGCAAAAATCGAAAATGGCACGGATGCTTTCCCGGTTTTAACTGTTAAAGGTAAAGGCATTGTCAAGAAGATGGTTAATAATATCTTCATTTTATTCAGTACAGTAGAATCCAATAGCTTAATTATTAAGAAAACTACGATTTCACCCCAACCTACCGCTGTAAGCAAACATAAGGAAACAGGAAATGTGTAGACAGGTCTGTGCTCATCAAATAATGTCAATGCAAGAAAGGAGCCTTGCTGCTAAAGCCAAAGTCAATGATTTGATTGCGTTGTGTAATTATTATTATTGCACTGTAAACACACATAGCTGTGCATGGAGCCTCGGGGGTCTGTACTTAGTCGTAGTTGACTCACTGAGTTGTGATTTATTTTCAATGCCCACAAGCTTTCACATTCAAGTATCCACTTGTACATACTGTACCTACTGTACCTGATTAAGCCAAAATGAAAAGGCTGAGCTAGGGAAACTACTAGTCTGGAGGACGATTCTCTCTTGAGATCATATCATATGTGTGTGAGTTGTTTCCATCTTCATGACCTGAATAGTGACTGAGGTTGTTTTGTTCAGTTATTGGATGGTTGTAGTTGAAAAAGTAGGTCTGATTTTCATGCATTTCTTATTTCTATAGTTTAATGAATAAACGTTTCACCTCATGTCATCACAGTGAGAGGTGTGGCAAACTGACACCAGCTCTGGGACAGACAGTCAGTCACTGTGCAAAGTCTGGTAGGGGGTTATATTTACCCAAGTGTAAGGTGGTTGTATCACACCACCTGTGGGAATACCGTTGACTTATTCTGTGTATAAGTCATGTGATATATTAGTACAACTGCAGTACATGCACTCTGAGTTCTGCAGCTGTAGAGGTTTTGTATCACTCCAAGACCATGTTATATTGTGATTCAGTCAGTCAGTCAGATACTGATATTCAAGACTGACCGGGCCTAAACCTACCTAACTACTGACATCCTTTAGATACAATAGTAGAGTCTCATAGATGGCCTATACTGAGCTGGGTGTTCTGTTTAGTTATATCTGAATTATCTAGGCTACTAAAGATGTTAGAGTGATAAACCTTCTGTGTGGGTGTGACTGCACATGAACAGGGTGGCATACTGTACACAGTAAAGGAAAGTTATTATTTTGAAGGCATTTCTACAAGACAGTGAAAAATGAGGCACAGGGTAGAACAATTCAATGACACGCAACACAGGCCACGAACTGGAGTCAAACCCGTGTCAAGAGCAGTTCTGTGCCCGTGCGGGACGCTAATTAATTGTCTGACTCCACATTGTTAGCCAGCCGCCCCCTGGCTAAACAATATGTAATTGCTTTGTTTTCCTAACAGCCTGGAGGTGAGCGTTTTACTGATGAGCAGCCGACAGTGAAGAAGCAGCATTTGCCATGTCTGTCGGCTGCAAGATGTCCCTGCCTGGAGAGCAGCTGTCTGTCTGATATACTGTCCCTCTTGGCAAACACACTTGGCATATGGCCTGAATTCACAGTCTCTGCTCTGTCCGTCTGCAGAGACAGATAAAGGGGGACTGGCCGTGTGAAAACACAGCTCCTCTGTCATCCAAAGATGACCTCATCTTTCAGCCGGGGTGTCCGCTGAAGATTGTCGTCATTGTTTTAAGAAACACGACCTTGAGATGATGTCACACTGTTTGCGTGATACATACAAGTTTCGATGATATAAAAAAAAAAACAGATTTTCTATCAAGAGTGTTAACATGTTTATGTTTATTCTGGAGTGCAGCTCAAGACCATTGATTCTGCGTTGACTGATGAATATTTAGGCTGTAACAACAGTCTTAACGGTTGTACTTGAATGATTGTTTTAGTAAATGCAGTTAATTGACAATTACTGTATGGCCGTAGTTAAGTGAGTTATTGCAGCTGTCCAATGGCTGTAGTTGAGTGAGAGTTACTGTATGGTTGTAGTTACTGTTAGTGGCTAATCTGTACTTTGGAATAAGGATTTCTGCAACTGTCTAAAGTAAACTCAGTGGTTCTCAAAGTGGTCCTCAGGTTTCCTCAGGGGTGGGGTGTGTGTGTGTGTGTGTGTGTGTGTGTGTGTGTGTGTGTGTGTGTGTGTGTGTGTGTGTGGGGGGGGGGGGGGGGGGGTTGGACCCTTTAGGCCTATTCATACTCTTCTCTACTCTGCTCTACAATATTATTTTGTCATAATTGGTCACAGGTGCTGATTATTGAAAAGGGGATTGTGTGTGTTCAGGCGTTCCATATTTTTCCAGTCTGTCAGTCTGCCTGAAAAAAAGACACACGGTAGTCGGGACATACAGTATACTGTAGAGAAAGCTCTGTTGTGTATTGTGCCATCTTTGCCAGTGCAGTGTCCATGTGGATTATTACAACACTAAATATACCTTCATGCTGCAGATATGCACCCACATTCAGGAACGCCTACAGCTGCTCTTTGAGCAAAGAAACCTAGGAAACGTCTCACAGAAGGCCAGGGTAGACCTCTGTGGAGAAAAAAGAAAAACGCTGAACAAAGAGTATTTGTAATATATCATATAATTCAATATTGAATTGGTTTTTTTTCACAGAATCAAAGGTCATGGTCAAATGTTTATGGTCATGATTCACCAGGATCCTGGATGACTTGATTCTAGGCTTAAAATAATTGATATGAATGTTTTAGTAAATTTAATTTAATGGACGATTTTTCAGTGGAACCACCAGATAACCACGGCTACTGCTATGCCTTATAGAGCGTCGCAGTCCCGCCCCCTCGAGAGACCCGGAAAATAAATCCCTGTTCATTTTCCTCATAGACCTTTCAGAAAGTATTTATTATAAGACGTTTACGTCAACTCAAATCATGACAACAAACATTTTCGGGCTGAACAAATAATTAGAAAGAAGAAGAAAACTGCACTTTTTTTATTTGTTTTTCTTCTTTGTAATTATTTGTTTGGTCCAAAATATTGTGTGTGTTGTCATGATTTGTCACGACAAGAGTTGGCTTCGTACAACGCTTAAAAGGTCTTTAAATAATTATGTTTTGAAATGTCTATGGGAAAAATGCATTTCATGGGCCTGGCGTCGTCATGAAAGGGGGCGGGACTGCGACGCTCTATAGGGCAAGCTATATAACATAACTCATCTGTAAAGGTGGCCTTTATGTCCTTTTGCTCTTCTCTTTCTGAACGCCTCACAACAACAACAACCCAGTGATGTTTTGGTTCTCTTGTCCGTCTGTGACTGCATGATGGTTGGCATGTCGCTGTGGGTGAAGTGCTTCTCTGCCTCAGCTAGGACAGATAATTTTGATCCCATCTTGCTTGAGTGGAGCAGGACGAGAGAGAGAGAGAGAGAGAGAGGGCGACATGATTCATGAAGAGGTTACTTGGAAGGTGGAGTACATGAACGCTCACTATGTAGGTCGGCTGTGCATTTAATGTTCTTCTTCTTGTGTCTAAAGGAAAGCCCTGTTAATCCAGCCTTGAGACGGTGTAAACACACACATGGGTGGGTGTATTTAAGGATTTTATGTGCCATGCAGCGCTGACCTGTTATCAACAGTACAAGACGCATTCCTTTCATAATAATTGGCGTACCTACCTATGCTGTCTGTCCAATGAGGTTGAATAGGCACATATGAGGCTATAAACGCATCATTGCATTAATAATATCGGTGTTGAAATTATATTTACATATTATGTCAAATTATTATTAACTTCTTTTTTTTTTAAACATCTGTTTATTATGATTTTTGGCATAAAAGCATTTCAGTAATGATTAACCATAAAATTACAGATCGGACAAAAAATAGCAAAAAAACATACAAACAAGAGACTTACAATAAAAGGAGACAAAACATAACTCAAAGAAAAAGACAAAAACAATAAAATTATAACTGACAAGGCTGATGACTACACGGCATTCCGAGGACAGAAACAACATCACTATAAATTCTAAAAAACATTTCTGATGTGAAAAGGAAGACATATGCATACATGATTATTAACTTCTATTGTAGGTTATAGTCCATATACATAAAATATTGTTCCATGGTGTATTTATGATATTTTGGGAGGCCTTTCTGTCTTTAATTGATTGTACAGTGGCCGATTGACATGAAACGGGGAAAGATTCAGGCAGTGATACACAGCGACGGTCCCCCGGGCTCAGGAATTGAACCCGGGACCTGCTGTCAGGCTGCATCAGAGCCTATCTAATATCTGGTACGTGGTGCCTCAACGACTCGACCATCAGCGCCCTATCTTGTATTTATTTCAAGGTATTTCGCATAGAAATAAGTATAACAGACATGTCCATTCATAGCCACACTGTGCTGCCCATGGGACTCACTCTTTCCCATGAGATTTCGCCCAGGTGGGTGTGGTTTTGACGTTGTTATTCTGTGAGCTGAGGTTAGGGTTAAGGTTAGTGTTTGTGAGGTTAGTGTTCAGGTTAGGTTTAGGCATAGTTTTTGTGAGGTTTAGGGCTTATAGTGCTGGGTTTAGGCATATAATAACCACAGCCCATCAGGTAGAAAGCTCTGTGAAAGATGTGCCCATGTCAAACACTGAAGAGGAAGGAAGCAATTCATGTGCTTCTATGATGTGACAGGTTGAGGTTTGTTATGAAGATGCATTCCATAGCGATAAGCATCATCAGCTTATGTGTGAACTGACCATGGAAAGAATGGTACTAATTACCCATCTTACATTATATAGCCTACCCCATTTTATATCTGTGGATGTGTTTTTTCCAGTCTAGTGCCGGAATCGGTACCTAATACTGTACTTTTCAGCGAAAAACAACTGAATAACAAGTTAACATACAGCAGTTACATGCACATTAAGGTGCTATGCTGTGTGCTGGACATAATCTCATTATAAAGGTAATTGCCTGTACATGGAAAACTTTGCTCATCCACATTTTACATATCGATGTTTTGACTTCTGGAAATGCTGAAGATCCACCTGGGACTGAGATGATGTCAGCAAATAAAGTTATAGTCTATTCATGGTGTTTCCTTCACTTCCAAGTGTTATTTTCTGAACTCTCAGGTGTTGTGGAGCTGGCTGTCCACTAGAGGGTGTAGCTTCCCTGCTCAGGATTTAGTTGGATAGCAGAAGGCACCATGGAGTGTGGAGGAGGGAGGGTGGGATACAGTGCATTCAGCTAAGCAGCAATAAGCCTCTCCCCATCTCATATTATGGTTCCCACTCACATTTGAAAATGTATTATTCGCTGTGTGGGCAAATTATTAGGAAGGAAGGAAGGAACATCTCCTGCATCTCAATTTCTCAATGTCTCTGGGTTGACATTTATTTTCTCCTGAAAGTATGGTTTTATGTGCTTAGCTGAAACTGGCATAATCCCAGAAAACCGCAACCATACAAACCAAATAGAGTTTGATGTACAAAAAGTTGATGGAGAATATTCTGAGCCCTTGTGTGGATTCACATGGCCAGACTACTGACATAGTAATAGATGTATGTCTAAAGTACCAACTCCAAAGTTGCTCTTCATGGAATCAACCAGCAAGCCACCTCCCACTTCAGGAACTCCCTACTCAAATGATGCCTGCCCCCTCCCCCTTTTCAAAGATCACGCCCCCCCCCCAGGCCCCAGGGCCACAGAAGGGCTCTCTCTCTCTCCCCCCATTTGTTCCAAACTAAGTAGCTCAGTCTGCTTGAGTAATGTCTCAACATTAAGACTACACCACAGGGAGACAAGTGATAGAGAGACTACTAGTTTGTATTTAGTACTGTCCAATAACATCCGGTACACAGACGTAAAGATATGGATCGGCACCAGGCGCTGAGAGGCCCTGCACCCGTGGGCACTGTGGTGAGGCGAGGGCAGAGTAGGGAACAGGCCATGGTGTACCTGCTGACTCTGGCTGGAGAGAAGCCAGGCTTGCTCAACAACGTGGCAGGACTCATGAAGGTAACTGATGCCTGTAGGTCTCTCTCTCTGGTGGGCTCTGGGCTATATTTAATGAATGACCCACTCTGAGATATGCACTATAGCTATACATGACAAGGTGTTGACGGAGCTCTGGGATTCTTTCATTAGCGAAGTGAGTTTTAGACCATCATGGAAGTTGTGAACTTGTGAGCTGTGTCTTCTTGGCTGACTTTTCAAAAATGCTCCTCGCACATCTGAGTCTAAATTTAGAGGGTTCGCTGGCTGGCAAGAGGACAAAGTTGATCAGATGGTTGTACTGTTGTTGATGGTATCGTGTGGGTGTGTGTGTGTGTGTATGTGTGTATGCGTGCAAGCACATTCTGGTACCGGTACTAGAGCTGGACAGGTGCCAGATTTATGGGTCTGAAATACCGATACAAATGTTTTGACTGATATTTTGTGTGCAAAATCTTAGATTTGACTAACGTTTCTATTTGGGAACATTTAACTTATGAATTATACACAATCATTGTAGATTGGCTAGAAACATTTAAAAATCCTCGGCTGTATAATTGCCTATAAAAAAGAATCTAGCTGGTGCATGCATGGTCAACAGCCTGCTACAGCACGCATACATACATATGCATGTGATGCCTTCTGTCGGCTCATTCTTTCACAATGGAAGCTTTGAAGGTTTTGCAGCATCTGTATTAGTTCAGATGTCTGCCGGTTGACTGCAGGTTGGGGATTTTTATAATGAGACCTGCTGAGAAATGTGTTGAGTTTTACTACTGCCGGTAGTGCAAGCTAATGAGAACTATCGAGTCAGAGACTGAGCTAGAAAGCCAAAGATTGACCAGGAAAGGAGGATATATAGAACTCATATTTCTTTGCTGATGGAGACAGTGAGAGAGCGGCAGTGTTGGATAGGAGTGAAATTGTGAGTGACTCTGTCTGTGAACAAAGCTTCGGGCTGTTGTTTGCATCCTCTTGTTTGACAGCTGGAGAGGCTGCTGTTTGGTTTGTTTGCCGCTGTTTACGTTGGCTGGTACGCTTCATAAATCTCCCCCGGCCAAACAATCGCATGCAGAATAACTAGCAGCTCATCACACAGACTGTTGCACACTGGCATTGATCTACACAGCTCATATTTATTGAGAATACGGGCTGTATATCTATATATATATATATACTGTATTGTACTGTATTGTTTTTCAGACCATCTGTCTTTTCAGAACATAGTATAGTGGTGGCTGTGCAGATATTACAGGCTTTTGGTGTTTGTATTGTGGATGTAGGATTCCCCATTGTCATTTAAATAACAGTAATCATGTTTTTCTTTTATATATATATATAAATCCCCCACTCTTAACCTGCCCTCTAATCACTGCATGTGCTCTTTGATGTTCTCATCTCTAGGCTGAAAGTTTTGACATGACGACTATAAAACCCATGTAGGGAAATGACCCCTGGGGGCCCATATCTTAACCACTTAAACTCTGTTTAAAAGAAAAAGAGCAGATGTTCAGTAAGTATGCTTGGCCCATAGTACAATACCACTTTCGGCCACCATGTCTTTTGCACTACAGTGTTTCCTCTTGGTGACGTCTTTATAAAAAAACAAAAAGAAAAGAACTTGGGATCACTTTGATATCTGATCTGTGATCATAGAATAATCTCAGAAAACATGTCAATATGAAATGAAAGTTTGATTCATCAAAACACCCCAAATCCTAATCTGACCCACTCAGATAGGGAATAGTATGTTCAAATCAAACGATTCTGATTCTACGTGATTCTACGTGATTCTGATTCACGATTGTGAATCAGAATTCACGATTGTGAATCAGATTCAGAATGATGTCAGATTTATGTATGTATCTCTCTTTGTCCCTTTATTCCTATATATGGAGTTCTGTGTCAGCCATGCCCAAATATGGAGTGTTGGGATGTCAGAACAGGCCAGCTTGTGGAGTTCTGTGTCAGGCATGCCCAAATATGGAGTGTTGTGAGGTCAGAACAGGCCAGCTCCATACAGTATATGAAAGCTGGACAGGGGCCTGGTGTAGAGCCCGGGCAGAGGCCTTTTTGGGGCGGTTCTGGACAACCGTGGGTCCGACCGCCTCGACACCGGGCACTGCACCCCCTGCGGTGGTGTGGAACGCATGTGTCGAATTTGAAGTCGGTGGAGCGAACGGTTCTCGAGTTACGTGGATTACACATGCACAGACAGACGTACAGACAGACAGACAGACAGACAGAGACTTTGGTGCATGAGATAAATAAGATAGATACTGTAGATATGTTTGAGACTCTTACATACAGTAGTAGGCTATTTGGGCCTGTAGTGAATATAGCTCCAGAGGCAACTGTTGCGGAACAGTGAGCTCCTGTTTCTAGCATCTCGCTGTTAAAAAAGCATTCCAAACAGGTTGTGTCAAAATAACTCCAAAATAACAATTCATATAGGCAGGTTCCAGGGGGGGATTGGGAGTAAACAGAAAAGTTAGCTCTGATTTCATGACACTTCTGTCATCATGCACACTTTCACTAAGACTGCACTGGTGCTGTCTTTTTTTGTGTGTGGCTGTCTTAGTGAAAGATGGCACCAGTGCAGTCTCTAGGTATGATCAGGTCAGATTGTAAACATTTGTACATGTAGCCTGGCTTTGGCGTTTTGGATGAGCCTATCCACAGGGTGAAAACAGTACCCTGCTGCTGCCGTGAAGGTAAAGATAGCAGACAGTGGATCACCTTAACGCTTCCACAGACTGGCTTTTCGGGAGCTTTTTTTTTTGTTTGTTGACACATTCTGTTTGGAGAGCTCGTTAGCGCCAAGTGTCTAGAATAAATGAGAGCACGCCATTTCTACTGGCAGCTCAGACTCTGGAGCTGATATTCACTGTGGCGCTTCCAAGTACTACAGGTATGTAAGAGACAAAATATATACAATATGTCTGGATTTGCCGAACTTACACTTAAAGCTCAGTGCACTGAGTGCAGCGTGGAGAGGGCCAGTTTATTACCAGGAGAGTCGTCGGGCTGCCTGAGGGCTCTCTGGTGCGCTTGGCTTTGAAGCCTGTTCCGTTGCTCCATGTTCCACCAAGGAGGAGGAGGAACACGGCCCTCGTTAAGAGGCGTCTGTTCCTTCTCCCCAGGGACAGTGCCACTGAAAATATGAAACCTTCCCATGGAGAGCAGCTGATGATTACCACCAACATGGTTTGTTTTGCAGACGATTTACCGAGAAACGGAGCTTGTGAATCTTCTGTTACACCGCCCGAAGAGATACATATATATATATATATATATATACTGTATATAATAATGATATATACATGGAGGTAGCGAGAGAGAAATAAAAAAGCGCTTAGTTTTTTGGGGTTTAGTTGAACTATTGAATCCTGCTCTCGAGGTGTACTACCAAGGTTCTATTCACGTCTGTGACGTGCTGTAAGATAAAATTTAAAAAAAAGAGTTGCCTCTACCAATTAAAGATACACAGGTGCCGCCCTTCTCAACGGGAAGAATAGGCTAAAGGAAAGGGAATTGGGGACGGCGGAGAAGGGGGGAAACGCACCGACTGCTGGGGAAACGAGGAGGAACGAGGGAAAAATCCTGAATGCCGGGAGGCTGGAAACAAGGATGTAAGTTAAGGAAGGAAGGAAGGAAGGAGAAACTGCAGCAAAAAGTCACTAGAGAACTATCTGCACGAGCGTAAATAACAAAGAAGGAAAAAAAAGCATTGTCCTCCTACCTAGATCTATCCTGTCAGTTCTCCTGAACATCATAATCTTTGTAGGGTTATATATATGGGTTAATCTAAACTGGTTGTTCTGTAGGTCACTCGGGATGAGAGCATCCATCATTCACCTGGTGTATGCCGTTCACCAGGCTGCCATTGGCAACTGTTATGTCCGCCAGTATTTTATTATGGGTAGAGTACATATCACTCCTTTTCAACGGTTACCATTTTGCAGTGAAACTTCAGCTGTTTAAGGTTTGTAACAAAAAAGACTTTGTGTGAGTTTTTTTTTTTTTTTTTAGTAAGCCAACGGAAAGGGGGCCGGGGGTAAGTAGACTGTGTGAATTCAGGTTTGGCCTCCAAGACAGCCAGGCACCACACTCTGAGCTTAGGGAATGCTTGGAACTAAGCAGGCAGAGGAATGCCTCTCTCACAGAGAGGTTACAGTACCAGTACACACACACGCACGCACGCGTGCGCACGCACGTGTGCACACACGTATTGGATTTACACTTCAGTGGCGATTATACTGTTTCTTTGTTAAATACTTTTTGGTAGTACTGTACTGACACTTTGAAAGGCAAGTAAGGACAAGGGAGTCAAGGGACCTAATGAAGTATTCATTCATTCACTCACCGACTGGATTTATTAGTTTTGGATTGACGATGAACTGATGATGTTTTTCACACGATTTATTTTGTCAGAGATTAGACTGTGTGTGTGTGTGTGTGTTCTTTGTGGTTAGCCTTGTGACTGAAACTTGATGTCCTGCAGGGCGGGCAGGCAGTGAGAAAAGTATTTTAGTGAGTAGGCCTTGCCTTGTTAGTCTTTCTTTTGTTCTTTAGTCAGTCAGTCAGCCAGCCAGCCAAAAACCCCAGAAGGAGCGAGTGCATTCTCCGGTAGCGGCAATCAGACGCGGTGCTGCTGGGGGGAGGGGCGGCACCTGCCGGAGGAATACTGGATGACTCGCCCCGGTGCTTGCCCGTTTTTGTAATATGCTATTGGCTGTTTGTATTCTTTTTGGAAAAATATAAAAAGATACTCCTGTGGAAAGGCTATATTATTTGACTTATATTGACCCTATAAACAATTTAGTATTATTTAGTATATGTAAGGTTTTGCACCCTCAAATGGTACCTCGTCAGATAATCCCCACATATCCTACAACAACTTCTGTGAACAGACTTTACTGTAGTAGCTTTTCATAAATTATATTTGTACTTGGGCTGTCTGCTGTCATGAAAGTTTATAGTTAGAGAAATTCAAAGTCCAGCCGTCTGCTCTCCAGCCTCTCGATCCCACCCCTCACTGGGGAAAATTCTGGGAGGAAAACAGAAACGGGCGAGTCATCTTGTTACCTGCCGGAGAAGGTGTGGGGATGCACTCGCTCTCCCTCGAAAACAAACGATTGGGGGATTCTACATCCACATTGTGGAGATCAAATCATCAAATGTGTGTTTGCTGCTTCTAATCAGGCCATCATCACTGATGTCTGGTAACCCCATTTGGGCCTATACTCTCCCTCCCTGCTGCTTCTTCTCAGCCTCCTGTCTGAGCCCGAGGGGGTGTGCTAACGACATCTACAGAAAGGCTCAAAGCTCATAAACTGACATTTCTGACCTTTTGGGAAGTGGTTGTAGCAGCGAATTGCCCTCAACACACCTCCGCTTTCTAAAAAGCCCACATGGGAAGGGGAGAAAAAAAGAAGGTTGACAACAGATGTGGTAGGCAGTCGGAGAGCACCAAGCGTGATTTGTGCATAATTTGCAGGTTGTCTGGCTTCTAATTTGACAGTGTGTCAAGTTGATTTACTCACGGAACCTCCCACCCCCTTCACACACACACATTTCATGGTATGAAATCTGTCTTCAGCTTCATGAACATTGTCTGGTGTTAGAGAGAGAGAGAGAGAGACCTTCATTATATCTGCTCTTAGTTTACCTTCTTGTCAGATCATTGTCAGAGTTCAGATTGGGTTGATCTTGAAGGTGGGTGTGTGTGTGTGTGTGTGTGTGTGTGTGTGTGTGTGTGTGTGTGTGTGTGTGTGTGTGTGTGTGTGTGCGCGTGTGCGTGTGCGTGCATGCGCATGCGCTCAGGTAGCGTGTATGCAACTACAGTAGCATGCATTATTCATTGCATTATGGTGATGATACTGCACCATACTACAGCTCGGGGCTCTGTCCTCCCACCCACTCTGTTAAAAACAGAGCTATCTCCCTGATTACAGCTTCAAGCTAATGGAAGGGTTGCTACAAGCTTCTTATCATGCAGACACTAACCCAGAAAACGATGTCTCTCTCTATGAGGGACTTTATCCCTTATGGCAGTGGGTCAGGATCCAAAAAATGCATGACAGAAGATGTTCTTCGCCTCCATGTTAACCTTCATCTTTTTCTTCTTTCTTCCTTATTCTTGATAGTCAATTCAGGTGTTGTGTGAAAGTAGTTTTAAAGCCAGTGCACTGGAGGTTGTGTGTAGTTGAAAATTGACTTGTTCATTTGGGTGGTTGCTATGCACCCATGGGGGAATGCCTTAGAACTGACCCCTGGTGCGATGCTATGTGTGAAAATACCACATAGCTCCCTGGTTTCCAACGCCAGCAAGGAGAGGATGGCACGCGTATTGCGTGATACAGAATTTGAACGTCCCGACGTGCAGAACCTCAATGAGGTTTTATCATTTTATCTTTTTTATTTTATTTCTTCCCATTTTTCTGGGATTAATGTCCGACGTGAAGACTGAACTTGCAGTCTGCAGGTGATGAGAAGTGGGGTGGGAGGTCTGTGGCAGCTGACATACAAGAGGTCAGAGTTTACATGCCGGTGTCCCAGCTTGCTGGAACCTTCCTAGTAGGTGGGCTGACATCCAGAAGACCAGAACACAGCTGGACGACCCATTAGCAGGGGGTTGGAGTGGAGACATCCTGACATAGCTTTTTCGGAAAACTGTCAGGATGTCTTCTACATCCTGACAGTTTTCTGAAAAAGCTCTGTTTCTATGTCAGTGGTTCTTCGATTTTTCAAAAATAGCAGACCTGCAAGCTCGTAGTGAGCTTGAGCTTGAGCTCGCTATGAGCTTGTAGATCTGCTATTTTTCAATAGCTAAAGCATAACATAATGCTAACACCAAAAGGGGTTCCCGCCCAAAATGGGTTAAACCGTGGGTAGTAAAGTGCCGTAGAATGCTGAAAACATAGCTTCAAATATCACAAGTGTCAATACAATCAGCATTGTATCGTAAACTATAATCTTGTTATTGTTTTAGTTCAAAAAGGGTTATGACTTAGCATGACGTGGCAGCAGGGTCAACGGGTCATTGCTAGGGTGACTACTATGGTCTTTGATGATCTCTCTGGGCCTTTACCCTATAGTACTCCCCTGGGTGTAGTCGGTCGAGGCGCTTCGGTCTCATCCGGATTTGACCGTCGGGCGTGCCAGAGAGTTTTGCTGAGTCATAGTGGGTCAGTTTGAATTGAAGCGTGACAGAGATGGCACGATGGAGGAGGTTTGTGTTCCAGCTCATTAGCCTCGGGCCAGAAATTCTGTCCTTTTCTCTCTGAGCGGCTTGCCTCCAGATTGGTATCCATTCTCTGCCGAGGACCCACGCAGGAAATTAGACTCTGGCTGTAATCTGATGTCCTTCTGTCTTTCTTCAAAGGACATATTTTGAAAGCACATCTAGAGCAGTGGTTCCCAAACAGTGGGCTCACGGAGTGGACTCACAGACCAATTTTTATGGGTCGCGAGTAAATGTTTATATATTTTTTGCCAATTCTTTTTACATATACCGGTAATTTATATAAATATTTTAGCCCTCATTTGACTCTATCAGTCACTATATTATTGTGTTTCCTTAGAAATGTTTACGTTTCTGGGGATTATAATTTTTTCCCTTGCTTTAAGTAGCTTGTAGATCTGTTGTATGTATTTTTGTGTGACCGTTGTACAAAATATAAAATAGGGCTGACGTGGTTAATCAGACTAATGGATAATTGGATATAGTTGATTTTTTCCCCCCGTCAATTTGTTGAAACTGAAAATCGATTGTTTAATAAATCTAAAAAGTAATCAATAGAATGATCTCTAAGAAATGTAATGTATCTATAGTTGCAGCCCTAAACTGAAGTGAAAGTCTCAGTATAGACTTCTAGAAGGCCTAAAAGTCAGTTAACTAATTTGAACATTTGGCCTGATGGTGGAGCTAAAGGAAAGGTTTCTTCTTCTTGAGAGCACAGCCAAGTTGATGACAATCCACTGATTCCAGCCATGACCTTTCGAGATATGTTGGTCACCAGACGGACAGAAAATGTAACTATAGGTTTTATTTGTAAACTATTATGCAGTACACTGAGACATACGCTAACGCCCATGGCACATGCTATGAATAAACATATCGCTAGACTTTGAAAACCTTGCATTCTCACATTGACCTTTGTCCCGACCCCAGTAGAAAGGATCAACATATGGAATGTCAGAACAGGTCAGCTCCATATATGGAGATGTAATGGTTTGAGATCAGATGTAGACTGCAGAGTTGCTGGCCCGGCTCCATAATATGCAGATATGGAGATCTAAGGGTCTCCATGATGTCACGCGATGTCATGAGATGTCACGAGGCATGACCATATATGGAGGCGTGATGTCAAGAGGCGTAACCATACAGTATATGGAGGCGTGGGTGACTAACGGCGGGGCTCCACCGTCTCCGTCACATGTGTCAATTGTCAAAAAACGAACCGGGGCAATTTTAATGCAGTCACGCAACGCAACGCAACGTGTGGAGCCACCCTTCATTGATTAAAAAGGGAACATTCCCTGACGGTGACGGAGCCCCGGTGTCACTAACTAACGGACGGACGGACGGACGGGAGATGCAGGTTTTCATAATAAATAGTAAATACGACCTACGGTCGCAACAATCATAGAGTTGAATGAATATTGAACTGTGCTTAACATGTGTGCGTTCCTCTCTTTGCCCACCAGGAGAGACAGCGTCTGGAGACCATCCTGAGCCTCTGCGCCGAGTACAACCGAGGCGACGGCCCCGGAGGCATCATGGAGACGCCCCTCCAGTCCAGGACGGGCTTCCCCGGGGGTTCCCCCGGGGGGGGGTCTCTGGCCGACGGCTGCAGACGGAGGCCCTCCGTGGAGAACCTGCTGGTGGGGGAGAGGACGCCGTCACCCGGCCTGCGCCACGCCCACCACCACCACGCCCAGCAGCAGCGCCAGCGGGAGACGAGCGACGAGGAGAACCTGAAGGAGGAATGCAGCAGCACGGAGAGCACGCATCAGGAGGTGAGGAGCACTCCTCCTACTACGGCGGCACTGCACAATGGAGACAAACAGGTCAGAGGCTAGCTCGCTGTGTTCCTGCCTTGCCTGCCTTGCCTGCCCGCTGCTTGCACCCCTGCATGGACGCCAGCATGTGCCAACCACCATACCAGATGAGCTGCTTCTACATCCTGACAGTTTTCTGAAAGAGCTATATGTTTCTATGTCAGTGGTTCTTCGATTTTTCAAAAATAGCAGACCTACAAGCTCGTGGCGCGTGCTATGAGCTTGTAGATCTGCTATTTTTCAATAGCTATAGCATAACATGACGCTAACACCAAAATGTGGTTAAACCGTGGGTAGTAAAGTGGCGTAGAATGCTGAAAACATAGCTTCAGATGAGCTTCCCACTAAACTAAATCAAGCAACGATGAATTGAATTGGCACTAAGCATACCGTATACCTGTAGTCCTCGTTTTTACCGATTTCCGTTTCTGGTACCCGTTTTCCTGTTCTAGAAGAACACATTTAGACACATATTATGAAGCCAAGGTGTCATATACTGTACATTTGATGTGTTTCCGGGTTAAATCTGCTGCCGCGACAACAAGGCAAAGCATTATAGAAAATTGCACCAGAAGTGGGAACGGCTCTGCCACCTTTTGGGGAAACCCGGCCGGGACTATCGTTAGGTATGCACAGAGCCTGTGAACAATCAGTAACCACTTTTCAGCCGGGCGCTTTGGGCATATTGTCAAAAAAGTATGAAAAACTCCCTAAATTAGCCAATCTACGAGTTGCATTGCGAGCTTATATTTCCGCTACTCGTCGTTTGCAAAGGCACTGCATATATGCACTGTATATAAATGGACTGTCTGTTTCGCTCGGGTAAATGTTGCGCATGCACCGTACGAGTGTGTTCTGTGGGTTCAGAGAGTTTCTATACGTCTGACTGCCTCACTGAATATTCTGACGGTGAGTTCACACAGGTTTCTACATCTGTCACACTGGATATTGTGACAAAAAGCGTCCCGGGGCGCAGAGTGCAGTTCATCGTACAGTTCATCATACAGTACATCTCCGTGCAGTAGCTGACATTTCACTCAACACAAGCATCTTCATATAGTTTTTTTTCTGCATTTGCAGCAGTGTTGATATTGCATGATGTAACCTATCCTTAGCGTGAACTCGCTCTTGATGGATAAAAAAAAAAGGCCGTCATGGCCACTGAAGTTTTATGAAGCTTTTAGTCACCTGGCTGGGTGCTGTTGATTGGAGGGTTGGCAGTTCGAGTTCAGCTATAGAATCAAATCACTGAACACTGCCAAAGCCAAGTGACCTTCACTTTAAGCCAAGACCATCAAAATACCATCACCTGCATTCTGCGCACGTCCTGACTAAGTCAGGATATTTTTGTGAATATTCTATCATCATATTCCTAGTGCTTTCCGCAACTCTTATCTCAGACTTTCTCAAATTTCTTCTCATCTCATTATGTCACAATACCTCTCCCTCAATTCTAATCTCTCTTTCTCTCTTTCCTCTCACTCTTTTTGTTTTGTTTTTCTCTCTCTCTCTCTCTCTCTCTCTCTCTCTCTGCAGCATGAGGACTCGTCCAGTCCGTCCGGCGTCTCTGTTGTCGAGCTCAATATCCTGGAGGACGAACGGGTCAGGGTTTTGACTCGTGTCGACGAACTCAAGAACCGCCTGACCGAGCTGGACCAGCAACTCCAGGAGTCCAAACAGGAGGTAGAGAACATGTTGTTATAGATAACATCATTAAACCTATACACTTGTAGATGAATCCTTGGCTTGGGAGATTTTGTTCAGATGTAGGAGAGAGACGGGAAGCTGACGTGCATCATGGGTTCTGCGGATGTGTTGGCGGCTCATCCACTGGCACATATCACATTTTAACCCATTTAGACCTGAGCTCGATTCTACAAAATGTTTTCTGAAAAACCTCTATGTTTCTATATCAGTGGTTCTCAACTTCTTTCATGTCAAGGACCTCCAGAATTATCCGTATTTGGCCGCCGACCCCCATCTGAAAATGTGTTGTTCCAGGGACCTGCCAGAAGCAAAGATTTCAGTTGAAAACGTTCGCTCTGAAAGAATATATATTAAAAATGTCCGCCACATGTTACTCCACGAAATAGCGTGGCACTCGGTGCACTCGCGTTGTGAGCTTGTCAATCTGCTATTTTTCAATAGCTAAAGTATAACATAATGCTATGAACACCAAAAGGGGTTCCCGCCCAAAATGGGTTAATTAAGTTTTATTGGCCATTTAGTCATAATGATTGATGTTGTGTGATCGATTATACATCATCAAGAAATCCCTTTGCTCCCTATCAGGTTGACAGCTATTCAATGTGAAACTCGTGTTCCCTCTGGGGACAATTTGGGAAGCACGGTCCTGAGTATTAAAACATGAATGTATTAATTAATGTGATACACATTATGTATGCGAGTCCCCCCCCCCCCCCCCCTCTCACACACACACACACACACACACACACACACACACACACACACACACGAGCTCAAATATAGTGTCAGACATCCTGGACAGGGCAGCAAAGTATTTGATGATAATTTCCCCCCCTCCTGTCCCGCAGGCGGAGATGGAGCGTGCTCTGTTGCAGGGCGAGAGACAGGCGGAGCTCGACCAGATCGAGGCCGAGGCTGACATCGTCACTCAGCTGCAGCGGAAACTGGACGAACTGGAGAACGCCATTCAGAGAGAGAAGGACAAGGTAGAGAGAGAGAGATATATATATACCCTGTCATGCATATACAGTACACACTGTAACCCTGTCTCTCTCTCCCACACACACACACACACACACACACGCACACACACACACACACACACACACACACACACACACACACACACACACACACACACACACACACACACACTATTGCGTCTGGTCTCCTGGTTTAGTTCCTATGTTGCCTTTTCATTTCCAAACCGACATTCCTTTTGGTGGCTGGGGTTGTGTCTAGATATCACATTTGCTGGTGCGACTGAAAATAATTTCCTTTGAATCACCTTTTCTTTTCAAGGGGTCAAATAAACGAGTGCATTCTCTCCGGGTGTTTTTTTCCTCTGTTGCTCCTGTTCCGCTGGGCTCGTCTCGACTGCACTAACCAACACATTATTAACGCTCCCTCCCGTCGCTGGTTTTCTGTGTCTTCACCGTTCACAACCGGTCTCTAGTGTTTAACCACTTCAACCCTATAGCGTCCCTGTTCTGGGCATGTCATGATAGGCTGTTATCCCGCAAAAACTGTACTTGTACAAGCTAACGGCACGTCGCAACGTGACGTGGTGTGAGATTGTAGTTCGGCTATTTTTTGGGGGTGAAGTGATTTGGTGCTCGGAGAAACAAAAGGGAAGGGGGCAAGGATAGAGCCCTGGGGGGTAGGGGGGGACGGGACCCTGTGGTCAACAAAGCATATATAGGGTTTAAACTGGTTATTGTTTTTTTGTTCAGTGTCAGCGAGATCGGCTGTGGAATGATTTCCTGGATCTGTCCTGCACAGAATCTGTCACTCAGAAGCATGAGTTTTAATAGGACGTTAATTGTTCTGTTTTGCAGTGCAGACAGTGTAACATGAAAAGATCAATAAGATTAGGACTCGGCACGCGGAAACATTTATTGACACACAACATACCTTTTTATAGGATGTTGGACTATACGGTAGCACGCTACACTGAAATCTCACAACGAGGTAAACCAGAGGTTCTCCGAATGTTCAATGCCTGTTGGCCGGTTTATTTTGGTATAAAACTGTCTGTGCTGTAGGTGGGAAAGAAGCAGGATAAATAATAGTGAAGAAGGCGCTGATGAGGGATAAGTCTTGATGGTAAAAAGCACCAGCTCTGCTCTGTGCAGTGGTTTGCACCCCCCAGGGGGTCCTTCCTGTTCTTACCTGCAGCAACCACATTTAAACGGCAGCAGAAAGAGAGAGAGAGAGAGAGGAGAGAGGGAGAGAGAGAGAGAGAGAGAGACAGAGAGAGAGGAGAAAAGAGCAGCTTGAGGCACAATACCCATTTTCACTTTCTTGTGTAGTAATTAGTCATCTAGCCACTCTGCAATTTAGAGATTCCTGTGTCTCTAAATTGTACTGAACCCCCCCCCCCCCCCCCACACACACACACACACACACACACACACACACACACACACACACACACACACACACACACACACTTCCAAATGAAACAGTTTCTGATTTCCACTGAACAAGTTCAGACCTGCAGGTGTTTTGAGAGGAAAATAAGCACTCCTCTCTCTTAAAAACTGTGACTGTGTCAATCACAAAAAAAAGTCATACAATATACAGTGGTTGAGACCCAGTCTGGCCACTGGTGGCCCAAGGTGAAATCTCACTGTCAGCCTCTGTCCCTCTATAAAAAATATAATAAATAAAGGCGAAAGCCACCTGCATCCTAGTTATTGCAGTATGAAAGAGTATACTGTAGTTCGCTCCAGGACTGCATTTTCCCTGAAAGACTTTCTGCTTTAATGGAGATAAACTACAGAGGTTTGTTGTTATTGATCGTTTCCTGACCTCGCGACCAGAGCAGCGCTCAGGGGACGTATACTGCAGCGCTTCTCCATTGTCCCAAGTTCTAGAAGCATGAACTACTGCTTTTCAAATTGTCTGCGAATATGCTCTAGTAATGGACTATACAAAGGTATCTAAAATGGCCATGGTTATTTAAAACCTGTGTACTCATTGTATTAATTGAGGAACAAAATAGACTTCATTTTAAGAACGAGAACGAGTTGAACGCAGTCATGCACGCGTAAACTGAAGGTTCTGTCAAAGTAAACCAAAAACCAAAAGTTATTCTCTAGAGTTTATTCTGAACTAAAGCAGGCAAGGTAAAACAGAGTAAAGTTACGGAATCACCACTTTCGTCAACTGCCCATTTTCACTCTCAATCTGTTATTCTGAATCTATGGTTCCTACTTCCTACTTGACTGCCGATGATCGTTTCACAGCACTCGAGTTCTTCTCTCATCATTTGGGTTGACCTCATGGAAAGGGTTTTGTTGTGACCTCTTTAACATCTGCATGGTGTGTGAATTGTGAACCTTTTAGAAGCCCTGTGCGTGTTTGTTCCTTTCTCCTCCATCCATTGTGTGTGTGTGTGTGTGTGTGTGTGTGTGTGTGTGTGTGTGTGTGGGCGTGTGCGTGCGTGTGTGTGTGTGCGCGTGTGCATGTGTTTTATGTGTGTTGTGTTGTGTTTCTAGGAGAGCGCTAATGTTGAGGCCGAGCGCCAGGCCCTGGAGACCGTGCGGGAGGGTTACGCTGAACTGAAGAACCAGCTGCACAACTGTCCCGAGTCACTGCGGGAACAGTTGCAGGATCAGCTCAAAAGGGTGGGTCCCATGGACACGCTGGAGACCAGCTCCACTGCACCGTGTGTAGTGACAGTTCCCCCCCACGCACACACACACACACAAACACACACACACAGGATTCACCCACACCACCACACACGTATCGTATCCCGTGGGTTCCTCCTATGCCCGCACCCACCCTTTCACAGCCCACCATTTTAGAAGCTGTAGCTTCTTTCAGCCTGTGGCAGCTACGCCTCAGACACCCCCATAGACACACAGCCACTAAGTGTGGGGTGGGGGGGGGGGGGGGGATTCCAGCGAGCGAGTGCAGTCAAGGTATTTGTAGAACAATCCCAGCCATTACCGGCTCTGGAAAAACTGAAGCACACATAGCTGGCAGAGACGAGCCTCATGAAAACAAACACGATGAATTGTTATTCCAGAAACTCTGATATTTAGCATTCGCCGAGATCTCCAGTTCATGGTATTGAGGTCCTTAACCCAATACCATGACATCGAAATAAGAAAAACGTTGGCTCTGAAAGAATATATATATATTCAAAGATTTGTGCCGCTAAAGTATAACATAATGCTTAGTTAAAACACCAAAAGGGGTTCCCGTTCCCAGAATGGGTTAACACGCTGATGGTGTTTTTCTCAGGCAATTAATTTGCCCGGAAATGTAGATGTTTTAAACTGTCGATCGTTTCATTCACACAGAGCGTGAATATTAGGCGTTGACGCAGCAATTCCATTTGTAACCGGAACCAGATTGATTTGTCACCACAATTTAATTTGGGCATCATCATTTCACTGTGGCCCGTTTAGGTGTAGTGTAGTATGCAGTACACACATGCACAACCATGCACGTGCACACGCACACACACACACACACACACACACACACACACACACACACACACACACACACACACAATCCCAGACTCTGTGATACCACAAGCTGCTGGAATGTGTCCACTCTCCCCAGCCACCACCACCACACCTACGTGCTACTGAACCCCAACCACCACCGAGTCGTAGAGGTGGACGTAGCTCCAGGTGGCGCCGGCGCTGCTCTGTGGTTTCTGACGTGACCTGGTCCATTGTGATGTGAATGTACTGCACTGTGCGGTGTCGTGTTGCACGCTCTCCTCCCTGTGTGTGCAGTCTGGCTGCCTGCCGTGCAGTGTCTGCTCGTGGCGTGCAAGCCCGTGGTTCGTGACGTGCACGCATGCATAACCTTTGCAATCACTCACTAATCAATTAACACAGACGCTAACGAGCTCCAATCTCTCTCTGACGTGTCGCTTCCATCCTGTGACTGTGGTTATTTTTTGTTGTTGCCTGGTTTAGATGTCTCTTGTACCATTCATGGTCTGACATTATGCATATATTGTTTTTCTCTGTATTTCCGTTTTTGTTAAAAAGAAGTCTTATGTTATGTAGCAGCACTTTATCTACTGTACCTCCAAGCTGCATGGCCGCCGACCGCCATCTGAAAATATGTTGTTCCAGGGACCCCGCATGCAGAAGCAAAGATTTGAGTTGAAAATGTTCGCTCTGAAAGAATATATATTCCAAATTTGCGGCACATCTTCATAAATTTTTTTTTAGCAGACCTACAAGTTCGTAGCGCGGCATTTGGTGCTGCGCTATGAGCTTGTAGATCTGCTATTTTATAGCTAAAACACCATAAGGGGTTCCCACCCAGAATGGGTTAAGCTATCAGTCTCAGTATTTCACCCAGGCCACTGGCATATGGCAAGTACTACTGCTAGTGGGTCAGCCTGAATCCTGGTCAAATGTTGTTGTTGTGGATAGAAATGTATTTTTTTTAATGTAAATTATTTTATATTTTATATTTTATATTTTATATTTTATATTTTATATTTTATATTTTATATTTTATATTTTATTTTATTTAATGTTTTGGCAACTGGTCCTCTATGACTGATCCTTGTTGTGATACTAGCAGCAACTGGTTATTACGATGATCATCTCGAATGCAAATAGAAAGCAGCACTGTAAGTTATCTGCATTCTTTAGAATAACAATGAGTAGCGTTAATGATAGTCAGGAATACCTTCATGAAGGTTTAACTTGGTTCAACTTCAAAGTGGACGTTTTGGAGAAATGATGAAAATAAGTATAGGAACACTTCACCATTTAGCAACATAGAGTTATGAATAATTCAGACGGCACCGGAATCCACTTCCCATCCACTTCCATGGAGTTGCTCGCTCAACGCATACTCCCTTTTCACCCCTTCTTCTGGGTTGGAAAAGTGGTGGGATCTGCCAACTTTGGGCTTAAAACGTCATAGAATTCAATTTTTCACGAATGCGGCAGGATGAAAGCATGGACGCGCAGCGCGAGTCGTTTGTGCGTGCGTGTGCGAGTCGTGAACGACTCGACAGCGGCGGTGTACGACGCATGTTCACGTTTCAGGCCCAGCTCGACTCGCGCTGCAGTGCCTACCATCGGCCAGCATGTCCCTTTGGCTTCAATGCTTCCTCTCGGTGGCCGGGGCTGTACCTCCAGGGAGGGGAGGTGCACCTCCCTGACAGCCATGCTGTAGTACAGTAACAGCATGATCTTCCACACGCA